>NW_008825253.1:70800-75373 GCF_000699105.1 Pygoscelis adeliae
CCGCCCGCCGCCCACAGCAGCCCCCCCGCCCAACCCCATACACATCGCCACACTACACGGCAAAGCGTGCGAACAGAAGAGAATAAACACTCTGCTCAATGCCCAGAGTCCCTTCCCTCAAACGTTCAGGACTAATTTTGTATAGAAAGACATGCTGGAATTAATTTATTTCCGTTTCTTTCTTCTGGCCTAAGCAGATGCCCTCCCCCTTTTTCCAGATTGATCCATCAGAAGATTAGCCCTGCTAATGCTCCGTGCCAGCCGCTGAGCTAAAAGCCAGCCCTTGGCTTTCAGATGGCTCCAGGTTGCACCAACCCGTCCAAGGGAGGCACCATGGCGAACGCTGCGCTGGGGCGCTGCCCCAAGGGCAGGGATGTGGGCACCCGCTGGGGACCCGCGGGCCCTCGGGGCATCCACACCTCCCTCCCCTGAGCGCATGGACACCCACTTGCCGAATCCAGACGGCGGCCGGTGTTAGTTTGCACACCCGGCCTGGCTGGAACGAAGCGTTCCATCTCTCCTGCAAAGTTAAGCTCGCTGAAGGAGTCAGCAGGCGGCCAGCAGCTGGTGTTTTGCCGACGGAAGGTGCACACACGCGCTACAAAAAATAAACAGAGATGCAACAAATCTCTTATGCAAAAAACCATATTATATACCGCTGATTCCACCCCCAGAGCAGTGCAGGGCTGAACGTCATCGAAAGTCCTTAAAGCTCAGGGTCGCAAGTGACAGCTTTTATTTACAGTGCGCAGCAGCCGTCCCAGCGGGCAGATTAACTGCGGCACGGCCAAGGCTGGAGCAGAGAGCGCGGCCGCTGCCGGCTCGCCCGCACCTGGAGGCGGCAGCGGCTGGCGGGGAGCTGCGGGGCCCCAAATATTCCCTGCGCCCAGCTGCCTGGCTCGGGAAGCCCAAAGCTGTGCCAAAGCACCAGGGCTGGCTCCCTCCTCCTCCTCCCACAGCACCTAAGCATGCTTTGCACCAGGAGGCTGTTGGTTTGCTCCCTCTCTGTGGGGCAGCAAGAGAGGAGCGATATTGCTACACACCTCGGAGAAAATGAAGACGAGCCGCCCTGCTCTGAACTCCGCCAGCAAAGCGCTTCCTAACGGTTCCATCCCACTGATTAACGCAGAAACCATCTCCCCTGCTAACGCGAAGAAACTCATTAGCACCTCTTCCCAGGGAGAAAAGGCTCATCTTTAATTTTTTTTCTGTTATGTTCTTCTCCTTTCACGTCCAATTAGTACAAAAACCTTAACTCGCCCGACGCTGCAAAGCTCGGGACAGAGCGCGGCGCTGCAAGCACCAGCCGTCATCGGGGAGGGGGCACGCGCTGGGCTCACGTGGCCCTTTGGTTTCTCGGCTTTGGCAAGACATTCCTCCTGTTAGTTAGCTGTTACAACAAGACAGAAGTACTGTTGGCTGCGCAGCTTTAATTTCTGTTGAGGTTTCTGCCGCATTCCCAAAATTACAGCTGAAGGCAGCTCCTTCAGTAGCACCGAGAAAAATGGGATTCACACCTCCGAGTTATAAACGTGCTCTTTTCCAGGAGCCCTTCTCCCTGAAACTCCTAACATCCGAAGTTAGACAAGCATGCACGACCTGCCCCAGACAGCTGCTCTGCCTGTGCAGGCGGGACCCATCCTGCCCTCACCAGCGGGGATCTGCAGGGAGAGACTCGGCCCCGCCACTGCCCCCAGGCAGAGGGATCTGCTGAGACCCCCCAGGCCCGGGGAAGATGAGGAGGAAGATCTTGTGCCACGGCGCCCCAGACGTGCCAGCACTGCCCCGGCTGAACGGGGAGGGCTGGTGCGTTCCCGAGGAGCTAAAGATGCTCCCCCAGTAAACTGAATTTTCAAAGGAAGGAAAGCGGAAGGACTCGGCATCTCCAAAGCTAGAAGCCAATAGGTACCATCTTGATGCATTTTTTTAACACTACGATCATCTTTATTTCCCGAGGATCAGTGGTTTATTTTCAAAATATATTTAGATCAACATCCTTCTTTGTTTAAGAGACGATGATAAACAAACACAATGCGAGAGGTTCTCCCTAACATAGAACAGTAGGAGGGAAAAAAACGTAGGGGGCCGTTAGGAATTGTAATGCCAGATTAATTTTAAATGGATTTCTATTCATTTACATTTGCTCAGGCCTACATAATCCATTAGCCACAGCTTTGTGAGTATCTAATGGTTTGACATCCTCAAAAATGAGCAGCTGATCCTAGAGCCCACTGGGACCAGTGGGCAGACTGGGAGAGGAGGTGGAGAGCGGCTGGGCGGGCGCGGGGGCTGCCCTCCAACACAGCTCCATCCCATCCCAGGGTGCTTCGCAGAGACCAGCCGGCATCAAGAGGAGCAGAGACAGTCCCAAAAACAATGGCAAGAGCTGGGCAGCTCCCTCTCCGCAAAGTCCCCAGCCTTTACCCAGGCTCCCAGCAGCTCCCCCCCGCCTCGGCTCCCCGAGCAGAGCAAGGTCGTGCCTGCACAGGAGCGCAACTGCCGCACACCCTGGCCTTGGGGAGGTCCCCGCGGTCTCCGCCACCAGCGAGGCTCAGCGACCGCCGCAAACCCTGCCGAGAAAGCCCGATGCACTGAAATAACGTCCTGTGCTTTCTCAGCACCCCTTGCACCGGTCCAAGGCGAACGCAGCAAAAACCCAGCGACCGCCTTCCCCAACCACAACCGCCCGTGGTCACAAACGGCCTCGCTTGCTTCCGCCAGAAAACCCGATGCCAAATTCTGGGATTACAGACAAAAGGAGCTGTGATGTGACAGTTTTGTTGTTAGATAGACACAAATTAAAACCCAAACACGCTCCCACAGCAGAAGCCTCCAGCATTACCACCCCGGAGCTTCATCTGCATCGTGATGCAAGCGGCGAGAGGGGCACAATTACACAGCGCCTGCAAACAGTTTTATCGTAATGGAAATGGAGATGTACAATCAAAAACCTATTTCCATGTCCCCCCCAAAATTATGAGTGCCTTACAAAGATGATAATAATGAGTTTTAGGGCATACACATGATCTTCCCTGCTGTATAATCTGCCCATTTCAAACCTATGTAGCTCTCGCAGCTCTATTACAGAAGTAAATTAACCCTAATTTGATTGCTTCTCAGTAGCAGTCATTTCAGCGCTCTAATCAATAAGTCACAGGATTTTATGACTGCCCTTGGTATCAATCATTGCAATCAGTAATAAAACGCTTTTCATTTTAAGAACACCTGAAATACCGTGTAATTACCTTTGTATAAAATTATGGACTCCAATTTACCAACTTCACCAAGCTGCTGCTGCAGCCCGCAGCGTTGCTCTGCACCGAAAGCCTATTTGCAGGAAAGAACATCGCCTGCTTTCTAAAGGCTTCCTGAGCCGTCCCTCATCTCATCCACTTGTCACCGTACCAGCAAGTTATTCTTCAAACCCCAGCGAAATAGCAGGTTACAGGAGACACCCATCTCCCAGAAATCCTCCAAGAAAGGGGGAGATCCGAGATCCTGCTGAGAACAGGCGGTCAGGAAGATGCAACACTGGTGCGTGGCATCACCACCAGCTCTTGACCACACCCACCCATCACCACCACAGCGCCAAAACGGAGCCAAAAGCCATCGCACAGAGAGACGATGCAGCCAGTGCCCCAGCAGCAGGGCAGGGAGAGCACAGCCACCGCGCACGTCCCCGGTCCCGAGGGCTGAGCCTCCCCCAGGAGCCTGCGGCACCGGCCAGACGTCTCGGGGGGTGGCGAGCTCGTGGTTTGGGGGAAGCAGATGGTTGGGGAACTGGTGAGGGACAGCGAGCGCCTGATCCTCGGGCCAGAGACCCAAGCCAGGTGGGCTGCCAGATGCTGCTTCGGTAGCGATAGCTCGGAGGAGCCACCGCAGTCTTGGCAGCATCTGCAGGGCTCCCTCGCTGGCCCTTCACAGCCCGCTGTAAGGTTTCTTTCATGCCATCTCTGTAAAGTCACCGTCCCCGTTGCTCTGCTGTCCCACCCCAGGGGTGCCCACTCCTCAGCCCAGGGTGACCGTGGCGGCACCGCAGCCCCCCTTCACCAGGGGCTGCCTGGACCATGGCGTCCCTGGGCAGCCACCTCGCTGCCAGCCCCAGCACCCCAGCAAGGTACCGCCGGGGCACCGCAGCCAAGAAAAGGCTTCAAGGGCCCTGGCCAGCACTAAGACGTTCCTGCCTTGCAAAGGATGCTCTGCCCACACCAGGGCATTGCAGGACATGAGCCGTCTCCCCTTCTGCCCCCAATTCCCCACATTGTCCCTTTGTCGAGCAGGTTCCCGCTCCCAGCTGTCCTCGCTGGCGCCGCACAGCCCCGACACGCTGCCCTCGGGGCTCCCCTGGCACCGGGATGCTCTGGTCGCTGCCAACAAAACGGTTATTCTCCGAGAGCTCAGAGACCCCCTGGCACGACGCCTCCCCTCCATGCCAGAGGGAGGGGGGCCACTCCGGCACCGCACCCCCACGTCGGCGCCCCAAAGCTGCGCTCACGAGATGTTTCCAGGGGATTTTGTTTTGTGTCAGTTCTGGTTTGTTTTGTTTTTTTTTTAAAAAAAACACACAAAACCC
>NW_008825253.1:75535-76485 GCF_000699105.1 Pygoscelis adeliae
AGACGGTTGCTCAGCCCCGAGGTGCTCTGGCTGGAGCTGACAAGGGTCGGGATGACGAGGTTTAAGTCACTGGAGCAATATTTGGTTACTCCTCTGCAAAAGCCATCACTCACCTGCCAGACTCTCTGGGCCAGCACCGAGCAGGCAGGGGCCGAGGAGCCCCCGCTGGGGACGGAGGAGCCCCCCAGGCACCTACCCTGAAGTCGATTCCAACCGTGGAAATGAAGCTGCCGGCAAGGAAAGCGCCGTCTTTGAACCGCACCAGCAAGCAGGTTTTGCCGACCCCCGAGTCGCCCACCAGCATCACCTGCGAGGGAGGGAGAGAGGGGGGTGTTAGACACCGGGTTTCGGGAAGGAAGCCCCACCGCAGCCGTTACCCGTCTCCATCCCAAAAGCCCCATCCCGGGTGCAGGCAGCAGATCCTGTATTCTCGAGGGGAAAAAAAAACCCACATCCAAGAGCGACATCCTCAGACCCAGGGGAGGGTGGGGGAGAGAAGGGGGGGACCCACAGGGGGATTATTCCCCACCCTGCACCACGCATGTCCCTGAGCACTGGCCAAACTTGAGACACCTTCCCCCGACCAGTACTTAACAGATCCCCCGTGGGGGCACAAACACCCCTTGAAAACCAAGAGGTGCTGTCTATGCGAGGCAGGCTGCGACCCGACGGCTGCGGGGCCACCACTGGCCCCAGCGCACCCACGAAACACCCCACACCCCACCACACGTGGGGCTTTCTGGGAGGGCACTGCTGCCCACGGGGAGACTTCACAGGGGCCCCCAACCACGAGCGCCAACTCCGGGGGTGCACTTTGCCCTCTGCGAGCAAACTCCTCCGGCGGGACCCGTGCAGCCTCACGGCCACCCTCCCAGTCCTCAGCAGGCGCTGAGGGAGCAGCTCCCAGTGCCGCCCGGCTCAGTTTCCCCACCCAGCAGCAGCCCCTCCGG
>NW_008825253.1:76786-77712 GCF_000699105.1 Pygoscelis adeliae
AAAAATGCCCCCCCCACTCTGCGGCTCAGCCCCCCGGGAGGAGGCAGCAGCCCCGGCCACAGCTGTAACTTGTTTTGGGGCAGGGGAGCGGGCAGCCGGGATCCGGCCACAGTGCTCCATCACCCATGCTGCAGAGCCCCACACCGGGTCTCCCGTGGGAGCACCACGCACAGCCGCACACCGAGCTCTGGCACAACAGGGTTAGGGAAGCCAGGGGGCCCACAGATGTGTCTGTGCAAATACAGAGGGAAGAGGGGAACAGAAGTCATTTTTAGTACAGAATAGTAGTATTGATTTTTTAAACCTTTCCAGACCTCTGTTCTAGAGCAGGGCGACCCTTAAAGGCAGCTTCTCCCCACCCAGCACCACTGAAGCCTCAGCCAGGGCACGCAGCAGCACCCAGGGCCAGGCTCACACCAAGGGCTCGGTGATCAGGATCCGGCCCTGCGCCTGGGAGTCGTGTTTGGCCACTGCCTCTGGCAGAGCTCAGGAGCCTCAGGAGAGGGGTAAGGCAAAGAGAAAGTTTAATAAACCAGGTGTTTACTGAATACGAAGCAATTTCTTTCTGCCACTGGTTCAAAACCAGCCGGACCGCTAGCAGAGGTTTTGGCTACCTGGCACGTTTGGGCTTATCTGAGACCTCCTTTGGCTCATCCCTGTGCCATGGGGGTAATCCCCAGGGAAAGCCCCAGCCCGGGCAAGGAGCCGAGGACCAGCATGAATGCAGAGATGGCTCCATTTTAGGGAAACTATTGAACCGTTACTGCAGCTGTATCAGGACCAACCACCTACCAACACAAACAAATTCACTTCTTGAACACCCCTCACCTCCTACTGCATGTCCCAAATCTTAACAACGCGATGGCCACGCCGACCGCCACAGGCACCGAGCTCTCTGACCAAGCGTGCCAAGGTGGGACTTGCCA
>NW_008825253.1:77867-78181 GCF_000699105.1 Pygoscelis adeliae
TGTGTGTGCAAATACGTTCTGCGACTCGCTCGCCAGAATCTGAAGCGGCGAGAAGAAGCCATCTGAGCCCTTAAGAGAAAGCGCAAGCTGGAGACATTTCAAGAGCAGCCAGAGCAGATTCGATGCGACTCAAGGAATACCGTCACCCCGCTTTACAACCGCATTTTTTACGTTGTTAAAGAGGAACCAGAAGGTTACAAGAACTCATCTGAGCAGAAAGCCTTCTATCATCACTTGCAAAAGTCCCGCGGAAGCGGCCCCGCTGCCGAGGGCTCTGCAGGCGCAGCTCCCCGCCGAGCCCGGCCCCAGCCGCC
>NW_008825253.1:79268-88114 GCF_000699105.1 Pygoscelis adeliae
GTTCACTCGAGGCAGACACGGAGCGCCTGCCGCTGGCAGCGTCCCTGCGCGAAGTTGGGTCTGAGGGACTGGGGGCAGGCGCGGAGCAGGGCAGAGCCCGTGGGGTGGACGGAGCGTGGGCTCAAGTTTTTCCAAGACGGGAACCCGCGTTGTCTCCAGTCTGCCTCAGCAACTGGTTTCAGCGAGCGACACTTGGCATCTTTCTTCCCGACTGCAAATGAAGCGTCACCCGAGGCGCTTGCGACTCTCTCCGCTGAAATAAATGTCTTCAGCTGTGTGACATATTTCCAGTGGCGCGGCCTCATCCTGACTGGAAAAGGAGGCTTGAACAGTCACATCGAAGCAGGAGTGGAAAATAAATTGCTCTGGTGAGAAGCCAGGCAGGCACACAATGAAGACGTAAATAAGTAACAGCGCTTGCACAAGAGGGAGGGGAGGTGATGGCCAACACGGCGGGGCTCAGGCAGCCTGGCAAACCCAGGGCCAGCGCCGGAGCTCGGGTGCCTGCCGCGGTGACGCTGAGGTGCCAATGCCGGAGGTCGGGCGCCTGCTGTGGGGACGCTGGAGGGTTGCTCTCGCCGTGGACACGGACGAGCTTTTCCCTTTGCTGCCCTGGGAGCATTTAAATCTACAGTTAATGCCTGTTCAACGGCCCTAAAGCACTCCGGCGCGAGGAGGAGGAGTGGGCAGCTGAGCTCTGATGGCTTTTGCCACGGACAAGGGAGACGAGCCGGGTCAGGAGCTCCCGTGCGCGGTTCCTGGGCGAGATCCCCCTTCTCCCACCCAAGTCTTGGGCATGGCCGTGGCCATCGCGGGCCCGGGGGAACACCGAGGAGGTCTGGGTTTGCAGCACTCCTCCGACACAGCTGAGGCCAGAGGAAAAGCTCTCGCGGTGGAGGCTTATCCCCCTGCTCCCCTTCGTGTGCTCTTCATCCTGACGATCTAGCCAGGAGATGGAAGACCTGACTTGTCAGAGCAGACTCGATGCCAGGGTTTTGCACTATAATCTGATTTTCCGGGACAGCTGCAGTCAATAGCGGCCGAGGCCTCGGAGCAAAGTGCGATGCTGGAGCCATCTGTGGGTCTGTAGGGTTTTTAACTGGTCCCTGTGCAGTGACAAGGCTGTGGTGGAGCTTTTCCCCGGCGCTACCTGCCCGGAGGAAGGGGGTACGCAGCCCCGGCACCCCGCGCCTTTGGGGCGCACCTCCCCGCAGGCTGTGAGCGCTGATGCACGGGGACTTTTCCCCTCTCTCGGCCACAGCCGATGATGATGGAAATCTCCGTCAACAGCCTCGTGCTCGGGAGCAAACAAAGCCAGCTGCTTATCGCCACCGCATCAGGGCAACGCCGGAGGAGGATGGCCCCTTATCACGGGCGGCAGCGGGGAAGCGTGCCTGGTTAACTCTGCCTTTACCAAAGGTCGTGTGCTCGAGCGCCTGCAGCAGTGCGGATCCCCGCTGCCCCCCGCCCCCCCGAAACTCAGCCTCGTGCAGCACCAGAGCTCAGAGCACCACGTCCACGAGCACCGCAGGGAGAAGCATCTTCAGCAAGTTTCTCTCTTTTAGCAAATGTGTGTGCAGAGACACAGTCTGCTCAGAAATCGTAGTCACGCCTGGAGATGTTGCTCCTCATATAGTTACAGGAACTAATCAGATAACTGCAGCTGAACTAAGGGGGGTATATTTACTAAAAATAGATTAATGGAAGAACAGACGCCTGAAGATACGGCGTGCCTTGGGGAAGCAGGACTGCGGTATCTGGCAGGGCTCTGAGCGGGGCCGGCCGTGACAGTGGCTATCTGTTACTCTGATGCATCGACATATAAGTAGATTTGTTTTTAAAGGCAGAAAATCAGCTTGTCCCCATGAGGGCTGTCAACCCAAGAGGTCTGTTGTATTGCAGCGTATGGGGGACTGTCACTGCAAGCACTAAGAGGCAGCTAGTGCCAGCCACTTCTGCCTGTGCCAACAGCCGAGCAGCAGCCCGACACCCGCGGGGGACGGCACCTGCCCTTGGCTCGGCCATCCCCGCCTGGGGACAGAGCTCTGCGCAGGGCTGGAGACACAAAGAGCCTGCCCGGGGCTGAGCACCGGGCTCTGGCCAGCTGCTCTGCACAAACACTGTGCTTCAGGATTTTAAATCTAGCTGTTTTCTTCGGCATGGAAATTTGCAGGGTTCTCTGTGTGCCAGAAGTTGCACGCCATGCTCGGAGCCAAGCGAGCTATTTCAGCGCGAGGCCGGCCCTCCTTCCTCCCGCTGGTCCATGTTGCTCCGTTGCTGGCTCGTGCTGCAGCTGCCCCCGGGCTCCCCTGGCCTCGCCGCTCCGTCCCCCAGGCAGGGATGCCCACCTTGTCCTGGCCAGGCTCTGGTGATGCCTCTCCCGGCAGCCCGGGAGCGTGCCGAGCCTGCTGCCCTCCTGCTTCCAGCTCTCGTCACCAGCTCAGATGGATCAGAGTTGTCTCTTCAGCAGGCAGGCTGCAAGGACGAGCTATTCCCATCAGAGACGATGTCAGCTGCACCGTCTTGGAAGATATTCATCTTCTTTGCCTGGTGGCTGCAGGAAAACCGGTGCAGGCCCTTTCCTTGTGCTGCTGGTAACACGGCTCGGCTTGCCTCTGCTGTCACCTACCGCAGTGCCACCAGCCAAGGCTAAGGGGACTTTTCTCCTAATTGCATGTAAACCTGCCAGCTCTTCCCACTCTCTGTTCTGCTCCAGGTCCTTTGCCATGGGCACACGCAGCTCCGACTCCAAAGTTGTTGTGGAGAAAGGGCCTGAAGGCAGTGGGCATCACCTGGTTGGGACGTGCGGGAGGGCAGCCGGGGACAAAGGTGACACCACGCTGACAGGGCTGACTCGTCACCTGGGCAAAACAGAGAGAGCTCGGTTTCATGTTGCACGCGAGCAGACATCCACCGGAGATGTCAGACAGAGGGGCCAGCCCGGCTTCAGCGAGCATCTCCCTGCGGAGCGGAGCCTGTGCGGAAGGCGCAGGAGCATGCGGGGGCGCGGGGAGGCAGAGGGAGCGTGCACAGGGTTGGGACATGTGCCGGAGGTGGATCCCAGCACCCTGCCACGCTCAGTGGGCGAGGGCTTGCTTTCTGCAGCCTTGGGAAGGGCCCAGCCCACGCAGTGCTGAGCAGGCACTGTTCCCTCCCTCGCCATTTATTGTTCTTCCCTCCCCGTTGCTCACTTACCTTTGAACACTTCAATCTCGTTGCCTTTGTCAGTGTCACTGGCTTTTAATTGAAATTCCTCAGACATCTTCTCATCAACGCGGCCCATCAGTTATTTTTGTGTAGGAAGCAATTGTTTTCCTTTTGCAGCTGTGAAAGTTAAATTCTATCGTTTTGCTGGGAGACTGCTTTTGTCTCTTCCCTTTCTTATACTGCCAAGTCAAGTCTTACATTGCAACCCTTCTTCCTTTGTCTGGTTATTTCATTTTTGGTCTCTCCTGTGCCCAGTCCCTCTGTTTTCATCTCAGGCTCCTCAGCTTCTCTGATCACTCCTGAAGGGCAGCTTTCTCCTGCAGCTCCCTCCAGCCTCCTGCATCGCCATCATTTTCCCTGCAAAGCACCCAGGAGGTTTGGAGAGCCCAGCCTGTTACTAAGTCTTTGCTTCTTGGCATTCAAATCCATAATTTATTTGCAAGGCGAGCCCTGCTGAATGCGCTGTGCCGTGGGGGTCTCACCAGCGAGCTCGCCCAGCAGGTCCAGCTTGCCCGGCGGTGCCGGAGGGCTCTGCACTCCCTTTGACACCGGTGGGATCCCGGGAGGCTTGGGGGTCGGGAGGGTGCAGCCCACCGCCACACAGGGCAGCTCCGGCACGCTGCAAACCATCTCTGCAACCAGGCTGGCACGTTAATGTTTTGGAGAAGTTGCCGCTTTTGGAGCAACTTCTGGTAATAGCAGCAAAGGGCTCCCCAGGGGGGTTTGTAAACCACGGAGCTGGTTAGATACTGTTACCTCAGCACGGGCCCTGCCTCAGCACATGCAGCCCAGGGGCAGAGCCTGAGCACTCCTTCACCCACCGAACTGCCCCCGTTAGCCCCTTCTCCCTCTCCAAAAGGCAAAGTCAAGCGAAGAAAACGTCTTTCCTGGCACTCTGCAACCCCTGGCAGTATTCAAGAGGAGGACCTCCACCAGCAACAAAAGCACCACCCAAACCACTGCCAAGACGTCATTTCCACGGGCGGCAGGAGGATGGGATGGGGTCTCTGCCCCAAGCGCAGCCCTGCAGGTCCGAGTCCCTTCCCCTGCTCCAGAGCCTGGCGGAGCTGCCCAGCCGAGGTGGCTCAGTCCCTCCCTCCGGTGCAGAGCAAGAGCCCTTCGGTGTAACCGGCTGGCTGTCCTGGGCTCAAGCCGGCAAATGAGACGTGGGGCACGGCTTCCCCCTCTTCCCTGCTCCAGGGTTGGCACGCCGGGATTACTCACGGCACGGCACTGGGAGGTGGCAGCAGGAGCTGGGGCTGAGCAGGGCACAGTGCGGCTGCCGACACTGTAAAATAAAAGAAAACCCAGCAAACACGGGGACCCCCCCCTTTCCCCTGAAGGGTTTTGCTCCCTGCAGGTCAGCATCCCATGTCCCTGCCAGCAGCGTGCTGGGACGCGGGCCCTGCCTGGCACCTCCTCCGTCCCTGGCATTTCCCCATGGGCATCCCCAGGGAACCGCGATGCTGCCCCGGGCCCCCGCTGTCCCCTCCTGTGCACAAAAAGGTGATCGTGCCAGATCCTAATGAGCCTGCACTGGGCTGAGGCCAGAAAATGAATTTTCCTTGTGCCAAGATCAAAACGAGCCAAGGTTTCAGCCAGCGGAGGACCGAGCACAGGAAAGCCCCCAGCTCCAGCAGTCACCCACGAGAGCTTTCAAATGTGATGAAGAGTTGGATGTTCAAAGGGCCTTTGAAATGTGTCCTACTGAGATAGAAGGAAAGCCAAGCAACAAACGCTCAGCCTCCCAAATATGAGATATTTTCAGGCTATTTGGTGAATTTTAAATGCTTTTCATACATGCCTCAGCAGCACTAAATATTTTAGAAATATAACATCTCAGTTTAAAACCATCCAAGATATTCTGTAGCCATATACAGACACATCCTGAGATGGGGAAGGGTTAGAGCATGCTTATGGTTTCAAAAGGAAGCATATAAATGTCACGGGGTGCGTCCATTATTCACGCACACTCAGCCGTTTCCACCCCAGATAGGTTCACACCAGTCAGACCGTGTCTGGGAGCACGAGCCCGGCCGGTGGCCCCGAGCCCGGCTGCTTCCCGCGGCACTGCCTGAAGAGTCACCGCAGCAGAGCCCAAGGAGCTCGAGCAGATAAACCCCCCCAAACCCCTCGTCTTTGGAAATGGCAAGTTAGGCACTGCAGAGCTAGAGAGCTACCCGGGCCAGCACCAGCGCCAGGATGCGTGCAGCACTCGGGGGCCCTGTAAAATAATAAGCAGCGGTAATGAGCGAGCATGGAAATGTGCAGAGGCTCATAAAACTGCTGCTCCAGAGAATTAAGTCAACCACTAAGAACCAAGCTGGGAAGAAGCTCCCACCGGAGCGAGTCGTTGCTTTGCTGCCTGTGCTGGGCTTGCCTGCACCATCCCCTGCGGCAGCACGTGCCAGCCCCTCACCGGACAGGGGGTCCTGCTCCACCGGCAAGTCCCTTGGGGGGAAAAGCAAATCCACCTCCTGAGAAAGCCGTGGGCGCTGGGGAGCAGCAGGGCCCTGTTTTTGGCTGTTGCAGAGCTGGTGGATGAAGAGCTGGGCTCCTGCTTGCCAGGGGAAATGCAGATCCGTGCCCGCAGCTTGTTCAGCTATTCATCAGAGCAAATTGGTGGCAGACTGCTGATTAGACACGGGCAGCGCCAGGCAGTATTTATCAGCCTAAGGATCAATAGCTTCTGTCTTTCTGCTCGTCCTCTGACACACCTGCAACGACGTTGCCCGCTCTGAGCTGTTAGCAAGTGGCACTGCTCCAGGTAATTAATAATCTGGACAATGAAGATGCAGCTTAGAGTTTTAATGGCATTTGTTAACATTTTCCAAGGAAGGCTGAACATTTCCTCTTAACAAAACTCTAGTAAGCTTGGGCAATTACTTTTTTCTTCAAGATGACAATGCGTGAGCAGCATGGCCAGCCCAGAGCCAGACATTTCCAGGCACCCTGAGCTCTGAGATTCTATAGATCCACTCAGGCAGCCTCCTCTTGCCTTCCCTTTTCTGCGATTTTACAATTTCCTGGTCCGTTTAAAAGTGTTTCTTCTTTATTGCTGGAAACATCATCTTTCCCAGTGAAGCTAAGGGTTGCCCCAGCCCTGCAAACATTTTGTCTGCAAGTGATTTGCTTTGCATTAGTTGTCCTTCTGTGATCAGAGGGGCTGATCGCATCTGACCAGCTGAGCACACGTGGGAGCGATCCGCTCTGCCGGGGGAAGGCAGGGAGCGAGGCACAGCCACGTGCGACCAGCTACAGCCAATTCAAAGCCAAAAAACTGCTGGCAAGCAACTTTTCCAAGCTGGCTTCTCAAAAGCAGATGCGTTGTGGTGCGACAGGCCCTGCCCCGCCAGCATTTCCTGGAACACCCTCTCACCCCGCCGGGGTGCCGGTACCCCAGGCTTTACCAGGCTGGAGGGGCGTGGAAGGAGCCTTAAACTCAGCCTGTCCAAAGGTTTTGAACCCACGTTTCTGCCTCTGTGCCTCCCGCCAGCTGCCCTCTGGCTTCAGCTTCATCAGCGCGTTTACTGCACTCTGCTTTCTGGGTGCGAACGGTCGCGGGGGCCCCTTTGCAGAGGGGAGGGGAAGCCTCAGCCTTCACCTCCTCTCATCGACGTCATCTGTGGTGGAAACAGGACCATCATGCCCCAAGCTTGGTACCAGGCAATGCTTCTCCTGGGCACTCTGCAGCAGGCTGGGAGCCTTCCCCTTGTGCAGGGCAGGGTGATGCCACAATGGTGGGTGCAAAAGGTGAGGTCGAGGGGAATTGGCTTCCTGAAGCTGCCGTGGTGGGGAAATGAGCGGCTCTGGCTGCTCCCCGACTTTTTACCCAGCTAAAACCCAGGATGGCTTCAACTCGCCTCGATGAAAGATGCCAACTCCGGCACTGCAATGCCTCCCGACAGCGCTGCGACATCAGCATTGCTATAGCAACGGGCCCAGAGAGGCAGCAATTTGGGGGGACCGCACTGCGACCGGATGGGGGCCGCCGCCCCCCCGCCGCCCGCTGGCCCGTCCCACGGTCAGCCCTGGTGCAGCGAGGCCAGACCCCTGCGGGACACCCACCGTGCAGAGCAGCCCTCCTCCCGGCTCCTGCAGCCAGTGCTTGCCAGCATCTTCGCGGCTGAAATGGTTATTACCTCCGTGCGCTTTGGACTTTTCCAGGAACACAAGAAATAACAAACTGGGGGTCTTTTGTCCCTGCTATCAGCACTGATGCGCCTGCAGCCGGCAGAGGGGATTTCAGCAGCATCAGCTCTCGGGGGGACTGGGGTACGTGGTGGCCAAAGGTGACATAAGGCCAGCCCCGTGGCTGAAAGCCCTCTCCCATGCTGGCCCCGCTGCCTGGCCCCTGCCCCAAAGCTCACGTCCTCCTCGAGCAGCGGTGTGTGTTACAGCCTGGGCACGCAGGGCACACAGCGTCCTCCGAGCACTGCCGGCACGTGGCTGGCTCTCGGCCGGGCCTCGCAGCACGGAGCACGTTCACCGGGAAGTTTCTCATTAACAAGTGCCCGAGGACAAGCCCCTTCTCCATCCATCCTGCCTCCAGTCAAAGCAACCCCTCTGACCTTGCCTTTGCTGGCGGGCAGGGACCTGCATATAGGAAAATCCCAAGCAGCTATAAACCCCTCCGGTGTGCACAGTGCTCCCCAGGGAGCTGATGCAGGGGAGAGCCGAGTGGGAACGGGCAGAGAGCATCCACAGCCAGAAACCAAAAGTCTGCAAGTTCAGCCTGATGGGAGTGTCCCTCCGTCAGCCAAGGACCCCCGAAAGCCCTGAACGCTGAAAACTAGTGAGAGAGAAATCATGAAGTTTTGTTTGCTTTGATAGAGTGTTTGGTAAATAAAAGCGGAGTCGCCACCAATTAGTTACTGAGCAGAAAGTGTCACTAAAACCGCTCGGCTGCTTTGCATTCGCACTACATCAAACGGATGAAAACGATCAGCGTGAATAAATTCACTTCCTGAGCTGAAACTGTCCACAAAAATCATCCAGAAAAAGCCCAACAGGGGCTTGTGCCGGCGCTGCTGACTCAGCTCAGCCCAGAGCAGCTGAAAACCCACCACTAAAAGACAACCATGTGCCTCGCTGGAGAGCACTGACCCCGGGCACAGACCCAGGTGTTGGGGGGGGGTCCCTCTTCCAGCCACCTGGGGAGAAGGCGGGTGGTAGCGTCCGTCCCACCTGATGGTGGGCACCCCGCGCTGCCGGGACGGCTGTGTGGAGCCGAGGCCTCTTTGGCTTGTCCACAGCATCCTGTGCCCAGCGACTGCAGATGTGCAGCTGGGAGCCGTTTGGTGGGCAGATTGCTGCTTCATTCATCCAGCACAGATTAAATCTGCTCGGGACGTGGCGTGGGACGGCTCCGCTCTTTACGGTCGAGCCGGGATAATCGCCCCGCACAGCAATCGGTCCATCACGCATAGACGGCACTGACCGCATGGGTTTTGAGGTGCTCTCCGTGCGCGCGCACACGTGCAAGGGGGAGGCCGAAGGCAGGACCTGGGGTCATCCTCACCCCACGGCGGTGTCCGTCACAGGCGGCCGGGACAGCCCGGGCTGCCCGGGGCTTGCTGCACCCGGCGGGCTCCGTTTGCATCCCGTTTTATGTCACCTTCGCTTGTGGGGCCGCTCAA
>NW_008825253.1:88384-93020 GCF_000699105.1 Pygoscelis adeliae
GGTCATGGATTACAGCCGGGGAACGCTCGTAGCGGGAGGCGAAGCAGGGGCCAGGCCTGGGTGGAAGGAGATGGCTCTTGTGGGGGGTCACTCTTCAGGTACCCCCCCTTTGCAAGACGGGCCATAGCATCACACAAGCGCGGCCCCTCTGCAGAGCGAGGGGCACACAAAATGCAGCCACAGAGCAACAACCCGCAGGGATGGAAACAGCCGTTTCCTCCCAGGAGAAAGAGAGCGCCGCACCGCCTCTGGGGTACCCGTATCCCCTGCGAAAGCACACGGGACAGCTCTCTCCCCTCCTGGACACCTGCTGAGGGCAAGCTGTGCTCCTTCCGTCAGGCAGGAGTACTTTCTAAGCAGGGAAAGAACAGCAAACCGAGCACGATGGCCATACATGAATACAGCTGTCCTCCAAAAGGATCAAAGCTCATGGTAAGGGGGCAGAAAGTTCGAGAAGGGTATTTTTTCCTGCTTTCTTCAAACCACACACAAGGTACAGCGGACACGTGCTGCCGGAGGCAGAAGGCTCCCTGTCCCAGCCCAGCTGTCCCGGCTCCAAATCAACCTCCACCCGCACAGAGCTTCCCCTCCGCAGGCCATGGACCCACCTGGGCGACGAGGTGTCCCCACCGCTCCCGCCAACCCACTGCCCCATGCGTAAATGCGATAGAGGATTCCTGGGCGAGACAAAAAGCAGCAACGTGGGAGGGCAATGCAGTGAAGAGACTCGCTCCCAGCGTGTGTTTTAAAAGCAGCTGCCATCGTGTCTTACATGAAGCCCGGTGCGGTGCCCGTGCAGAGGATTTTTGCAGAGCACGCCGGCTGCAGCACACGGCTGCAGGGAGCACGGCCCTCTTCGCAACAGCTGCTCGTGGCCCTCTGCACCGGGGCACCGCAGGCGTGAGCAGAACAGCGCTTTAATGTACGGAAATGCAGTGCCGGAGAGGGGGTGCCGCAGGGTCCGGCCATGCACAGTGGGGTTTCAGGGCTGTCCGGGTGCCGCTGAAGACATCTGTGGCGCTTTCGGGATCTGGCCGGAGGGGCCCAGAGGCAGCAGCGACATTCCTGGCCGGCCGCAGCTCCATCACGTTTTGCTGACCACAGTGTATCTGCCGCTGCTGATGTTCTGGGTGAGTTCAGCCTGCAGGACTGGTGGGACAGGGAGAATTAACACCCTCTTAGTTGGGGTTTTTAATTCTACTTCAAGTAAACAGTGTTGAGAAACTCTCCGTTTGCTCGCCAGTAGGAGGAACCAGAAGAATCCCTTCCCCACAACAAGCCATTCCCAGCCTCGCAGCGAGCAACAGCCTCCCAGCCCCAGAGTACATTTTCCACTTCCATCATCTTCTGCAGTTTGCGTTTTAAAACCCGTCCCAACTCAGCGACGAGACCTTCCTCCAAGATCAAAAATTGTGATTCGATGTGAACAAATTATTCTCTTGCAGCTGTACCAAGATTTGCCGTCTCCTTTCCCACTCACTCAATTATTTCCTTGTTCATTGCCCTCATTACAGCTTGGCAGCCCTAGCTTTTGGGGGAGAGCGCTTAACTTCATTACATCTGCTGGATTACATTAGTGATCTAAGCTGCTGATTACAATCCACACACAGGATATTTTCTCCTTGCTGTTATCTGAAAAAATATGGGCATCAGTACAGAAGAAAGGGAAAAGAAAAACAAAAAGCAATTTACAATTGAGGGAGCGGAAATAAATACATCGTAGTCACATGAGGAAGTAGTAACCGCTGAGCTATTTTGGGCACAATACATCATGCAAAAGACGATGCGTCTTTCAAGCAGATTTCAAGTCCAAAAAGCACAAAATGTTTTCGGAAAGTAAATTCTCGCATACATTAAGTACCATGCCAAGGAGTGAAATCGGATGCTGTCAGGCTTCTTATTTAAGATTTGTGCAGCATTTGGATAAGGAAAGCCAGAGCCCCAGCTGACATAAACCGATATCACTCCTTTGGTTTCAGCAGAACAATACACGTACCTAAAACCACGCAGGTGCTTACTGACTTTGTTGGATCGGGACCGTCCTGGATCAAGCACACCCGCTAGAGCAGGGAGACGGTGAGCCGCTCGGGAGGTGTAACGCAGGCTTCATAACCCGCAGTGGATGTACACCCTGTGCTAGCAGGTCAGTCCCTTGTTCCCAGAGAATCCTACGTGCCCGAAATCACAAGCGGCTTAAAAAATGCTACGTGATTCAAAACGAAACTGACTGTCACCCTCGGCTAGTTGTCCTCCTCTTCCCTGAGCATTCGAAGGTTACAGTGTACCCGAGGTGGAGGGAGCTCAGCAATGATCAGTTATTTTCTCTTAGGCAAAGGAAAGATGCCGTGTTTTGCCTGCTTGCAGGAGCTGGGGCTTGCAGGACCACAGCAGCCATCACGTGGCACGTGGTGAAAACCCATGACCTGCCCCCAAAGTGAGTGTGCGCAGGCGGGAGGACTCCAGCGAGGGCATTTTGCACCGACAGAGAGACAAGGTTTAGGCAAGGCCAGCCACCGAGAGAGGCAAACATGCCCCCATGGCCCTCCTCTCCCCCAGGTCTATTCTCAGAAGAGGAACAGTGGGGGTAGTAGGCTCTGAGGCTCCCGTCGTTCGTCTGGTACCACCCTGAACAATTGTTCTGGCTCCCTGCTGCTTGCACTCTTTGGATGCTTGCGGACAGCTAGTATGTCTCTCTCCCACCCCGTTTTGTTGTGGTTTCTCCCTTGAAAGCTGCCAGGCAGATTTCCTGAGCCCGCCAGTTGACAGGGCCCCACTGACACAATGCCTGCTGTAGAGTGTCAGGACGGCAGCTCCCCAGCACGCTCGCCGTCGGAGCGCTGGGGAACGCACGGGGGAGCAGCAAAAGCCGGCAGAGGCAAGGAGTGCAGCCCTGAGGGGCGGCGGGAGCTCTGGATGGAAGGCAGCTCTGCTCAGCTGTGCAAGCTGCTTCGGACAAGTACAAAATGCCCCTCACCCTGGCATTGGGGCAGCTGTCTGTTTGAGGGGTGCAACCTCTCTGCGGGTGGGTGACTCACCTGTACAGTGGAGGCAGCAGCCCATCTCACAGAGGTGCTTGCCAGGCAGCACTTCCAGAGGTTTTTGTAAAGACAATAATTGCTGCAACAGCCATGATTGAACAGACCACGGCTTCAGTTTTGCACGTGGGCAGTCCCGGGGACTCCCGTGGACACTTGCATGCTTGATGCCAAGGCTGAGCTGGAGTGATGTGCTGCACTGAACTTAAATGTTACCGATGAATATTTTAAAGGGTGTGAATGGCTGCAAGAATTAATGGAATTGCATAAATGAAGAGCAAGATGCTCTTGTTTTCTTTTAGCAAAAACCCGGCTGAAAGTTTTGTCCGGACCAGCAAATCTCAGAAGGAGAAAGTGCCTTTGGTTGGCACTTCAGGTATCAGCCCCCACCGAGCAAAACAGCACCTGACTCTGGAGGACGTGCAGGATTCACCGCTCTGTCTTTGGGTCCGCGCCCCTCAAATGTCCGTTCCCAGGCCACTCGGTGCAGGGAAGCACTGGGCATCGTGCACAGGTCCACTGCTTCCCCCAAATCTCCTCCGTCTTTCTGGGGGTCAGACAGCCTCCAGCAGGTTGCTGCCTGGTGCCAGGCTTTCACCCCTCTCGCACAGACTACCACACACATACATGTTCGCTGTGTTTATGGTGAGCAGTCCACGCTGGGCGGGACAGGAACCACTGGCTCTGGTTTGCAGAGTGAGTGATCTGGCATGGAACAAGACGAGCGGTTCAAAAGCAAGAGCTTCTTCCATGTTTTGTTTGAGCTTCCTTGTATCCTCCCCTCAGCTGATGGCTGGGGCCATGCTCCGTACGCAGTAACACGGCACATGTTAAACACTAAAAAATTAGGGTCCCTGTAAAATTATCAGCTATCACACCCTCTTCTCCACCACTTTCAAACGGGGCTGGGTGTGGTTTTGGAGAGATGCCCTCTACAAGGACAGAATTACGCTTCCTTTGGTTGTATAGATACTTTATTTTAGTCATATTCTTCAGTCACTTTAATCTAGAACCAGTTCAGATCCCTGAGGAGCCGTCGGATCCTTGAGGAGCCATCATAGGCACAGGATTGACCTCACCGCGTCTGGCCTGGTCTGAACCATGGCCAGCGCGCTGGGCCAGTGCAGGGTGCAAGTGGCATTGAAACGCGATGACATTGCTATGGTTGGCATTAAAAAAAAGCACTGAAAAGTACCTGCCTTGTTCTTCATCTCTCTTCAAGATATCTGAATTATCTACTCTGCTGTATGCACGTAACGCACACCGTACCCTCCAACTCTTCCTGGATTCAGCAGGCTTGCAGCGGCCTCAGGAATAGGCACCAGCTGCGGGAACTCAAGCGTCAAAAGCCTTCAGGGAGGGTGCAGACGAGTGCTCGTGCTCCCCTCTGCCCATCACCTGGGTGTGCGGAGGAGGGAAAGCCCTCCCCTGTAATTTTGAGACAACCAAAGCACCTATCCAGCAGAGCTCCACGCTGCACTGTCTGCCCTGCCCGATTTCCGAGATGCCCTCCACCAGGATAACCCCTGCTCCCCGGGATGCCCGTGTCCCCGGGACATCCCTGCCCCCCGGGATCCCCCTGCTCCCCAGGAATGCTCCTG
>NW_008825253.1:94357-102562 GCF_000699105.1 Pygoscelis adeliae
GTATTTCCTTGAGCGTTGTTTCGCGTGGTGGAGGTGGGACGCGTGACAGCAGGGACGAGCGTGGAGACATGGCAGAAAGTTTTGCCGTGAGCCCGCGGGGTCAGAGACGGGCAGAAGTGGCCCAAGAGAAGCAGAAGGGAAAACAGCTTCGGTCCGTGAAGTGTGCGGGCCCAGCCTGGCAGCGCTGCTCGGGCTCGGTAGCTTCAGCTGGGGTAGGGCTAGCGCGGCTGGGCTGATGGCCCCCGAAAGTCACGGCCGTGGGGATGCGCTCGGCTCCGCACCTGGAGACGCGTTTTCAGGATTCAGCCCAAACCGGGTCATCTCCTGACGCCGCTCGCGTCTTGCCAAGCCAAGGAGCACGCCAGATACACCGGCGTGCGAGATCAGAGGCATCCAGGCAGGTACGCTGGGCAGACCGTGGGATAACATACCCCATGTGTACCTTAAAGAGAGATGGGAGGCTGCTGCGCCGGTTTTGTGCCGGGAGTCTAGTTTCTGAGGTTCTGGGGGAAATCGCAGGAAGAGAGAACGGCGTCGGGAGATGAGCAGTTGGATGTGGTTTAAACGCTGTTCTGTTAACAGAAAATCCAAAAGGCTCAATTAGCAAGTTCAAGTTAAAAATTTCTCCATGACAGTGCTAGGATGGATGACAGTTGTGTTCGTGTCCGGACGCCGATTTTGTTGTTTTGGGAAAATCAGTCAGAAAGGTATGTTTCTCGGAGGGGCGTTAGAACGGTCCGTATGCTCAGTCACTTAAATAAAGTTACTGTATGATGCAAAAAACAGACTTAGGGGAAGAGTGGGGTTTTTTTAAATTTATTTTTGAACCTAAATTTGTTTTCCTTAGGGAGCAACTTTTCTGTTCTTGAGGAGACAAAAGCATCGAGTCATTCATGTAGGAGAGATGACGTGGGGCCCGGCACAGTAGAAAAATCTCACATGAACTAATTTCTACTGATATTTCAATAAGTTAAGGGTCTGCTTTTCTATTTGGATATTCTTAACTAAGTTTCCACCTTTTAGCATCAATATAGTTTAAAAGATATTGCAGAAGTTGCGAAGTACCACAGTAAATATTAAATTGTAGATCGGCAAGATGTATCTAGACTAACTTCAGGAAAGTGTGCATGTCTCTAAATCCCGCAGCCAAGGTGTTTTCCAACTGGTTTTTTACAAGATATGTTTAGACTTTTCCAAACAAACTAGCCATTGTTTGTTGCAGAAAGTCCCTAACTGGGAAAAACTGGTTTTTATTAAGGGGTTTCTGATGCTGCGTTATCTGTTGTCAGTTAGACACGGGGATCTACAGCTCTGGAGACTGAATATGCCGTTGCAACAGAGGTGGAACGTGCCAGCGCTTCGCTGGTCACTTGTAGAGCAGCCATCTGAAGACTGTGACGATAAGTCCTTCATTTGGCTTTTTAAGGATTTGGGGTTATTACAGTGTGTTTCTAGGATTATTAATTTCAGTAGTAAGTGTTTGAGACTGTTTATATTATTGTTGTTCAGAGGCGCTGAGTTGTAAAAACTCCCAGAACGTTTTGGATTAGATCCTATTATGCAATGACAGATTGAAATTGGACATAAAGCTCTTGCAGGTCAACAAAACAAAGTGCCCGGAATGTGGGAAGGGGAAATCTACTGAAGCAAATGGACTGAAACGGCAGGATAGTGTTACTGACATCTTCCTCTGATTTCGATGGAGAAATGCTTGTTTACAGCGCTGTTGAGAGCAGTGCGGTAAGGGGAAGAGCTTTGCTCCGCTGAGGGATGATTGTCTTTGGAATTCAGACTGTAGAGTCATCTTTGTCAGCCAGCAGATCATCTTGTGTGTACAGTCACAACTCAGCTGAAAAAGTGTGTGCTGGTCATATTCTGATGACTGGTATAAGATGTGCTGAAGCGGTCTGCAGTGGCATATGAAGTTTACTGCCCTGTTTGACCTCCTGACGATGGGAACGAAGGCATGTGTACGTATGTTGTCATTATAACCATGAAAGATTTACAGATTCATTTCTGTTGGGGTGAGAGGGACTCTGGCTTATGACACAGTGAAGTTATGCAAGCGGTTTTGTCTATTCATTTCATGTTCCCTTTATTGAACACTGACAAATAATGCTTTTAATGATTTGCTGTCTATTCTCTCATTAGCGGAAAGCATTTTTTTAATATCTCAACAAAACATTTCTTTTTTATT
The DNA here is from genome assembly GCF_000699105.1 of Pygoscelis adeliae. Taxonomy (NCBI): domain Eukaryota; kingdom Metazoa; phylum Chordata; class Aves; order Sphenisciformes; family Spheniscidae; genus Pygoscelis; species Pygoscelis adeliae. Next base: position 96,555 of record NW_008825253.1, read on the forward strand.
AGTCTGATACGAAACCAGCCTTTAAGAAGGCCGAGTTCAGAAAATTACCAGCGCCGAAGCTCCCTGATTCTGCGACAGGCGTGTGTGCTGACGGTTGCACTCAGCAAATGTGATACCATACCTCTAGCTGTAGAAGTAAGGCCTAGGAAATGAATTCCTCTCGTATCCGACATTATAGACGTAGCAACTTTGAAGAAATAAATGCCAGCTTCGGCAGCACTGTTACTAGGAGTACAGAAGAAATGCCCCATCCAAAGAATCACTAAGGAAATAAGCTCTGCTGCTTGCAGACGCTACATACCTAGCTGGAAGCAGTCTCCAGGCAGACTGAACGGGAATATTGGCCCCCTCCCATCGCCAGAGTCGGGTTCTTGAAGTGTAACGCAAAGTCTGGCTGGAATCAAGAGCAAAGTCTGTTTTTCCAAATAATCTGCAGTGCGCAACTTAAAAAACTGTACTTCAAGAGCAACACGCTTCAAGTGGCAGGATTTGCACTTCTGAGTTTCTCCATCTGAGAAATGCTCTGATCTGATCTCTTTTCAAGTGCTCTGCTTGCAGGGCTACCGGATTTTGTTCGCATTTACTTTGAGACTTAACTGTTTCATGAGCTGGTATCACTGCTTTCATTCCTCAACTGGAAATAAACCTCATAAAGATTTTCTTGACTTCCCCTTGCAAATATTGACTATTTCTGACACATCTTTAGTATCGTGGTACTTTTGAAGTGGAGATTAGGATCTCGATTTATAAGACTAGAGTTGAAACTCCCTTATTTTTCCTTCATTAATGTGGAATACTATTTGTGGATGGGTAAGAAGGAGAAGGTGAAAATATCAGAGGACCTCTGCTATCACCACACTCCTGCAGACACAGAAGCATTGCAGATTTGGGGGTCATAACTTTCATCCAAAACCCAGCGGGGTTTTTTTGTGGATTTGGCAGTGAGCCCTGGGGTTACACTGCCTAGCCAGTGACTTCACCTAAGCAAACCTTCTTAAAATAAACAGATTTTATGATTCAGGAACCTACAGTCTGTGATATTTTAAATTTCAAGAGTTGGCAACGATCGGTAGATTTTGGTATTGTTATGTGATGCAGTAAAAGCCTTTTCAAGGCTCAAGGTGTCTTCAAAAGCCATCAGGGGAAAAAAAAATCCAATTAAAACTAAAGTCCAATTCAGCTAAAACCACAAGCAGTGGCATGTCTGTACAGTAGCGTCCAGTCCACAAAGGCAAAATAGCTTTACTTCTGTTCCTAGAAAAAACTTAAACAGCCTGGAATGTCATTCTTATAAGAAGCCGTATCCCCAGCGAAAACAAGGCTGTGTTTCTCTTCTGTAAGAAATTTTGGAGGGGGAAAAAGGCCCAAATGAGGTGCTAGATAAATATTTTGCAAACGAGATTCATTCAGGCTATGGAAGGGACCAATCACATAAGCAAGTTGTAACTATAGTTTAAGCACCAAACAAGGAGGCAATTCTGTATTATTCTATCAGAGCATAATGGTCTCTGGTGTTAATGAAGTGTCACCGTAATGCCATTACAGCAATGGCACGAGCAGAAGGTCTGGGTTGTTCATTGTGCTCCTTCCTAAAGCTTCAGAGAAATTTGAGTGCGGTTCCCATGAGTGAGAAACTTGCCCTTTTCAAAATTAAAACTTTGACTTTTTTTGGTGGTCTTTAAAAATGTACTACCAAAAATGTCCTGCTAGGCAAGAAAAGGCATCCTCCAGAGAGGTGGCGTTTGAAGGCGTTCCTGCTCCATGGCAAATGTTGCAACTAAATAATCCCGAGCAGCATCAAGGCATCTCACTTCCTCGACGCTAGCCCGGCATTTAAAGATTTCGCGATTTGCAGTTCGGTGGAGCCAAACCTACAAACCCTGGTAGTGACAAAAACCCGCACATTGAGGAACCGTAGCTAAACGTCTCACAGCCCCACTGGGCAGAGGGAAGACCTGCTGTCTGAATGCCCGCTCCTGGCCTTTGTCAGATGTTAGTAGAAAGGAACACCGTGTCTCTGCTCAGCTCATCTTTCGGGGTTCCTTTGACATCTGGTCTATTTTTTACCAAGTACTGTTTGCATTGATTTTTCCCTGTATTTCCTGCAATTTTTAAGTTTATTGGTGGTGTCTTTCCACGTGTGGCTTTTTCCCTGTTGGAGTGAACAGTCTCTCCTGGGCAGGCCCCCGCCAGGTCTCTCTTGCGTTTCACCCAGCTGCTTTCATTCTGCTCCCACAAAGAGGGGTTTTAAAAAGAAAATCACTCAATCAGAAGGTAGGGTGAAACGGACTCATATGGTTTGTTAATGCTTCTCTCCCTGTTTGCCATTTCATGGGATTCCTTGTTTTATCTCGTCTTGCGGTTTCCACACTGTGGTTTCCATAATGCGTTTCTGCGTCATCCTTTCTTCATTTCTTCAAGCTTTGTTGTCCTCGTTGCAGTTCAGCTTGATTTTGTATCTTGTCTCTTATTTACCCCATATGTCCCCAAACACTTCTCTGAGTTGTAATAGGTGAATAAGAAAGTGAGCGGGGGTGAAGAAGGACAGCTCAGGAGCAAGAACATGCTTTCCAGTGCCAGGGTGGAGCGGTCTGGGAGCTGCACAGAGAGAGGTGCTTGCTCTTACCCTGAGGAGAGAGCATAGGGGAGTGTGGCACTTGTGAAATAGTCCCTCCATAGCCAACAGCACGATTTAGGCAGTTGCTGTCAGGCTCAGAGAGAAAATTTCTGTCTCTTCCACAGTGGAAAGTTGGCAGCTCCGCTTGTGGGCTGCACTTACGGCGCTATTGCTATTTGGAGGAGCGGCTGTTACCCCACATCAGCCCACCTTTCTCTCCAGGCTTTGCTGAGATCGGTCTTAAAGGCTGGGAAGCTACAGCGACTGCAGGCTGCAGAGCTTCCCACCACGCTCCCCTTGCAGCTTCTGCCACCTACACGAACATGCTCTGCCAAAGGTCACTGCCTGTCCCAACAGGAGGATGAGGGCTTCAAATCAGACCTCCCCGGCCCTTATTTCTTAACCTGCCTTTGCAGTAAAGAATTAACTTGTTTTTCATATCAAAGGACTGTTGTTTACTTAGACACTGAAGCTAAGTTGGCATCTCTGTTTGCCAAAACTAAAAATGTCAAATTGAACTATATAGCATTCGTTTTCGCTTTGCAAAGAGCACAAAAAGCAAAAAACGTGATTACAGCCATTCCCATTTTTTTAAGGGATAACTATCATCGAGAAGAGCATCAACAATGTGCAAGCTGACCCTCTGTAGCATTTGCGGTATATTATAGGGACCATGACCAGTAAACAGACTCTGTCCTCACTTTCCAGCTCCTCCCTTTCCCTCAAAAGATTGCATCCATTTTGAAGATGTGCTACCACTGGATTTAAACAGAGATACTACACAAAGTGTAATATTCTTCAGTCAGCTGTTTCTGCCAGTCTAACAGTAAAAATCGTTCCCCTCAGGTTAGGAACGAGTACATCTCTCTGGCTTCTTGGCATCAGGCCTACTAAAAACTTTAATAAGCGGAGATGAGAGACGAACTTTCAGATGTGGCATACGGTCTTATGTTATTCTGTTTAATCCAGCGTAATTTTTAATTTAATTAGCAACCCTTGTTAAGATAGTGTGATACGCTGGTTTGGTAGCAGTACTTGATGGAAGGAAATGACGCTGTTCACTTTGTGGTAATGAATCTCCCACCTACGGCATTTTTCAGGCGCGATGCATGTGTGTTAACCGCGTGGCCCTGCTTTACCTCCAGTCTGGGGTCTACGGGCTGCCCTCCGACAGCACGGTGTTGGGAGGTGAAGGGACTCTCTCTTCCTGCTGCAGTCGTGCTGGCATGTGCTCTTGAGCATCGCTAGGAGAAGGCTGTACTCGCTCTGACAGCAGACAGAGTCTGCAGCAGCTCTTGCTTTTGACGAGCCTGCGGGATGATCTGTACTGACATGAATTCTGGATCCAAGCCAGGACTCAGCCAGCCTGTTCCTATTCATTTGAAATCGTACCTGGACACCATACCGTGCAATTTTTTTTCTAGCGACAGCCCGCGTATACAGACAGCTCCTTGTATCAAGAAACACATTTGCCTCTGTGCAATACTAGTTTGCATGTCTGTTAGGAAGTCATGAGGTCTAATCACTGGTTTGAAACTGAGATTTCCAGGGTGGAGTTTGTAGCCCTGGCTAGAGCCTGTGCCCACCTCCTTGGACAGGCACCACTAATGGTACTTGCAGATCCCCAGCAATGGCTTCTTCACAACTCCGTTGCAACATCCCCTGGCAGTACCTCGGCCCTGGCTCCCGCAGGATCCATGCTGCGCTGGGCTCCTCTAGCAGGGAGGAGGACTTCTGCAGATCCACAAGCAAAAGAGCAGTTTTCCCTGCAGCTTTGGTTGAGACAGTGAAGCCTCTTCTTCCTCTCCCTGGTGTGCGGACTGGTATGGGATTCTGTAAACACCTTTCCCTGCTCGGTCACGGGGCACGGATCCTGCTGGGAATGGGTTAAATAGGTTCTGCTACAGCAAAGGCTTCATCGTCAGGGAGAGGTGGGAGTGGCTCTCTAAAAAGAGGATCTAGGGTGTGGGTTGAGTCCTCCTGAGGGAGGAACCCGAGGAACAGCTAAGCCTGGGAAAGCTAGAGCCCAGACAAATTGTGTTGGCCAAAGTTGTTAGTTTCTCTCTGAAAGCCACGCCTCGGGAAGGGGGTGGAGGGAGTCCGGCCTGGAGCATGCAGATTTTGTTTTAGGTCAGGTTGGTGACAGCATCTGTGTCTAGTCCCATCAGGGAACCCTGTGTGGAAGCTGTGTGTGTGATTCTTGCTGCACTGCAAACAGACCCAAGGTGGTTAGCTGGCGGGTGGTGGGAACGCACTGTGAACACAGAGCTGTGAGCCGAGGGGATGCACCTTTTACTTTGTTGCAGTGATGTGAGCACATCGGTCCCTCTAATAGCTGAAAAAACCGCCATGATCGTTCCTTTTTGTGTATTTATTTTTGTAGGGCAACCTCGCGTTGCTTGAAAGAGCACTACAGAAGTGGCTATTTTTATACTTCTCTGTTCATCTGCTTGCCTCACACCTGGGCTGGTTGTGTTTTAGGGGTGGAATACAGCTTAGCCTTTCCAAGTGTGGCTCAGAAAAAAACAGATGTTTCAGGTCCTGTCTCCACTGCCGATGCTCCCATACGCCACATTTCCAACAGTAGGACATCAGTGCTGGCACACAGGCCCTGGGCTGGGCCCCAGGGAAGCCCCGCGGGGCTCTTCAGCTCCCCAGCGTCTGCGTGCTGTTTGTGGAGCTGTCAGGAGAGCTGGCCACACAAGCGTTAACTTCGAGGGGACGCACATGGCTCCTCCTCAGCACCTGCGTGTAGCCCAGTGCCGGCACCCTGGGTGTCTTGCTGGCAGCGGTGCGCTGTCAGTATGGGAATGTTCACGGGTTTTGCCTCATGGGTTGCTTCTGTGCTATTGCTTAATGGCTTTCACATGCAGAGGCTGCGTAGCTGTTTGTGAGCAGAGAGAACCATCTGAACCACGCTCTTCAGCCAGTGCCAGGCAGTCCGTGGGATGATAAGAATAATAATCACGGGCCTCATCCTGCAATGTGCGCTGCCAGCGCAGAGTGTGTGTGCTGCATTTCCTCTCCCGGGGCTTAGAGAGCTAAGGGAACAGTTGGAATCCGCAATGAGATGCAGAGTAGAGTCTCCAAGAGAAGTGTTGCAGCCACATTCCCTCCACTTAGCTATGTTTTTTACTGCCTCAGACACCTCTATTTAAGCTGCATTTCTTCACCAGAAAGAAGAATGGGACAGGGTTTTTGGGACAGTGTCTTACCTTGTCACCCTCAGCCAGATGCTTGCACAGGAGCATTGTGAAGACTTTGTGAAAGGGTCTGTGCTCTGCCTGAGCCTGTGCAGTCAGCATTGTGTGCTGCCTGGAGTGTGGAGCTGGCCCTCGGCAGAGAGTTGTGTTTCACCCCTCCCCGGATGAAAAGGGTTGGAAAGCCTGCA
>NW_008825253.1:102617-112918 GCF_000699105.1 Pygoscelis adeliae
CAGCTGGCACCTTTAATATTTTGTATTGCTGTACCATCTCTGGGATCTCATAGCTTAGGCGCAGTGCAGACACGGCAAAGAGACAGCTCTTACCCAAGACCTGCAGGTGGTCCAAGCAATCCTGCAAAAGCATAAGCTTGGAAGGTGGGCGCTTGCCTTTGAGTTGTTAGCAGAGCTGCTGCCATTCCGGTCTCATAAATTATTCCAGCAGGCCATATAGTGACTCTTCAGTGATTTGTGTCATGAAACTACCCTTGCACCTAAGCGTAGCACAATTAAAAAGAAATCTTCTCCTATTTCCTAAAACAAAACAAACCATGCATCTGAAATACGATGCAGGGTGATTCCCTGGGAGAAGAGTTTCCATTGGAAAATATCTTGGCTCCCGACCAGCCCTCGGTAAAGCAGTCGTAGAGGGCGGCTCATTACTGCTACCTGGGCGATTTTCTAGAAGAGGACTGTTACATAAGCGACTAGTTGGTGAAGCCGTTAGCCGGGATCCCTTCTCAGCTACTTCACTACATGGTGGAAAAAAAGGTTCCCTGTCCTCCCGGACACAGGAGGCGACTGTAAGTAGAGAGCCACTGAAATGAACAGAGTGACGCTGGCCAGAGATTCATAAGTAATGAATTAAATCTGTGCAGATCAAAGGTTTCTATCAGAGTGTGGGAACGTTATTTTACTCCTACAGAGGGAAAACATGAAGTCACTAGCTTTATGAACTGAACTGTGCCTAGATTTGCAACCCCTGATTGCATGGATCAGTGCAAAGTTTGTATCAGAAGTCTTAAAAAATTCAGTGTAGACAAAACTGAGGTGGTAAGACAAAAGCTAGAAGAGGCCAAGGGTTAGACTGTGTTAGTCTTTTAGCTGCGTTAAGAAAATTTGCTGTAGCTAATATATGTGGTGGATTGGGTTCATAGCAGCAGTAAGTAATGGCTTTACTTAAGAAAAAGAAAAAAAACTGCTGCCCCTTTGTGCAGTGAAGCTGTTATAGGGCATAGCGCGTATCAGGACAGCACCATGGAAACAAAGCTGAAGCTGTCTGGGTGGTACTTGAGGCTCTGCTAGACGAACACAACACAATTCCCAAGTATTAATTTAGAGAGAAGACACACCCCATTTTTTGCAGGGAGTGCCAGGAGCATCACTGGTTCTTGAATCTGTGTTTCATACAACATAAAATAACTTCAATAGCCCAACAGCCAGACCCTGAACCCTGAGACCCTTGGCCCTCACTGCTGCCCCTGTTGTCACTCATTGCATCCAGCAATTGGCCATTTCTTGAAAAGCTTTCTGCCTTTCCAGTGCTTGCAGGCGAGTAAACTGTCAAGGTAGCAATGTCACTGTCCTTGGGCAAATTAGTTTCTGATTACATGCACAGATTGCATCTGATAGAGCCACCAATTTAAGTTGCGTTACCTTGGATTTGCTTTGCGCTGAGTGTAGTGACCCATGTTATGCAGCCAGTCAGATTGGAGTATTACTCTCTGGCATAGTTTAGAATTGGCAGCATTTAAAGGGTTAATTACAGCTAGCCATCAGATCTCTAAAACCAGCCAGCAAAGCCCATTGCTGCATTCTGTCTTCCTGTGGATTAGCTGTGACGCGTCCAAGCCTGTAGCTTGATCCCATAACTTCAGAGGGAACTGGGAGAGGAGACTAAGTTTGGAAATTAATCTCCAACACCCCTGCTCCCACAGGACGCGAAGCTTTGGGAAAGCTTCTCTCTAGCTGCTTGGGAAAGACATTTTGTAAGTCATTGGAGAGTCCTGGATCTTTTGAGGGCATGCAGCCCTACTCCAGATCCTCTCCTCTTGCGGGTGATTGGTCTGATCAACAACATGGAGCACCTTTTTCTCCCTGTGCACACTGACCGCAACTCCTGTTCATTCCCATAGAGAGGGGAAATGGCAGTGGAGCCAGTGTTGTGTTTATTGGCTTTCCATGCAGTTCCTGGAAGTTGCTAAATTCTGCAGCAGCCATGGAGGCTGTGTACAGCGTGCTTAAGGCCAAGATTTGCTTCCCCCTCTGTCCTTCTCCCCTCCACAATCAGGGAATTGAAGTGCATACCTTAGTTTGGGAAGAAAGCCGAGCTACTGGGGGCAGTGTTGTCTAACAGCTGGAACACAGAGGGGAAAGCGGGACTTCTTGGTTTTGTTTTCAGTTCTGACCCTGGTTGTGTGGGCTGGGCTGTCATTGATTCATCTGCACTCAGTCTCCCCTGTCTGAGCAATGGGGCTGGTGCTTCCTTGCCTCGCGGGAGTATTGTAGTGGTTATTTATGGGAATTAAATGCTTGTGGAGGGCTTAAATGCTTGGCTGCTGGATAAATGCCCTGGATTTCTAATTCCTACTTGCTTGGTGCTCTGCCATCCTCATGAGAAGGCAGCAAAACATTATCCTATACCAACTCTCGGGAAGCTGAATCTTCACTCTGAGCAAGGTAAATGTCAGGGCAGCAAAGCACACACGCGTACTCGTTTTGACAGGCTTATTGGTAACCTTGGTCCTGCTTTCCTGCCCCTGCTTGTGCTTCAACCCCTTCCTGCCATCATCCTCTGAACTGAACAGACAACCTTGTGCTTTGCTGGTACGTACTGTGTGGCAGGTACCAGAGCCAGCCGGATCTCACTGGAGAACCATACGTTTTTCTTCTAAAGCATCTGAAGAAAGAAAAGTTTTGTTTTCTGCCCAACTTTATTTTTTGTTTCAAGGCAGTGCCATCAGTTTCCCAAACAGAGACATCCCAGCCCCAAACGGGAAGTCAGTGCTGACTCCAGGGCAGGACGCCAGCTCCTCAGAGAAACGTGGCTGCTCCCTGTGGGCTCCTCAGGGCAGAAGGACATGGGGCTGGGAGCGTTTTCCTCATCAGGAGCAGCCTGGGGAAAGGAACTGCGTAGCCCCAGGCTGCAGGTGCAGAGATGGTTGTGCGAGGCCAGAGCCGTGCTGCTGGGACAGGACGGCCTGCATCCCTACAGCAGGCCTGCGGCCATGCTCGTGGGCCTTGCTCTCCTTGGCGGAGAGCGAGGACTGGGGTGGCTCTCCAGTGCTGCCAGCACCTCCATTCTTTCTCCCTCAGCCAGGAACCTTTTTACCTCAGCCAGGTGCCATTTTACCTCAGCCAGGAACCATTTTACCTCAGCCAGGCACCGTTTTCCTTCAACTAGGTGCCACTTTACCTCAGCCAGGCGCCATTTTAATCTCACCAGCTGCCATCTTACCTCAGCTGTGGGGCAGCTTCTGCTCTCTTGTGCCATTTACCACCCCCCCCCAAGTCAGCCAACCCGCAGCTCAGGGGATCTGGCAGGCAGGTTTCTGTGGTGTTAGCAGTTCAACCCTGTTTCTCGGCCCCGGGCAGCCCTCCTGGCTGCCTTCACCCAGCAGGCCTGTAGCAGGCAGCCAGTCACTGTGTCACCGCGGGGCCCGTCATGGTGCTCGGCAGCAGCGTGGTCTCGCAGATGGGTCCTCTGGAAACACAGGGTTTTGTTTGGGCGTGGGTGAACCCCTGCGCATCCATTTCCTTTCCTGCCTTGCACCTCTGCTGTCTCTGCGGGCTCTGCATGGTCAGCATCTGCCGGGCACACAGGGCCTTGGTGCTGCACATGCCTCGCAGTGAGGCCGGGCTCAGCCGCGGGGAAGGGGTGCCATGAGCTGCCCCATGTCCCGGGGCTGGGCACCCCGTGGGGCTGAGCCGGCTGCCCTGCCTCAGGGCTGCAGAGCTGGGCCTGCTGACACCGCCGTGGTGCAGGTTCAGGATCAGGCAGTCGGTAGCTCTTGGCTGTAGTGCGTACTACGAGATCCCCGCTGTTAGTTGTTTGTTTAATGATGGCTGATTAGAGGGAGAGGAGACTGGCCCTTTCCTCCTCCTTAGGGGGTGCGTTTCGGTATTCCGACTGGGAGTTTGAGGATGTCTTGGTCCTCTGCCTAATCAAACTCGGTGCAGGGCATGAAGAGCCGTGTCTCTGCTGTGCTGCTGCCACTGCAGCCTGGAGCACAGCCTTCCAGAGGGAGGGGTTCTGTCTTTTACAATATGAAACACATTTCAGCAGCAGCATTTTTTTTTCTTTATTGAATCTAGAGCAAAAAAGCCCTCAGCAGGAGCTTGAGCTTACTGTTGGGATGAGACACAGGCCTGTGGCAGGGATGGGTCCCAGTTCTCCTCTGGCTGCAACTCAACTTTTAACACTTGTTTCTTTTAACTTCTTGGGGTCCTAATTCTTGCCGGCTTACGGGCTGTCTGGCAGTAGCGAAGCCATCGTTGGCCATCTGTGGGTCAGATAAGAGTTTACAGTCAGTGGCAGTGTGGGTGGCAGAGGATCAGCACAAGGGCAAATGTGAGTGTCTGGTGTGGCCATGAGAATGGTCCCATCAGATTTATATTATTGAATTAATCTACAGAATTAAAGAGCATGGGAGACTTGCGTTGTTTTACTCTGTTTCTGCACAGGTCACAGACAGATGAGACTCTTGGCGTTGCAGCATCGGGTCCTGGCTTCTGCAGAGGAGTGTTTTAATCCTTCCCACCTACCCTTTCAGATGCACCATGTTGTGCTGAGCAAGGCCTGCTCTTAAATCCCACTTGGCCATCAGTATGTGCAGGCCATGAAATTCCCTGTCTGTCATACTGCAAGAACAGGTTTCTGGGTCTTAGGATACTGGGAATCCATGTATTTCAGGTCTCAATATATACAGTTTTAGCTGGTGTCTCCCTGGCCTGGGTGTGCACCGTGAGGGTCCGGGTGTTGAACAGTCTAAGCAGACACCTGTTGCGGTGCATGGGCTGAGGCTGCACGGGTGGCTCAGCACCACTAATCGATGAAACCCAGGTGTGGCAATGGGAGTGCAACAGCCATTTACTCACGTTTTACTCTCCATGTCAGGGACTTTGGTGACATGCAGTGGTGGTAAGTGGCTTTCAGCAGATGCCTGTAAAATTGTACAGTCCTTCTTCTCCTAGTGGAAGGAAATTATGAACTTTTAATGTTGGACCCAGAGACTTTCTGTCCTGACAGCAGAGCAGGACTTTCAGGCCTCTTGCCTACTGCTAGTCATTGGGTGATGAAGAAGAAGCTGGGGAGTAAATTCCTGACAGATCAGCAGTGCTGTCATCTTTTTGTATGTAAAGGCACCTGGAAGCCCAATTTAAAATGCCGAGATTCAGTTGTATCTCTATTGCATGGTACCATGGTATGTGTGGGTTTACAGGAAAGACCCAAAGCTCTAGGATTGTTTTTTGTATGTGTTGTGCTGTGAGCCCTGGGCAGGATTGGGACCTCGTAGTGCTGGGTACTGTACACAAGCATACTGAAAACAGACCTTATCCTCAGGATCTTGCAATAAAAATAGACAAGGCAAAAGAAAAAGGAAGTCTTCCTGTTTTTCGGCTGGGTAAGGCTGTAAAAGCTTTATGCTCGTAGAGAGTAAGGGAGTTGCCTGAGGTCATAGAGGGAGTTTGTGTCCGAGCCCGGCACTGAGCCCTCCTGGTCTTCCGAGGTGCAGCTGAGTGTGATAAACACGTGGGCTTGCACGTGCACATGGGGCCAATCTGACATGAAGATCTTGTGGTGTGAGATGACTTGCTGGGGGTGCACATATATCTGCTGGGAAACAGTTGCTGGACTGGGCCGGTGGAAGCAGTGATTCCTTTCCAACAGAAGCCCCTAAACTTTGTTAGTCACCAAAAAGCAGCAATGCATCCCGCTGTCTGTGCAGTGCAACGTGATATATAAGCTGTAAGTAATTGATTTACAGAGCCAAGGGTCATCCCATGGGGTGGGAGGAGTTTGGTGTATTTTGGATTGAGCTGCACCACCAAGAGCAGGTCTGCTGAGATGCGTGTGTTCAGCCAGGGGTTACATCCAGCTGCCACTGGTCTCTAGCATCTTCAGACTGGCAGAGCTGCATTTGCTGTCTTGTCCTAGTCCCAAAGGCAGCACAACGTGGCTTAGATGTGGATCATTTCAGAGCGGGGAGAGTGACACCTAGTCATTGTATCCTTTTGCTGCCTTCTGAAGAGCCATCCTTGCACTAGCCCCTGCTCCAGGTGTGCACGGAGGTCCTGCCTCTGCAGGCCTGCGTAGAGACCATTCCTCCATGGTGACCTCCAGGAAGCAGGATTCATTTAGGTAAATTTGGTGTGACAAGAGGAACAACATTTCATCATGAATTTGTGCCGGGGTTCTGGATTAATCATTACTGCACTTAATGTGTTTTAACTCAGAGCTAGAACCATCCGCATCACCTGACCACTCTGCAAGCAAAACCAATGGGGTATCAGATTTTGGCATGGCTTTGCTACCCGGAACTGGGGTTTCTGCGAGGCATGAGGGAATGGAGAGCAATGGTTAATAGGTAGGATGGAGTTAATCATTCACTGAATTCCTTAGCTACAAACTCTCTCCTCAGTAATTTTTTTTGGTGCGTTGCTGGAAAGGAAATCGGGGTATGTGAAGCAAAACCATACTTAACAAGTCACAGTAGCCCTGGTGTGTGTAGGATTTCTTGCCTTTTGCTGAGGGTGGAGCTCCCCTGTGGCAGGAGATGCTTGAATAACCTGATAGAGCTGACCAGTGCTGGGAAATTTGATATATCTGCACCTTTCACTTCGGATGCCTGGGCCAGAGATTGAAGAAGGAAATGTCTGGCCTTTCACCTGCCTGAGACTGAAGGCAAAGATCTGTATTTTTCTTGCTGCAGTCAGTGGCATCACCAACACCTCAAACAGAAGTGGCAAAACTTATCTTAATTAATAAAATAGCGAGGATGCAATTACTTACAAGAGTCCAGCCCTGCCAGCCAAAATGAGAGTCAGCTACCTCATAAATCTTGAGATTAAAAATAAATCAAAAAAGGCCAGATGTTGTTGCCTTCTGTGTTTTGAGCCTGAAGTCCCATGTAGGAGACATTTGGAGGCATCTGTACTTCTCGATAAGGAGATGCAGAGGAAAAAAAAGACTTCAGCAAAGTAAAAGGGAAGGACAAAAGTAGAGATTATCATTTAATGTCATGATTCCAGGAGACAGCTTTAGGGAACCCACCACTTCTCTTACAGCAAGGCTGAATATATCTTCTAATTCCCTTTTACGGGTAAAAGCGAGTCATCTAGAGCCATGTACCATGGGACCAGATACAGGAGTTGGTTAGGATTCAAGCAAGGTTGATACAGGCTTTCAGGTTGCTAAAGAGGCAGCTGAAATCTTGAGGGTCATTTTTAGAGGATTTATCATGTGATCAGATGGATTGTACAACATTTCTGCTGTTTAGAGGTAAATATTTAATCTGTAGGTGGCCCAAGGCTGAACTGAATACTGTGCCAGACAGAGCTAGCCTTGGATCCAGGAATCTGAGTCTGCCTTCCAGTTCCTCCCAACCCTGATTCACCTCCCAAACACCACTCAGACCTTGAGAAATTTTATCCCTGAGCATTTGTTTCTGAGGCAAAAGAGAGTTTGTAGAGCTGGGGACGGTGGTTACAGGGTAGTTCCAAGCTGGGGATGCGATGTGCCCAACTGTGACAGATCTGCTCTTTTCCTCGGGAGTGCTGACTGGACCCAAGAGGTGTGACTGTAATTGGGACCAGCGGGTTCAGGATGTATTTAGTGGGTAGCATCAAATTCAAGTACTGTGAAGTATTTAGTGGGAAGGGCAAGTTCCTCCAGCTCCCTCTTTGATTTCAGAGGTCTCTTCCGTTCTTCCAGCCTCACCTTCTCCACGTGCTCAGCGGGGATATCTTACCAATATTTTTCTCATGCCTTCTCAGGACTCTGGTGACAAATTGTGACTTGAAGCCTGATTCTGATCTGTCTCATAGCAAAGATCACAGTGTTGTTCAGCTGAGTACTGTAAACCCGTGCCAGGAGCACATAGGTGGGAGAGCAGATTCAGTCTCTTCCTGTGCCGGTAGAGCTTGTGAATGCCAAGTTAGCAGCTCGTGCCAGCCCCTGGGGTGTCTGCACATAATAGACGTGGACGGATTGCTTGTGTAGCTGATTGTTTCCAGTTTGAAACTACAACCCCTAATTGCTCACTGTAAGTTACCAGGACTCCCCACGTGGAATCTCATTAGACAGCGTAGTTAATGGGAGAGCAGAGGGAGCATTTTAAAGTGTGTTTGATGATATGTTGAACTAAGGAAGATTTGTCTAAGAGTACAGATGCCATTAGATGGGGAATCTTGCTGTAGTTCTATTCCCCACTTAGGAGCCAGCAGTTGTAGGGTTGGGGCTGTTTTCACATCAAGAAAGGTGGGTTATTAAAAGAAAAGGATGGATTTAATTTACTGACAGTTTCTTGCACGGCTTTTTTTGAGACTTTTAGGATCCCAGGTAGGATGAGCATGCTGACTGTTTCCAGGATCCTCTGGGAGCTGCTGTTGTGCAGGGGGGGCCTCCTGGCACCGGCTCTGTGGTTGCATTTCTTGGGAAGTCTCTCCCATTTCTTTCCATGCCATTAGTGATGTTCCCAACCCAGTTTGCCTCCTCCATTAACATGAAGCCACAGACTGTCAAGGAGGGGGAGAGGCCATGGAGGGAGAATTCTGAAATCACCTGAATCCACGGTTCAGAGACATCCAGTTGCGAAAGACTTTTCCTGATAGGGGAAAGTGTTGGTTCCACAGGGTGTTTCATAAACCACTGCCTGCCGCCTGCTTCCTGGGCCTGTCTCTGTCCCTGCTGCCAGATTCTGGGCAGTTAAGTGCGTGTAGTCAACCAGAGTCTGCTGGTCTCTTTTCAGTAAAAAAAAAAAAAAAGGAGGGGGGAGAAAATCCCCAACCTCTTGGAAGCACAGGGCAAAATACTGCTTTCAGGAGCATTGGTGCAAATGCAGAAGAGCCCGGCTAAGTCAGGAAAGGTCCTGCAGCTCTTTGCTGATGGGTGAAGCCAGCCTCGTGGGAAGAGTCACCTTCCTCCTTTAACTTCTGTAGCAGTGACCTGTAGCTCTTCAGCTTTTTCCTTCTGCCATTCTGTCTTACCCTGCCACATCAGTTGCAGTTGCCCTTCATCTGAAAGAAAGCCATGCTTACGCATCCCTTTTGCTCACTGAGTCAGGGAATGCAGCAGCTTGTCCCTCCACCTCTTCAGTCACAGATTTGCTGGTGAACTCTTATCCGTGCTCTGCGCACATCCAGCACACTGTTTATCAGTCACCTGTTACTCTGCTGCTCTGTTCTGCTCTCCTGTCTGCCATGACAGGCAGATGGAGCAAAAAAAAGCCAAAAGAGAATGAAAAATAATGGTGTTAGTCATGCTGCAGAACGCGTTAGCAGTTCAACAATGGCCTTAAACACCTAGTGGGATCCAATTTAAACCCATAAAAGTGAGGAAGTCCAGACTTGGAGCCTGTTCTTCTACCTGTGTAAGCAGCCATGCGTGTAGTAGCTGTGGCACAAGCAGGCTGGGAAGGCGTTGAGATTTTTTTTTTACTTCATTAAACAATTGTAATTTGTTTCCAAGGATTTGTTTTTATTGCTCCTCCTATTTCATGCAGCAGGAAATAAAAAAAACCCAAACAACCGAGCACACAAGACACCTCAGATGCAAATTTTTATTTGTTCAAATTATGCTGAATGTAGGAGCTGGGATTCCAGGTAGCTTCACAAAAATGTCATAATATTTGGTGATTCTGAATGTAATAAAAATATATTAAGTCTATGCTCAGGCATCTGAGATCAGATCTGCCTTTGTGTGATACATGGGGATGCTCTTCACAAGTACAAACCCCTTTCTGCATTTACCACCCAGGCCAGAGCATGGGCAAGTAATGGTTATCTCACTTCTAGTGCGTTGCCTTCCCTCTTCCCTTCATCTGCTGTAAACCTTGGCATGATCCCTCTATCTTAGGCGGCTTCCAAACCCCGGAGGAGCTGGGGAGCTGGCCTGCCTATGCAGGACCCAAAATGCCTAATAAACTTCAGAGTCACCCCTCACTCTCCCCGAGTCTCTCCCTTCTAGGATATTGGAAGAGTCTCAGCCCCTTGGTGAGGAGCGAGGACAGAGCTTTGCGAATGCCCCGCCGCATCTCTGGGCACTGCAGCAGCAGCCAGCCCTGGTGCGGGTCCCTCCATGTGTGTATGCATGCGTGTGCTAACTGGGAGGACTCTGCAGTAGGAAGCGTTTGCCAGACATGGCAGGCAGCTCTCAAGAGTTTTCTTGGCAGGAGGGTGTGGAAAATGTTGGAAAGGAAAAATGGAGCAAAGGCAGTCTGTAGCTCAGTCTGCCTCGAGATCAGATGTGTGCGCAAGGCTGGGGAGCTCTGCATCATACGCTCCTCGGTCCCCCTGCCTGTATGAAATCCCTCTTC
>NW_008825253.1:112968-127502 GCF_000699105.1 Pygoscelis adeliae
CGCTCCTAATTTTATTTTATTTTATTTTGAGGGAAACAGTAGCTCTTTGATAGCCTTCCAAGGGATAAGATGGGACAGACAGACTACTTATCGGGAAAAGACTCGGGTCTTTGTCTTTCTGAACCCACCGACTAACACAAGGCACAGCTTCCAGCAAGTCTAAGCTGCTGTTTGTATTGAGAGACAGACAGGGGGGTGCAATCAGTGTGGGTTGACGCTGTTTGAATAGGCATGACTGGGCAGCGATCCCAGCATGACTTGGCCAAATAAGGGACTGGTTTTGTCTTTTAGTGCATGACCCAGGACCTTTTCTGACCACAGGTGCCCGGGCCATGGTTTCCCCGTCTGCTGGAAAGCAGGATTCCCAGCAGCTCTGCTCTCCCAGGCACGCACAAGGTCCCCGGCAGTCTGTTGGAGCAGCATGGCCGCGAGCCGAGTTGAGGGATGGCACAGACATGCTGCCCCGTTGGCTGCTGCTAAAGAGGGGATGCTCCAGCACTTGTTGTTGTCCCGGAGAGGTCTGTGCTTAGTCTCGTCAGCAGAAAGCAGCACCTCTCCTCTGACAGATCTGCAGAGAGCAGACCATGGATCGTAGTCTACCTTTCCTCACATCAGCAGCATGACGGAGGATTCAGTTCTTGCTCCATGGCATCCCTTTCCTAGTGCACTGGCGATTCTATCCATCTTAAACTCTGCTTTAAAGCTGGATTGCACCCTTAAAGAGCAGCGGCTGTATTTCAGGGGTGGATTACATAATCCCTGTGCACGGAGCGTGCTTCAGTGCGTTAAGTTGGTGATGTCCTTTTGGATCCGAGAGGAAGAGGGGTGCTATGGAAACGTAATTTATTATTACATGGGAATGAAATTTGTTATTTCGCTCTTCTGCCTCAGTTTGTGATTACACCATGGAGCAATTTTTAGCCTTGGCAAGAAGGTGATTTAACACAAGACCAAAGATGCTGCTTAACTCAGCGTCTACCATAAATCCTGAGAAACGATGATGCCGTCTGAGGCTCGGTGCGCCTCGAGAACTGGGCAAATGTTCTTTCTGCCAGCAGAGCTGATGTAAGGTCTGATTTATGAATGTGATACTTCTTGACATTGCCGTGGTGTCCAAAGATTACCAAGGATGTTTACCGAAACCCTCCAGAGTCTCCGTATGGAGCCTAAGAAGGGATCAGGCTGAATTTACATGTCCTGCTGTGCCAAGCCTGCTCTTGGTAACCTTCCAGTCTCTGCGGTACTTGGAGAAGAGGCAGTGGATGGTGCTAGCAGGGCGCAGAGCACGCTGGTGCTTGCTTTGCCTGCCACACAGCACGGGAGAGCAGGCCACATGCCTCCGCTTGTTGGGGGCACTCTGTCCTTAGTATTTTACTGGGCTTGGCATTGCTTGGGTTCATGCTCCTCTATCCATTTTAAACAAAGCAAATTTACTGGTGGTTGTTATTTACTGATAACACCCTCTCACACAATCACCCTTGTGGTTTTTTATCGTCAGCTTATGAAGAATAGGGTAGAGTAATTTTGTATTTAATTGTTAAATTGAGACATAGTCCAAGACGGTTGCCTGAACCTGAAGTGTAGCATCAGCCTCCCCAAAGACTCCTCCACCAGCACTGTCAGTGTTTCATTTTGAGTAGCACTGTGCCAGAGAGGGGACTCAACTTTGGGTTTCTGTTTTACTCAACAGACAGTGAAACAACAACAACAAAATCAATTTGTTTCCAGTAGAAAAAAATCTATGAAGTGGAAGGGGTGTGACTTTTTTTTTTTAAATTGTCTGTCTCTGCTCCAGTGACATCTGCCCTGATGGGTCTCTGATGGTTCGTTTCTCCTCTCCTGGTGTGTGCTTTGACGACTGGGTGATGTGCAATGGCTGTGGGTGTTAGGCAGCAGGAAATGCCTGTCGTTAAGGTGAATCCTCAGAGGACCTGTGCCTGGGAGCTTTGGAGAAGACCTGAATTGAGGAAGACTTAAGCTGACTAATCAAGAAAAGATTTCTGAGGGGAAGAATCAGCTCCTGGGGAAAAGCCCCTTTGCTGCAGCCATTTGAAACTGGAGTGGAGGAGAGACTGGGCAGGCTCTGCTGGGGCAGACCTTCATGTACCCGTGCTCTGTTCCCTGCGAGCCTTCGGCACCTGGCCTCCACGCTGGGTTGCTTCGGTGAGGGGGGCAGGTGGGAGCACCACGGGGTGCTGAGCCCCTGAGCCACTGTGTCAGTCCCAGCGCGTGCTTGCATGGGGAGTAGGCAATAATTTTAACAGATTTTACAGTTTGACGTGCCTGTGCGTATTGACCTGGGAAAGAAATGTCTCTTGGCTTTGCATATGAAAAGAAAAAAAGAAAAGTACATAGTATAGGCTGCTGTTGGTGAGGTTCACCCCTGGGCACAGAGCCAGCACAAACATGGCCCATGAAACCACTTCAGCCTTATTCTGAGGTCTTGAGGGGGACAGGAGTGTTTCGCAGGCCTTGTTCTGGTCTTGTCCACAGGGGAATGCTTAGTCCTGGCTAGCTGAACCACAGCAGTCTTCGCTTGGGACTTCTCACCAGGGCTGTGGCACACAGTGTCTTGAGCAGATGCAGAAACCCAACCGTGGACTCTGGGATGTCCCCTGCCTGTTCCTGCTAATATGATTAAGAAATTGGGGTAAAAAGCATCGCAAAAGCTGCAGGGAAGGGATGCTTGCCAGAAAGAAAGAATAATTAAAGAAAAAGGGTGGCTGTAGTAGAAGAAAAAATGCTGATTGTGAATCATCAACTGTCCGTGACTTTCCTGCTGTAAAAGGTTGAATGGTCCAGTCTGTGTATTTGTGCTGGCAGTGAGTGATCTCTACAATAACAGCCATACCCTGTTTAGCTTTGCTACTACTTGGAGGATCTGTGCCAGGACTTATTGGAATCCCCCAGGCAGGCATTTAGAAGGTCTTTTGAAACTGGGGGTGGTGGTGGGAGCTAAAACCCCTACTCAGTCTCCAGAGAAATTGTCTTTGTTTTAAAAAAAAATCCACAGTAGGACGCTGAAGTGTGGTGAGATGCGTAATAGGACAGCTTTTAATGTGATCAGAAAAGGAATACCTCCCAGTAGTATTTGCAGGTATTAAATCATTAGGAAGATTAGCAGAGTTGCAAGGCCTTTTTTTTCCCTGGACAGTTTATTCCATATAATGGTGTTTTAAAAAGAGGATTATAGGCATTGGTCCTGTGGGAGAAAGGAACAGACACTGAAGTGATCTTCCCTTTAACAGATCACTGACATGACCTGTAGTCTGAAGTGACGGAAATGATCCTTTCTGTGATACCCTCACAACAAAATCAGACCAACTGTGTCTCCATTATGTGTTTAATTTGAGGGAGAGGCATCCCATTTCCAAAGTTGATCAGTGAAAGGAGTCTGCAGAAACAGGCACCTCCTTGTGAGGAGAGGGATGTGGGTACAGCTAGCCTGCCGCACCAGCTGCTGTGCCCACTGTGGTTCCTCTAGGAAGCAGACTGGGACCTCCGAGCCTCTTTCCTGTAGGCTATGGAATGGCTGCTGTGATTTCCTCCTATTTTTCCCCAGGCTAAGTTGAAACAGATATTCTAGAAATACCATGTTGCTGACCTGAGAGCACATGTGACTCGTGTACACGTATGGATAATATATATGCCAGGACAGGGGATGATGCCTGGCACTAAGCTGTGGAAGTTGTGAAGGATCGGGGTGTCTTTCCCCAAGGAAGCATGGAAGTTCTCCCCCAAGAAGCACTCAACTTCTGCTTTCTCAGCCGGTGGTGGCTTTTGAAGGCAGTCCCAGCTTCTCCACTCGGGGACTGCAGTATGAGCGCTTCTAGGCAGCCGGTAGTAGGAAGAGTCTGCAGTTGCTGAAGGTCTTGCGGGCTGCAGTAAAGCAGCACAGAAGCTGTGTCACAGCCAGCAGAGGCAAGCCCAAGAGGGTCTTTGACTGAGCCAGAGGTCACAGGTCAATTGTTTTCATTGCTCTGGACAGGTAGAGGTCAGTCCATGTCAAGGGGGAGAGTTGAGCTGAGGGGAGCGGTGTAAAAGCAGGTTATCTTGAGGTCAGTTGCATCGTTCAAGGATAAGCTGATGACTTGACCGGAGCATTCTTCCAGAGCTCTTTCCAGGGATCTGTCCTTTGGTCTCCACCCCGTTACCTCCAGATATGTTGCGTAGTGGATTTATCAGCCATTAATATTTGGCAGAAGTGTGGACAGTTATTCGTCCCAGGCAGATCATGTTAAAGTTTTGGCTCTCTCCTATCTGGAGTTTAAATTTTCCAAGCAACGGGTAGGGAGGTAGATGTGCAAGTCCTGTTTAACCCGTGAGATCCAAACCCTTCCTTTCTGCAGCGTCAGGCTCATATTGTTCCAGCTGTATCACTGCTAATGTGTCAGTTGTGCCATCTGCACCCTTTGCACGTTGAGGAGCTGTTGGCATCTCTTAATGTACAATGCGTAGAAACGAGTGGATCCCTGGGGTACATCTGTTGGCTTCAGGGCTGAATTTGTCCCATCGCTGCTTGACAAGTTTTGTCCTAAAATTCCCTATAATTCTTGCGGTTTTGTCCTTTGCCCTTCTTAGCAGGAACATTTGTCGGCTGTTTTGATGGGTTGAGCAGGGAAAGGCCCATCTCCTCTGATGAGGGAGATATGACTAAAACCCAGAGTTCAGCTGATAGTGATGCAGGATGGGTTCAGAGGAGGACACTGAGCAGACTCCTGTGCACAGAACCAGAAATGTACATCACCTACACCTGAGCCTGGCACACGATCAGACTTGATGAGGACCTCCACCATGCTAGCAGCAGTATCTGCAGATACCGAGCCTGACAGCCCACTGAAGAAGCACAAAGCGTGCTCAGTGACCAGAGCAAACCTCCTCTGATGGCTTCTGGGTGATGGGTCTGACCTGGCTGCTGGAGGAGCCTCAAGAGAAGGGAGATTTCCCTCTTCATGCTTTTCCTTGAAACTCCTGAGCGGGAAGGGTGGACAGTTTCTGTGGAGTGTGTGGTCAGATGTCTCTGCTGAAGCCTCTGTGCTTGTACCTAAACCAGGATCGGTTAGGTGATGAAGGATAAGGAGAATGGCAGGGACTCCTCAGTCTGTGCACACTCTGATCCTGGCAGTGGAGGCAGTGCTAGGGAGAGGAGCAACGTTGTGTGGTTTCCACAGTTTTTCTGCTTGCAGTGCCTGTGTCCCCTCTTGCTAGAGCAGCACAAGAACTGTCAGCTCTTTCACTGCAACGGCAAAGAGAAGTTCTCCTGGAGATCTCGTGCAGAGGACAGATCGGTTGCTGTTTCCCACGCCTGTTCACAAGGTCTTCTAGAGGGGGCGGCTCTGCTGCAGAGCTCGGGGCCCTGCGGAGGCCCAAGCAAGCTGCTCATTTCCCTTTGTACCTACTTTGGGGCCTCTGAACAGCAGCATTTTTTGGAGTAGAAATATTCTGACTGCATCACAGAGGACTTTCTAATGCTAAAAGGAAGCAACCCAACCACACAGATTATTAATGCCAGAAACATGCAAATGCATTTTGTACTGGAACCAGCAGGTCTGTATTGGGTTCTAATTGTTTTTTGTTTTCAGAAGGAAGATGTTTAAGGATCTATAGTGACCATATTCCAAAAACATTCAGAGTAGAGCCCTCCAACCCAAACAACCACATTTGAAAAAATACAGGGGAGCTCGTATCAGTATCGGCACCGGAACACAGGGATTAAGGAAAGGCCTGTCTTTCGGCGTCTTGTAAACCATTTCCCTTTTCTCTGTCTGTCTGTCTGTCCAGTTGCAGACTGACTCTGGATCTTTACCATGCCCTGTGATTTATGGCATATAACGTCAACCAAAGCTGCTGTTTAATGAATTCCTTGAGCATTTCTGTTCCAATAGGGATTCATGGGCCTGACTTTGAATTATGGTGCCCTTGTGCTAGAGAGATGTTTACAACGAAACTAGATTGGAAGCCCTTTCTCCCTGGGAATTGTGGAAATACTGTTATCTCAAGCTTCAGAAGGAACTGTGACGCACGGAGACCACCCGGAACGCAGGCCCACCTGCCACCAGAGCACCTCTGCCTCTGGTCAGTCTGCACACCTCCCATTTGGTTTAGGCTGCTTAATTAATCAGGTTTGCTTATTTTTCCGCTTAAAAGAGGAAACGTTTAGGGTTGATTCTAAATCTCTGTTATTGCCCAGCAGACCAGAATGTTAACTACACATTTAGGCAGTTTCTCCAAAAGTGTTTTATTTAGCTGATAGACACAGCAACTCCTGCAGAACTGCTGCCTGGATCCTTTAATGAAACACATATTTAGGCATTTAAAACGACAGTCCCAGATTGTTTCTGTATTTGATAAAATGTATTTGAATAAGAAAGTCCATTTGGGGGCAAAATACCTGTTTGTCTGTATGTGTGTCTGTCTGTGTATATATCTGTTTGTCTGTCTATCTATCTAATTTCAAACCCAGAATATTGTAACACCCAGGGAGCCAGGGAGCGTGGAAGTGAGCCAGGAAAGGGAAGGAGATGTGCCTTAGGAACTAGCATAGATGATGCTTGTTGGTGGATACTTCAGCGACACTCAGAAGTAGAGGAGATGCTGCAACCTAAAACCTTGGCCAACATTTCAAAAGTCATGCCTGATGTTGCATGCCCAGCCTGAGACAGAGGGAGATCAGGGCTTCAGGAGCTGTCATCTGCAGACCCACAACCCTTCTGCTGGGCTCAGCATCCGATGGGACCCCCGCTGGCACACTGCCACAGCAGCCCAGTAGCATCTGGGTCTTTCTCTGGGCCACCTGGAATTGTCCCAGTGCTGGCCCCATGGATCACACTGGTCTGACTTACTTTCCTGCTCTCACACACCACTCCTCACCTCCCATTTTCCCATCAGCATTCCCTGAAACGAGTCATCCATTCCCATGTCTCTTCTGCCTTCACAGCTCCCAACAAACATCGCTCTGGTCATGCCACCCCCATGTTCATGCTGTGTATCTGGGGGAGGCAGTGAAATTTGGCACAGGCTGGGCTGAGACCTCATCACCTGGAAGGGCTGGATCCCCCGATACAGCTGCGGACTAGGAGAGATGGAGAAGTCCTCATCAGCAAAGTTTCTGGCTACGTTTGTGGTATCTTCAGCCTGATGAATAACAGAGCTTTGCCCTTGTTGCTGCTGAGAGATCATCCCTTCCTGAGGGCCTGCAGGCTTTTCTCTGGTTGCTGTAGCGCAGGACTTGTTTCCCTTACATACTCATTTCACTTCTTCTCTTCCTGTTTGCTGGTACAGGCTGCCAAACGTTTTGTTTCTTCCTCCCCCGTAGATGTGTCTGCATCCACTGCTGTTTGTGTTCCTGCTTTTCTTTTGAGGCTTTTTTTTTTTTTTTTGAGCGTCGGTTGCATTTTTATCATATTTGGATCCTGTGAGTTAAAGATCACTACACAGCATGGGGCGAGGGGGAGGACGCTGCGCAGATAATGTCCCTGTTCTGCCACCTGCCCCACGGCCGTCAGGAGCAGACCAGGTTGGCTGAAGACCAGTGCCCAAAGGGTTTAACCAGCAGACCTATAGCTTCCCCTCCTCTGCAGGCCGTGGTGGGAAGCAGCCAAGCCTCCCTCCGGCTCCTCTGATGCTCATTTTGCTGTGGAGAGCTGTGGCAAACACCACTCTTCAGAGGTGACTGTGAGAAACGGCACTTGTCCTTGTCTCTCCTGGGGTTTTCTTTAATACAAGAAGAAACTGGGCACCTGGAAGAAATGTGGACCCCAGGCCCGGCCAAAATCTCTTGAAAGAGACCTCACAGAGGGGAATGCTTGTCCTCGTGGCCAGCGTCAGTGTGGCAGGGCAGCGGGTGTTGGGTCCCTCGGTCTCTCCTGGCTCTCGGCGAGGGAAGGGGAGCGGGGCACCGGGACGGGGCCGGAGAGGAGCCGCGCGTCAGGCTGGAGCTGGACGAGCGTTACATAACGCACCGCTCCGCTCCGGAGACACGTTTAAATGATTAATTTGAGGCTCTGGCAGCCACTTCCCTGTAATAATATTTTAAACATTACTTTTCCACTGGTCCTTGCCAGCAATCGTTATTTTGCTCTGTGGAGGCTGTAAAATTTCACTTCAAGGATGGGTTTCACTCCCGTTACAAAATGTGTCTGGAATGTGCAGATGTTTCCTTCAGGGAATAGCGAGCCAATCCGCTCTAACACATCATCCCCACGGGGAGGACTCAACGTGCTAAGCAGCCCTATTCACAAAATCACAAACAAACACACACACACAGAGCCCTGTGGAGCTGTACCCGGGCCGGGCATGTCGCTCAAAGCCCTATTGATGTAAAACGCCCAACGTCTCTGCTGGAGCTGCAGAAGGCTTTCTTTGGTCTGGGCTGCTGCTGGGCTGCAGGGACACACATGTGGTGGTCGCAGAGAGGTCCCTCTCTGCAGCCCGCGGGAGCTGTGCATGTTGTTCTTGCAGCTCGGCTTTTACACAGTGCCACATATTACTGTTTTTCTGGAGACGGATTGGAAAAACTATGAAAACTTTGGCTTAGTGGGTGCAAAATAACATCCTGCAGGTATCCAAGGGCCAAGGACAAAGAAGAGTTGCTGTAGATGCGCCAGAGTTAGAGAAAATGGAGAGATGGGATTTAATTGAACAAAAAAAAGTTTGCATGGAGAGTGGAGAACACTGAAATATGCTTTTTATGGAACAGCCACTGGCGGACGGGAACCCCAGCAACTGGGACTTCAAATTAAGGCTGTAACCATCCCTGAGGAATATCTTATGGGGCTGGTCCTGTTTTTATAGGAGGATCTGGGAGATCACTCATTTTTTTACTGGTGTAATTTTCTCCTTCAGTATCATCTTTATTACACGGGATGGGAGAGCAAAGCTGTTAGGGGTGTCAGGTCCCTGGCACTCTTAAAGGGGTTGTTTGTCGTGCACACAGCAATAGGTGCCCGGAGCAGATCTGCTGTAAGTGCTCCTGGAGTCCTCCCGCTCTGCCCCACGCTGGCTGCTCCCCTCCGCGCTGAGCCTTGTGCCTCCTGCACGGCTGTTCCCATGTCTGCAGGTCAGGAGGGCCAGTCTTTTGGGGACGGGTGCTGTCTTTCTGCAGCTCCAGATGGTGTATCTGGACTGTCTTGATCTGTGTCGAGCCGTGTTGCCTGAAACCTTGCCTCTAATGTTGTGAGAGCATTTTGGGCCCATAGCATCTCTAGGGAAAACCTCATTTGGGGTGCTAGATAGGTTTTGGTGATGGGGTCTGCCTTGATCCTGATGTGCACTTCTGTATTAATCAATATACGGGGCTACCTTGCCTTGTACCCTGCATAAAAACCAGGTGGAGCCTGGAGGAGAAATGAAGGCAGTTATGGAAAATAAATATACAAGATACAGTACTGGGAAGGAGAAATGTTGATAGTGATGAGTATGGACTGAGCCCTCAAGCCCATCAAACACTGATAAGCAAAAGAACGTAAGGAAAAGTCTGTGGCCAGCAAAGCTGAGAAGAATAAAGAGTTTTTCAAGTATATTGGGAACTAAAGGAATTAAATGATACTAGTCTGTTAATAGATGGAGATGGTCAAATTATCAACAAAAATACAGAAATGGCAGGACCGTTCGGTAACTATTTCTGTTTTCTATTTGGAAAAAAGCCAGATGATGTATTTGTATCATATGAGGATGATGAAACACTTTCCACTCCAACAGTAACTGAAGAGGATGTTAAACAGCTGCTATTAATGTTAGACCTTCTTAAACTAGCAAGTTCAGATATTTTGCATCCAAGAATTTTAAAAGATCTGGCTGAAGAGCCCTCTGGGCTATTAATGTTCACTTTTAGTAGTTTTTTGGGCAGTAGGGAAATTCCCAAGGACTGGATCAAAATGAACACGGTGCCAGTGTTAACAGAAGATAAATGGGATGGTACAAACATTAATTAGCCTGGTGTCCTGATTTTCTAGCCCAAGGAGAAACAATACAGTGCGTAGCATGGACATTAGCTAGAAGTTAAAGGGGATATTGTAATTAGTGGCAATCAACATGGAAAATTCACTTATGGAAAATAGATCTCATGAACCTCTACCTTTTAAGTAAGTTTACAGATGGAGTAGATGAAGATGATGACGTTGATGTAATACACATATGACTTCTGTAAGGTATTTGACTCAATGTGACATATATTTGTCAGAAATTGGAATGAAAAAAATCAGCACTACCTATATTAAAGGGATTAAACACTGGCTTCAAAATGTAAGGATAGACATCATGAAGAGCTGTGTCGCAGTGAAGTCTCAAAGATTGGTTGCTGACTGCCTCCGTAGTGTATTTGTCAACAGACTGGAGGAAGACAAAAAACATCAGTGATACTGTACTGAGAGTGCCAAAGCACAGAGAAGGAAACAGAGCTCTGCTTTGGTTGGAGACTTGGTCACAAAAAAGAGCAATGATGCTGCCAAGTGTAAGATCATACATCTGGGACCAAGGAAGGCAGGCCTGGTGTATAGGATGGGAACCTTCTCCTGGAAGGCAAGGGAAGGTGTGGTAGTCAAGTGTGCGATGGAGGATATGGCCACCAAAATGATCAGTGCAACCCAGGGGCGTGTAAGCGGGGAACTGTGGAGCAGAGGGGTTGTATTTCCTGGTGTCCTCACTTCGTGGAGATAGCGATGTCCTGTAGAATCCATCCAAAAGCCTGTCTGAAGGACTGTCTCCTGAGAGGCAGCTGGTGTTTGCTGCACCAGCAAGAAGGTGGTAGGTGACTG
The DNA here is from genome assembly GCF_000699105.1 of Pygoscelis adeliae. Lineage (NCBI taxonomy): Eukaryota > Metazoa > Chordata > Aves > Sphenisciformes > Spheniscidae > Pygoscelis > Pygoscelis adeliae. The sequence continues at coordinate 123,723 of NW_008825253.1, forward strand.
CAGCCTAGGGAGTATTTGTGGTTAAAACCAGAAAACATAATAGAAGGACACCCTCAGTTTAGTGGACAGGCAGAGTGAATCCTGCACCTGGGAACTCAAACTAGGCAAATTCAGACCAGAAATAAGCCTAACTGACTAACCCTGCAACAGCTTACCAAAGCCAGTGATGGCCGACCTGTCCCTGGGAGTCTTTATGTGAAGATGGGAATGTTCTCTAGAAGGATGGGGAACTGCTTGCTTAAGCTTCATGCAGGAACTGATTGTGAGGAGCCCCATGGCTTGCAGTACGTGAGTCGTTAGGATAAATGATCATGTTAAAAATCTGTGAGTCATTCCCGTTGCTCTTTGTTAGCGCAAGAAGCAGACTGCCAGAAGGCAAGGGTTAGTAACTTTGTGTCCTGTTCCCACCTTCTCCAAAACTGGCTCATGTATTGGGTAGGTCCCAGGGCTTCAGAACATCTGGAGAGCCTGTCCCTCACTGAGGAGACCACAGAAAGCAGACATAACATCAGGATTGCAAGGAAAACACAAAGGGGATTGTGCTGTAGCCGTGGCTTGGCCAAGTCTTGTGTCCTGAACATGCTGCACTTTTCTTTTTGCTTCGGGCTCCCCTGGTTTGTGGATTTTCTGTCTCAGGCAGTGGGCTGTGAACTCTGTGGTTGTGCTCAGCATCATTGTTTTCACAGAGCAGCACCATTTACTTTGTGCTATTTTTAAACATATCAAGTGCTCATGTGACTGCCCCAAATCCCAGAGTTTTCTCTCCGGAGAAGAAGAAAATAAGTAAGGGGCTCAGCATCTCTCTGGCACACGCTGTGCTGCAAAATGCTGCTGAAAGTTGTTCTCCATCGCTAACAACGCGCTGCCAGGCCTGGACCTGGTTGAGTCTTCCTGGTCTTTACTTGTCCTTCTCCCCATCTCAGCTATTTTTAGTTAGCATCCCATGCTTTGAGCTGAAGGGTGTTGGTGAGAGCCTGGAACAGGGAGTTTCTTAAGTGAAAAGAAATGTTGGTAAAACATATCGGAGATGAAAATCAATTGACAGGGCTAAAATACACACAAAAATGTTTTCCTTAAGCAACCACCCAGGAACTTGGAAAACTTGCTCGTCTGTTAGAGATCGCTGTTAGCTAAAGGTCAAACAAATTTGTACTGTCAGCTACAAAAGGGAAAGCGTTTGAGGGAGTGTTATTGCTCGTGGGAAGTGACTGTCGACATCTGGCTACGGGGCCAGCGTTACCAGGGGTGGGTGCAAAGTCGGGTCCGTTTCGGCTCCGAGGCAGATGCCGGCAGGTCTGTGCCGGAGCCTACAGAGCCAGGCTGGTGGCACCCCCGGTCATCTCTGCTCCCTGTGCCCGGCGGGAGGTACGGGCTGGGGGATTTTGGAGCAGGACCTGGGCGGCTGGAGCTCAAACTTTGCAAATGACTGATGAGGAAATGGCCGCAAAATCTTCCTGTTAGGTCCGTGTCACCTTTGTGCTGCTCTGACAGGGGAAGCTCCAAAGCGGGGAGCGTGCTGTGCTCACCCCAGGCTGCTCCCGCACCCGGAGGGATAAAGGGACACGGTGATGCTGTCCCTCAGCCGCCTCGTGGCATTTGGCCGTGAGACTTTCCCCATCTGTTCTCACACTGTTTTGGATCCAGGGTGCCCTCTTCTTGTCCACTTTACCTGCCATGCGTGTGTGGCTTTGGCTGGTAGGTGATGTTACTCCTAAATCCTCAATCCTTCGTGAACCCCTGTAAATGCCGTGTTTTGCTGCCTCGTGGCTTTGTTTTCCTCTTGTTTGTGTGCTGCCGGTGCCGTGCGACACCTGACAATGTACTGACTGTTCTCCCAGTGCAAGAAATGAGAGAAGTATTTCCCAACTGTTTGAAGAAATTACTTTTGATCTGATGCTGCCTTATCAGTCTCTCTTTCAGCTGGCTTGCAGCTTGAATTCAACTAGGAAATGGCATTAAGTTTTTTACAAGTCTCACCAGGGCATTTCAGATGATCGGGAGGTCCCTGGTTCACAGTTCTTGTGCTGTATTGATGCCCCAGTTGTTCCACTGTTCCTTTTGGGATACAAAACACAGATGCCCCAGAAGGTTTCCAAGGAAGAGGCTATGCAAATATTTTTTCATACTGTGTCAGTGTTTGCAAACTGGATGTGTGCTTGGGAGAAGACTTCCCTGGAGTTCTCTGCATCTCTTGGCTCCAGCTCCTGTGTCAGCTCAGCGATGTATCGCTGCTGTCAGTTCAAGAGCATCCAGAGCCTCCTGCAACCTGTGAACCTTGCCTGTGACTCTCGTTTGTTGTGTACAGCAGAACTTACGGTGCTGGGGAAAAATAGCATCATGTTTTTATTATTTCTCGCAGAGAAATAATATCCCTAGAGGATAGCTATTCAAGCAAAGGCCTCACATTAAAATAAATACAAATAGGGTAATAAAAAAACAGGACCCAAAGGTTACGTACTCCATCCCCTCTCCCAGTGGTGAATCAATATCAACAATACCTAAACATTTATTGAAAACTCTTCATTTTCTGTGAGGAAGATTAAGCACTTAGTAGCTCAGCTGTGTAATTCCCAAATTACAGCTTACAGAGGGCTCACTTTTCATGGTAAAATAAAATACCACTGGGCTCTGAACATGCTGACTTGGAAACACTCTGGGTTTTCAAGAGACCAGAGCTGGGCGTTGAAAGAGCTGTGTGTCGGCACGCAATGCCACAGGACCTGGGGGCTCCCTGGGCAGATGCTTTTTTGGGGAAGAAGTGGGTATCTGTGTGGAAAGTGGTTGGATGTGGGCTGCAGGCATCTAACATGGTCTCCTTTCTTGAGCTCTGCCATGTGTGCTGGGAAGATAGTTGGATTTATCGCATCTTTGGTTTCCTTGCAAACTTTGCATGAAACAAATGTATATTTGCAGGGCTGACATTTAGCTGGATGAAACTGCAGACAGCTTGTTTATGTGCAGCACTAATTATGGACATTAACTTTATTTAAATATTTGGGTTGCTGCTTTCCCAAGCTGAAGGTCTTCTCTGTTCTCATCTTTTAGTGTGATGTTACAGAGGCAGAGCAGGGCTGGGTGATGCCTGATGTTTCAAGCCTAATTTTATGCCACATTAAGTCACCCCTTGGCAGTGGAGGGGAGGACCATGTCCAGCGCCAGCTCCGGTCACTGCTGGCTCCTGGTCACTGAAGCAGCTCAGAAGGTGGGACCTGGTGTGAAAAGACTCTCTCATAATAGTGGCCATCCCTGTAGCCAGCTCCTCGTCCCACCGGTGTGCCCTGCAGAAGCTCTTGCTGACCTCCACAAGCACAGGAGGCCCCTGGTGACTCCCCAGTGCCCCCCTCGCCTTTGGTTCCATTGTTTCAGTGTTGGGAATGAGGAGATGAAGTCAGTGGCAGTCTAAGAATAACTTGTAAAATGAGCCATGCTGTGGGTCCCTGCGCAGACAGCAGCGCTCCGGTTCCTGGGAGCCTCTTGCGTGAAAAAGCCCCCACCCAGCCCTCCTGGCTGGGGAGGAGAGGGACAGAGAGCATGATGCCATTGCCTACGAGCCAGCCCTGCCAGAACATGACGTCGCTCCATGAGGTAACACGTCCCCTTTGTTGGAGTGGCTTCATCCCTGGTCCGACTTTATAACCATATTTGGGAAAGTCTGCGGAAAGCTGCTGGCTGCGGAGATCTGAGGAGCTGCTCTTTGAGTCTCAGCTGCCCTGCAGACAGCTCCCACCTGGAGGGTGGGGATGCCCTGGCCATGGTTGGGATGCCCCGGCCGCGGTGGGG
>NW_008825253.1:127870-131073 GCF_000699105.1 Pygoscelis adeliae
GGCTGTGGTTGGGATGGCCTGGCTGTGGTGGCGATGCCCTGGCCGCGGTGGGGATGCCCTGGCCGCGGTGGGGATGCCATGGCCATGCACCCCGCAGGCATGTGCAGCATCACCTCTGTTTGCTGTGGGAATGGGGCACAGGCACAGGAGCAGAGGGAGTGTGGGTGAGCAGTGGCTGGGTAGGGACTGCTGTGTCACCTGGGGTGTCCCGAGCTCTCAGCTCGGTCCCGTGCAGGGCTCAGGGCTCAGTCTCTCCCACGCTGCTCGAAGCACAGGCTCTCGCAGCCCCTTTTCCTCAGCCACCGGCAGGGATGCAGACACCCACTGCCCGGCTTCAACCCTGAGCTCTGCCAAGAGTTAAGGGAGTGTTTTACACCGCCCTGTGGGCAGCCACCTGCCTCTCAGCGGGGTCACGAAGAACCTGTGGCCCCAACCCGACAGGACAAGTAGGATTTACTCCTACAGATCTGAGGGTCACGTTGTGCTGGTGCTCCAGGAGAGGCTTGGGGCAGGACAAGGCAGGGCAGGCTGAGAAGGGGAAGGAGCATTGCTTCACTCCCATTGCTCGGAGGGGAGCCCGAAGTGATGGGGTGACCTGCCCGTGGTCCTGCAGCGAGTCTGCAGCGGACCTGGGAGTTACATAGGGGTCTGCTTTGTGTCAAACCCAACCGCCTCCTGGCACAGCTGCCTTGCAAGGGCATATGTGAGAGTGCTTTGCGGTTCTCCCAGGAGAGCACAAAGTGTACAGAACATTGCAAAAATGCTTGTATCCTTGCCTTATATTTTCATATCAACAATTATGATTTTGCTGTGGGAAGAAAAACATTTAGTTTTTAGATGAATATTTGTGAAAAAGTCTCTTGGGGCAAATTCCTTAGAGAGAGCTAAGACTTGGGCCAGCCTTTGAAAGTCATAAATTCAAAATGAACAAATACATTGTCATTGTGCTGTGACAGCCTCGAGGAGGCAAGGGTGCTCGCCGCTGTCTGCCAGTCCCAGCGTGCAGCTCTCTTCACGGGAGTCACTCTCAGCAGCTGCTGGTATCTCCCTGAGCCTTTCCCTGGACAGCCCTCCATCTCATGCATTTGCTCCCTAGCAGCCTTGCTGTTCTTTGGAAGCTGATCTTTGCAGTGGAGTCCCTGGGCACACGGATGAAATGCAGCCTCCTCTGGGGTGGGATGCATCAGTTCACAGTGACCCACTGCTAAATGGCTTTGGGAAAGAAAGGGGTGAAACCCACTAGTGAAAGGTCCGTCTTCGTGTTTGGCTGCAGCTCTTGGAGGTGATGTGGGGTGGAGCTGGAAGCCCTTTGCCTTGGAAAATCCCTGCTTCAGTGTGATTGAAACCAGTAGCTGGTGACGAAGATCTCCATATGCTGTTGCCCTCCTGTCTGTGCTGAAAGGCTGAGAGCTCATCGTGCAGGAGAGCTGTTGAGACAGCGCTCCTCCCAGCCTGCCAGCCGGGGTGCCCCTGCACCTAGTGCAGGATGACAGCGTTGCTTCCTGCGCCCGGCACACAGAAAGAAAAATCTGTGTTTTTTCAGATTTCCATAGCCACTGTGGCAAGAATCTCTATTCCCCACTCTGCACACAAGCACTGTTACTTCTACTGTGCTTCCTAGGAGAGGTACAAGCCAAAAGACAAAGAAAAAAAGGAATCAGATCAGCAAAACCCTGTAATTTTTCCTGGCTCAAGCATGCAAAAACATAGGGTTTTTCCTCCTCTTTTCTGGAAAGTCTATTATGTATGTCAGGCAGTATCAGCACAGCACTGCTGCATGGGGCACTATGCTGCCTTTTATTTCTGGAGACTAGAAAAATGTTTGCCATGGTAACTTGTAAGACAGCCTTTTGGCTGTGCAGGCGACCTCTCGGGCAGTTTGCTGCTCTGTCAGCTGACGGAGGGCTCTGGAAGCAGTGGGCTTCGCTGTGTCTCACAAGCCATCTCGCATGTCCCTCTGTCACTTGCCCTCTCTGGTTGCAAGGTGTGGAAGGGTGCAGCCTGGCTTTTGGTGGGGGTGGGAAGTGGGAGTATTGCTGGACATTGCTCGGAGCATTGCTGGGCAGCTGCTGCTGCCTGCGGTGTTTTCTGTGCCTCGGTTTGCTGCTCACTTCGGTCGTTGCCTCTCCTCCCTTGTTGCTGCAAGGCTTTAGCCACAAGAACTGCCAGGGACCGAGCACCTTCATATTCTTTGGTGGATGTTTGGGCAAAGCATGTGGAGTTTGTTGAGATCAGAAAGGGGGAACTGTTTCCACTGGAAGATGTGCTTGGGAAAGAGAGGACTCAGGCAATCTGGGAAAGGCTCTGGAGTCAGGAGTGGGGCAGAGAAGATAAATAAGAACAATTATTCACTGTTCACAGTGCAGAAAATTAGGCAGCATCCAATGAAGTGATGCCTCTAGCAGGTTTCTTCAAACCAGAGAAAGTACTTTTTTTGTAAAGTACGTGAATTACGGAGCTTGTTGCTGTAGGCTCTTGTGGAGCCCAGGCTGGCCCAAGAAGGGGTGGATGGCATCGTGGAAGATCGGTCTCTCGGTGGCTGTTAAATACTACAGCCTGATGCAGTCTGTGGCTCTGAAGGTCCTCTGTTGCTGCTGGCTGCCAAGAGCTGGGAAGTGTGTTGGGGAAGGATCGCTCGCTGGGAGCTTTGCTCGTGCATCTCCCTGAACATCTGGTACTGACCACAGTTGGGGATGGGATGTGGGGCAGGATGGACCCTTGATCCCGGGGACAGAGCTGTTCCTACGTCCCTGCACCCACTCCTGCTGTTAAAACACAGTCTCTGGGCCAAAATGGGGCCCAGCCCTGTCCCCATGACTCTTACTTTGGTCACACAAACATGAAGCAAACTCCATTTCAGGGGGGTCTGTCCTGGATCAGGGAAGGCTGGCTGATTGGGGGAGGCTTGTGGGAAAGCCCAGCCTGGCTGATCCACGGGGAGAAAGTGATTTTCCCCAAAGGACAGGGTCTCTCTGTTGCAGATGCTCCATTTACTCACCCTGTGTGTCCTGTCAGACCAGCCCAGCTCAGGAAGATGGGCTGGGAGATAGAAAAGCTTTTCCCTTGACTGCAAGCTGCACCCAGCAGCCTGGAGGGCAGACGCTTTATCCCTCCTGCACTGTTGCAGGCCCCTTAATAGCCACTGTAGAGGCTCCTGTGCAGACTCTGAATGGAAATACAACTGTACCCAAGCTGCCGTCTTT
>NW_008825253.1:131116-151536 GCF_000699105.1 Pygoscelis adeliae
CTCGGGAGCTTCACTGACCCACAAAAATCTTAGCTTTTACTGTGGCTTACAGACTTGGGTCTTCTTTTCTACTGAACTGCTGCGGCTCTCCCAGCCTGCACGCAGGCTCCTCTCTGCACAGACACTTCTCTCCGTCTGTGGATGCTTTTCCCATTACTGTTCTGGCTGGGCTCCACGCACCAAAAGGGCTGGGGAAGGCACAAGCCAGCACTGCCCCCCCTTCCCTTCCCTCCCTTTTTTGTGAAATGAAGGCAGAGCGGGCCCACAAATGACATAATGAGAGCATGACATCAGGCTTGGCAGGCGGAGGCGTGCTATACTCTGCTCAACATTATATGTTCTGTGGAATTAAGAAAAAAACAGCAGTGCACCAAAAAAAGCCTATCCACCACAGCGCTGCAGAAATAACCCCCCTGGCTGCCCTGGGCTCACAGCTGCGGGGCCGTGGAGCCCGTCTGAGCATCACGAAGGGACAAAGCGGGCGGCACCGAGCCCTGCTGCCCGCTTCCGCCAGCAGCTCCTGGAGGCCAGCAGCTAGGTGAGGGCATGCCGGTGCTTGATGCTTTTTACCCCCAGAAGTTACCAGACCCCATCTGCAGGAGATCTCACTAGCTGTGTTTGTGACTGATCCATCCTCACACTCTCCGTGAGACGGGCTGCTGTTAGCCCTGCGGTACACACAGCTCTGGAGAGGTTCAGTGGCTCACCCAGCATCACACGGGGAATTGGTAGCAGAGCTGGGATGGAGCTGAAGGCTCCCAAGGCTCAGGTTGACGCCCTCATTACCAAATGTTCCCTTATCTGAAGCTTCACCTTCCCCCCACGACCAACTCCACTTCCAGATGAAGTTTTTTTAAAACTTCCTTTGCTAGGCATGCAAGTCAAATGCGTGGGTGTTTGCTGGGGCACTTAGGGAGCTGCAAGGGGAGCTCTCTGTAAGGCATCTTTCACACACTCCTTGTTCTATACCGTAGTTGTTGGTGGGTTTTGGTGCCCCTCGTCCCACAGAGATCTGTGGAGAAGTGGGCCAGCCTCCTCTGGTATTCTATGGCTCCATTTTACAGGTGTGGAAGCTGAGATAGGATCGAGAAGCTGTGACTTGTCTGTAGCTGCCCTCTTCCAGGCAGCACAGTGTGTTCTCAGTATCCCCCGTGGCACAAATAAAATACATTTTTCTTTCTTTCGTGGAGAGGGCGGCAGTCGGCGTGCGCAGTGCATTTCAATGGAGAGCCTTGTTTTCTGCTGGCTTCAGCTCTGCTTTGAACCTCCTCCGAATTTCCTCCAGCCTGGCAGTGGGCTGGGAAAATACAGTCGTGGCAGTTTGTGGCACCGAGAGGCTGAGCTCTGTCCCACAGCCTTTGCGCTGGGTTTCATTGCTCAGTACTTCCTGATTTTTTTTTTTTCCTGAAACCTAGCTTGGTTCACAGCTTGGTTCACAGCCATCTTTCCCATGCCAGGAAGGCGTAATATGATTTTCCATACAGGTTGGAGAGGGACCAGTGGGAGAAGGCAAGCAGGCAGCTGGGAGCCCAGCTCACTGACTCGTGGCTGGAGGTGGCAGGCGCTGGCATCCGCCACTGTTCCTCACTTCTCCAAGCTGTCCCGTCAACAGGAGCTCTGCTTCCCTTGCAGGCTCTGCACCGAGGAGGTCTGGGGAGGTTGAAAGCTGGGAGGTTTTATACCAGTTCCTCATCAGATCATGAAGCCAAAGGGAGAAAATAGCAAGGGAATTGGGCTCTGGTTTGTAGGTACCGGTGCGTTGCCATCTAGTGCCTGGTCTGGATGGAGGACAGCAGCATCTGCGGGTGCTGGACGGGAGCTCAGGCTGTGGAAGACAGAGGGTGGGAGCCAAGGTCTTGGGATCCCTTGGAAAGCACGTGAGTTGTAGTTAAGTGACGAAGTTTCAGGGTATAGACAGAGCTTGGGTTAATTACAACCTCTGAGGGTTCAGATCATCTCGCTGCCTCTGAAGCAGCCTTGCCTGGGAAATGAGCCCCAGCTTTCTCTTTTGAAGCCTGCTGGTGGAGCTTCTCCACTTGCAGGGCCATGGGTCAGTGTTGGCTTTGGATGACAGTAGTGGGTGCAGGATAGATGAATGAGTTCAGATGATAATATCTGGCAGCATCAGCTTGGTGATGGTGTGTGTGGAACGACAGCCAAGTTGTACTATCAGGAGAAAAGGAAAAAGGTACAGGAGCCCCCTCCAGCCCTTCCGCCGTGACACTGTGGAGGCTCACTGGGGCACGACAGTGCCGATACCCGAGACACGCATCCGAGTGGCCTGACACCCTCACAAGCTGTCCTGGCCATACAAAGCAGCACAGTCCCTTGAGCAAATCAGAAGGTTGAGGGTTGTCACTTACTAGTTTATGGGGGACAGCTCCTTCTGGCCCTTCCTGAACAAAACCCGCTGGCCGCAGCCACAGCACCAGGCGTCCTGCACCCCTTGAGTCCCCGCTGGATCACCCTTGTTCACCAGGAGCTCCTTTCCGCATGCGTGCCGCTCAGTAGGCAGTGACATCTAGTGTCAGTCCAACATGCTGTGTAAAAGCAGCACTGTGTGGGGAATTACTGCCTGTACTTGCATTTTACCTGTTTGCTGAGGCTGCTGGGAGCAGCTCTGCCACTGTGCATCTCCCTGGAGCAGGTACCAGGTCACAGTCATCCCTGGTCCTGCTCTCGGGTAGGAATGGAGCTGACTGACCCCTGGGAGTCAAGGATTTGGGGTCTTAGCCTTCACTTATCTGAAGTCTAAAAGCTTTCTCTGAGATGAATGGCAATAATGATAAGGGATGTTTGTAAACGGCTGGGGAAGGCTCAGGACCAACCCCTCCGTGCCTGGCACTGTGGCAGAGGGATGGAGAAGAACAGACCTGCCCTGCTGGAGTTGGTCACTTCCTACCTGGGAAGTAGGAAGATGGGAGAGATGGAGAGAAAGCTGCAGAGAGCTGCAGAGAAGGCGGCTGGGCTTGGGGCTGGCTGTCCCAGTACCCTGCGTGGCTCAGGTGCCCACTTGCTGGTTGTGCCATCTGTGATGCTGAGAGCTTCAACCCTGCCCTGTGCGCTCTCTTCTCCATGCAGCCAAGCAGCACTTTTGAAGAGGCTCTTTGAAATGCCAAAGCCCTGATTTTGTAGCAGCAGAATGGTTTGTTTTGGAGGTCTCTCTTGTGTGGGCAAGGAGCAAGAAGGCATCAGAGCTGAAACACCATTTCCTTCTGTCTTGGGCTTGAGGTGCTGCCTAAAAACTAAATGGGTTATTTCCATGTATTTCAAAGAAGAGAAACAGTTTTACTGGTCTCCTCGTAAGGTAACTGGTTGGTGGTCCGGTCCTTTCCAAAACTGGTCAAGTAATGGAAGGAGGTACAGAGGCAGAGGAGTACAATTTATAGAAAATACTCGTGGAGAAGTGGAGCAGGAGCCTCCCTGAGGAAGGATCTGACCTGGCTGGCAGCAGCTGGGATTCCAGTCCAAACCACCTGTGTGTTTGTCTTGCAAGTGGGAGCTGGAAATGGGTTTGGAGGTGACTTTCATGCCTCCTGTGCAGAATATGACTCCCATGTGGTCTGTGACACTTCAGCTATGGATGCTGTGTATTCTTGTAACTATTGTCCCAGCTACCCCGAGACAAAAGAACACTGGCTTGGTCAGATATTTTTGCTGGCATCCTTTTTTTAAGTGTGTTTGTTGAGCTTTCATTTTGCACATTTTTTGTACTTCTTTATTGGTGTTGCTGGTGAACTCTTCTGAATTCACTCTCAGCTTGGCAAAGAAATCCTGGACAGCAAAATCAGGGAAAATAAACTCAAACCTTTTAAAAGGACATCTGTCCCTGTTACTTATCCCCAGAGTTTCCTGGAATCATACGTAATTTTCCTGCCAGTTTGGCAGAATTCTTTTCATTCAGATAAGTTAAGTTTAAATGTCAGATCAAACCAAGAATTAATTGATTAGGGGATAAAAATAAGAGGTGAGACAGCAAGGAGAAATTACAGGAGATGCTTGTAGGAAAAAAGGTGAGAAAGGAGGTGGGTAGAACGTCTCTGTTGACAGGGCACGGCTGTGGCTGCAGTGACTCCAGCCCTGTCCGCCTCCCTGGAGCTCTGCCAGAAATCCTTGAAGGATAACCACCATTGCATGGGCTCGGAATAAGTATTTTGGTGCTGCTAAAAGAAGGTCTTGGCCAAAGGAGATTCGTCTGAAACCAAAGAGTGAAGTTTATTGGAACGAGTCAAGACCGATCAGCAAAACGTTCACTTCTTAGCTGAGTGACATTTTAAAATTGAAAAAGAGGACATGGGGTGAAAAGAGAGGGCTGGGCTGGAGGACAGAAACAATTTTGCTTTGGATGAGCTGAAGGCTATTGGTGTTACAGGGAGCGATCAGAGATTTTTTAAAACAGTGTTCTTTTTACAAGGACAATCTAACCTGATTTTAAATGGAAAATATTCTTTGTTACTTCTTCGCTTTTAAGCTTTTCCAAAGAGAGACAAAAAGCTCTTTAAAATCCAAAAGTTGAATGCATCAATTGTGTAATTAATGATCAGTTCTTTGGCACTAGAAATGGACTTGCAAGTTCCTCATAAATTTTTCTCTAAGTTAATTACTACTTTAGTCTAAATTGCTTCTTAATTACTTCTTTGAACATCTATTAGACTTGAATTTTTTTTTAAAAGGATACATCAAATTTAGTAATACATTTGTCATGTCTGCAATTACACTAGATACGCTGCAGAATGGTGTGCATATGATGATAGTCCTAATCTGTATCTACACATTATACAAAGCTTTGAGCAGCAAATGCTTTACAACTGGGAAAGGTGTTTTCTTCAGCTGGGGGAAATGCTCCGCTTTGACACACCAAAACCTTCCAGTCTGGAGTCTGGATGGAGTTCGGAGAGAGGCTCTTCTAAGGTCTAGTAATGGAGGAATGACAAAATGAAGTTGAACAGAAGCTGAAATTTGTGTTTTCTTTCTCTAGGGATCTTTCCAATAACAAGATCAGTGGTTTAGATGTTCAGATATTCGAAAGCCTGACTTCTCTGGCAAAACTGTAAGTACACGCTGTGCCCTTCCAATCCTCCAGCTCACCGTGCATTTTTGAGCTGGTACCTAAAACGCATGCTTGTGTTTCACAAGTTGGCCTTGTTCTTGCTTGACCTCATCTGTCGAGCCCCGGATAGATGTGTCCATGATCTCCTTCCTCAAGGTGTTTAGCTGCACAGTCCAGTGAATGAATGATTCCCTCATTGGCATTCAGAGAATCGGGCAGGATTTGACCCGCTGTACTGCTAGATGGAGAGGAGATCAAGGCAAGAGAATGAGATTTGTTGCAAGATATCTGTTAGTACATGGAAAATTCTGATAAAGCTGCGGTGTCCAAATCCCACTTATCTTCTGAGGGAATTGCGTACTGAGCCTGAGCGTCCTTTGAGGAGCCTGGCACTAGTGGGGGAAAGGCCTGATGTCCCATCACTCCCCACACCCTGAGGTGTCCCAAAAACTGCCCAGACTCTGTGTGGGCCAGGAGAAGAGGAGAACTTTGACCATTAGCAAACTCACTGGTTCAGCTGCTGATCAGATGAGTTTGCACTGTTACTTGCTCATGGTTCATGGAGAAGATTAACTGTTTTTTAAAGAAAAATTGGACTGTCAGATCAAAAAAGGCAGCAATAGAGCCAGCACCAAAACCTGCTTTGGTGGTTCCAGCTGAGTAGCTGGCAGCCTGGACAGCCTGCTGTCTTTACACCTCAAAATCTCCTAAAAGGAGAAGGACTCATGGAAGGACTTGGAGCACGGGGACTGGACTTGAACATGGAAGCAGGCTGCCCAGAGAGGTTGTGGAGTCTCCATCCTTGGAGATACTCAGAAGCAGTCTGGACATGGTCATGGGCAGCCTGCTGTAGGTGACCTGCTTGAGCAGGGGGTTTGGACCAGATGACTTCCAGAGGTCCCTTCCAACCTCAACCACACTGTGATTCCATGACTTAGTGCCTGACTGGACATTTTGCTATCATACGCATGTGGCTGTTGAGACTCAAGGTGCTCAGATGGTAACTAGTACCCAAGCAGAGCTTGGGACAGAGGCTGATCCTGTATATTGGCCAGGAGGTTGTTACCAACATGATGAACTTTCATTTTCCCTCTTTTACAGAGATATAAGCCACAACAAGATTTCTACGTTAGAAGATGGAATATTTGATAATTTATTTAATTTAAGTGAAATGTAAGTTCATCTTTGTTTCCCAGTTCTCTATTTACACCTTTCCTTGAAACAGCTCTTCCCTTCCTGGTGGGGTGGGATGCAGCGCTGTCTTGGGGAGATCTGAGGCATGTACCCAACCAAGCAGTTGCCTTTTGGACCCTCTCCAGTTTCTTCCTCAAGCTGTGTCCTTCTCCTGGGTCCTGTTGGTGCCCTTCAAGCGTAACCTCTTCCCAGACTTTGCTTCTGTCTCCTGGATACCTCCAACCTCTGCCACTGCCTTCCTGGCTTCCCTGCTTCTCACCCACTTCTTTTCTCTGGCCGTGCTCCGGGTCACGCTTGCTGTTCCTGTCTGTGTGGTCACACCTCGGGACCGGGGGATCTGACGAAAAGGGCACTGACCTGCAACACAGGAGACCCTGACTGAGGTGTCTAAGTCACTTGAAGACACTTGAAGATGTTCTCCCCCAGTGATTCAAGTTCTTAGGCTTATAGTGATTTTTAATTGAAGTAATTAAAATCTGTGCTGTTATGCTGTTATGTGTGTACAGATCCACACATTTCCAGGAGAGATACATGAAGTGGCAGCACAGAATGGCCATTCTGTATCTGAATGAGCCAAAGGATTAACCCCGTGCAATCGCTCTCGGCAAGCAAGAAAAAAAGCTAAGCCACACATTCTCCCTGAAAGACAGGACACAAAGGGCATTTGCAGCTCTGCATGTTTGCTTACAAGTGGCACTGAAAAGACACAAAGGATCCAGGCTAGGTCCAAGTGAGTCTGCCCCTGCTAAGTCTGGCCGGCAAAGTGGTGCTTTCAGTATAAAAATCCTGGGTTCAGCCCCTGCTGCAGCCCAGCCCAGCTGGCGTCAGCTAAACAAACAGCTTTCCATCTCTGTCCTGTTCGCAGCTGAATGCCAAAGGCTGTAATTTGGATCAAGTTTAGCTGCAATTAAAGTTTCCATCTTTTCATTAAACTGCCACATGGAAAGATTATCATTGACTTTGCATTTCTTTTTTGACAGATCAATTTTATTCTCTTAGCTATTTTTTAATGGAGCTGTAAATAGTCTCCCTTAGCTGGAGAGGCTGCCATTACATCCAATGGCTGTTAGATGGCAGACTATTTTAAATATAAGATTGTGTCTGTAATTTGCTTCTAATTGCAACAATTATTTGTAGAGTGAAAAAAGTACTTGGAGTACTTGCCTAATTCTAGCCTCTAGAAAAATCATGTTAATTATTGCTTGATTCCCTATTCATTAACTCCCCTCGCAGTTCTTTCTGAAGCATTTCAGTGGAGTGGCGCAGGTGGGAACAGTGAGGGATCTGCACACTGCTGTAATTAACACTTAGCACATGTCAAGTTAATGCCTAACTTTTGTCTGATCTCCCTGTTACAGAAACTTAAGTTGGAATCCATTTGTTTGTGACTGCAAACTTTCCTGGTTGCCCCGTTGGGTGGAAGACAGACAAGTGAAAGTTATTCAGGCGTCAGATACGAGATGCGCCCACCCTCCTGAGGTGGCAAACCTTTCCCTCTTCAATGTCTTGTTCGTCAATGCTACTTGCGGTAAGGAAACGCTGCGGGCTGTGGTGGGGGAGATGGCTAAACCCGTGGAAATGGTGGGCCCAGGGGGAGCTGGGGATCACGTCTAGACCTCTTTAGACCTCAAGTCACCAGTTCTAATCTAATTAAGCAAATAATGGTAGCGTGTGACTCTACCCTGATGCCTTAAGGCTGGAGTCAGTCACACCAGGGCTGAGATCAGCAAACTCATTACAGACCAAGCTTCAAGCAGCCATCAGATGGCACTAGCTCCATGACCTCCAGCCTTCGGCTTTCATTCTCTCAAGCTTTTAACAGTCTGACTTTAAGCAGTGAAATCTCTTGGAGTTGATAGGACCTGAGGACATGCTAAATTGAATCTTTGCAGGTGACAGGGCTCCATGTCAGGAGCGTTGAATGAACACTGCCCTGAGCTACAGCCCATCGCCTGCTCTGGGTGCATTTTTCTGACTGCCTTGGCTAGTCAGAAACGTGGGGCGGTGTTTGCTTGGAGGGTGGGACGGGGAGCCCTAAGAAAACTAATCCCCCCCTGGATGCTCAGCTATCTCTAAGTGAGGGAGAAGGAGGGAGAGCGCGTGCTCCCCCCAGCAGGCATCAGGCACCTCCTTTAATGCATGATGGGAGGATGCAGTGATGAGGGCTGGGGGAACCAGAGCTGGTGGGAGCCAGCTGAGCCGCCTGATGAAGTGCAGTGCTCCCCCAGGGCCAAAACCCGGCTGGTGGTTGCTCCGCTTTCCCCAGCAAAGTTACCCCAGCCTTGCAGCACCTCGGTAGTGCACTGTTTGCCTGGTGCTGGAATTATCAAGCGAAATAACCCCATCACTGTAATTCCCCTTGATAATTAGTTGTTCCCCTCTTGAACTACTTTAAGTTAGTGTGGAAACAATAATGTGAGGCTGTCTTCTGGGTAATTCAGTGTAATGGGAGTAGGCTGGGGACAGCCTGCCAGCTACTGACAGTTGTTACTGACTGGCAGGGAATGAAGAAGTACGACCAGGCTGGTGTTAAAAAGCAAAGTAGTTCCCATGCCGTAGTCCTCCTCACGGGACTTTTCTTAAGAGAAGTGGCTCAACGTTTGCAGAAAGGCTGTGGAGAAAGCCAGACAGTTGGATGGATTTGATATGGGAAGATCACACGAGGCCGGAGCTGTTGAGATGTTTGGGGGGAGATGTTGTAGCAACCAGCAGAAACAGAGGAGCAAACATGGCTCGGTTGCGTGGGCAGAGTTGGAGAGGAGGTCAGGCAGTCCCAGCTGGGCTGCGGCTGTGCACGCGGCAGAGGCCCTGCCTGTGTGTTTGTGGCAGAGAAACATCCCACCCCTTGCAAGCCGGTGAGGGAGAAGTAAACTCAAGGGAGTGAGCTGTTGCTCTGAGAATGGGGCTGTTGTGGCTGCTGCCATCATTGTACGTGTCCGTGCACGTGTGTGTTTGTGCTCCCTGTAGCCAGGCATGTGTTGTTTCTGTGCATCCTTCCCATGAATGCATACATGTGCATCCTTCCACACCCCTCGGGTGCAGGCTGTGTGTGGCACTGCCTTCTTTTCTAGCATCAGATTTTGCCTGCAAGTAGGTGGGAAGCTCTTGGCTCTCTCCAAGGGAGAAGGTGGCTGCAGTGTCTGCCCACCTCCAGCGTGGGCCTGGTGGAGAGTCCGGTGGCATTTCTCCCGTGCTGCTGATGTGCCACTCTGCCCAAGTGTGTTTGATTATAGACTTGTTGCTGGAAGCCCCAGGCAGCATGGAGTGAAATGTGCTGCACCGGACCAAGCCAAGGTACAAGCCAAGGGACAACCTTTTCTCCTGGTCTCACTTGGTGGCTAGTCCTTTGGGCTCCTTTGAGGGTCAGACTCGGCGGCTCCATGTTCTGTGGGACTGTCAGGCTCTCCAAAGACCCCTTTTATTTGCTGAGTGTTGCTGCTCCATAAATCTGTGCGACTGACTTGTTATTTCTGTCATCATTAATTAGCATAAAGAGTTTGGAAATCATTGCTGAGGGATTAAACACTTCCCAGGCAAGAGTCAAAAAGGAAATTCTTGGAGTAGGAACTGCCCAGGAGAAGGCCGTTCCCAGGGGTGTGGGGCGGTGTCTCTTGGAGGGTTTCACCAAGCCATGGCTTGACAGTGTCAGTTTGCAAGAGGATCTTCTGTTCTTTCCCCAGGAGCTCAATACATAACGTGTCTGACAAGCAACCACACAGAAGAGGCTGAACTTGTCATCCTCTTCACGTCTGTTCACCCTGGGAACCTCACCGAGGAGACCTGCAGTGCCCTTTGTTATGCCGAAGACCAGGAATATGGAGGTTTCAGCACCCAGGGGCAGTGTTTGTGTGGTACTGCCCATGAAACAAACTCTTCCTCCAGTTGTTTGCCATTTTGCACTGAGCATTTGTCTGGGCAGGCCTGTGGTGGCCCATCACTCGTCCCCTCTCCCTTCCAGGCACAGCTGCCTGTGTCTTTCACAGGACTCCAGCCCCGGTACAGCCTACACCAGGCCGTGCTCTTCAATGTCAGTATTCCCATTGCTGTCAGCACTTTACTGTGGGAATTTGGGGACCAGACAGAGGTTCTCAACACCACTGGAAATGCAGCTGTCCACATGTATGCCTTACCTGGGCAGTACAATGTCACTGCCACCATCTTCGTGGGCACCAAGGTCTTACATGTGCAGGCAGAAGTCGAGGTGGTGGCTTCACCCCAACAGTTAGAACTGCAATGTCCTTCCTTGGTCAAGACAAATGAGAGTCTGGACATACGGATCCGCAACAGAGGTGGCACTGGCCTCGCGGTGTTGTACGGTATCACCGCAGAGGCTGGAGAGCTGGGCAGAGGTAAGCAGGGTTGGCTGGGTGGGTGCTGGGCAAGGGAGGGGTGGCACTGGGTCCTGGGCCTTCCCTTTCCGTTCCTTCTCAATGAGGAGTAAGGGTTGACTCCTTTGGGCACTCCTTGCTTCCCTGTTTGACCAGGCAGTGTTTTACACTGTCTTGGGCCAAGAAGATGACTGCACAGAGTGCAGTTCAACAGCGAAGGGGATTTATGGGCTTGAAGAAGGACAGGACATTCCTGGAGCCTTGCTTCCCAGATTGGATTGGGGTGTGTGGGCCCATAGAAAGGACATCATGCTTGTGTTCTTCTACCTCATGCAGCAGTTCACCCCATGTGTCCCCCTGATGGCTTGGTTTTCCCGGGCAATAACCACTGCTATCAGCTGGTGGTGGAGAAGGCTGAGTGGCTGGAGGCCCAGCAGCACTGCCAGGAGCATGGCAATGGAGAGCTGGCTTTTGTGAGCAGCCCCGAGATCCAGAGCTTCTTGGTCGCTCATGTCATCAGGTAAGCGAGGAGGATAAGGGTTAAGATTTCCTAGGGACGGGTCTTGTGTTCCTGGGGTCACATCTGCAGAGGGGTCCGGAGGGAGGGTCCTGTTGAGCTTGGCAGCAGGCAGCCCTGTGCAACCAGTCAGGCTGGAGAGACACACAGGTCCAGGCTGAGTATGGGGAGACGGTAGGGATGAGGCTGCTGAACAAAGAGGAGGAATAAGCAGAGCTTGAGCCCTTGCTGAACTTGGCTTCTTTGCTTACAGACTGTGGAGGGAAGAAGAGGAATGGGGCAGAAAGGCTGGAAGTCAGAACTGGGAACTGTGGGATTGCTGCTGGTGGGCATCTTGTACCCCACGTTTGTGCCTGTGGGTGCATCTGAAATGGTGCAGAGAGGTGCAGGGTCAGGAGCAAACGGGGCTGGGCTGAGCAGACCTTCCACCTGGGAGTTCAGCAAAATCTGCAGGCTCGGGTTGGACGGTGGAGAGGGTCAGGTGCTCGTGTCCAGAGGGTGTTTGGCTACCAGGCAGGGCCTGAGGGTGACCTTGCAACCAGGTCCCTCCATCAGCAGAATTACAGCTGGATTGTCCCATGAGTGACACCGTGGCATCGAGCAGTCGCTCTAGCAGAGCCCGAGCCAGTGCTGCAATCCTGCCTCCCAGCTGGGATCCCACACCCTCCCAGACACGGCTGCCGCCTGAAGCCCAGACCCCTTCCCCTCTTCTTTTGCATCCTGAGAAGGAGCAGCACTCCTCTCCAAGTGTCAGGCTCCAGCAGCATCTGTTCCACCTCAGGAGCTGGGCTTTATAAACAGAGAGCACTGAAAGTGTCAGCCTTTGATTAAATCCGCCCCTCTAAGTGCCCTTTCTGCAGCCAGCCGTCTTGGCGGGAGGACGACCAGGAGAGCTTTCAGGGGCCTGACAGCTCTTGTCAGCACTCCCAGATGCAGATGTTGGAGATGGCCTCTTAATAAACACAGCCCAGAAAGCACATGCGAAGGGAACAGCTGCATGTGACGTAGGCTTTGAACGGCCCTGCTGAAGGTCTGACAGCCCCTTCTTCCCAAACTTGTATCCTTGCCCTGTTCCCTTCGCACTGGGTTTTATCCCGAGGTTGCAAACATGTGGTCCTTGATCTGGGGAAGAGGAGTCTGTCCCTTCCCGCGGGTTAGATACTGGTCACTTGGTGCTCTGATTTATCAGGCATTGCGTGCAGGGCTTTTCATGGGCTGCAGCACAAGGAAATCATGAGACCTCAGAAGGGAATGAGCCGCCCAAGCTGTTTCCCAGCTGCTGCCCCACGTTGCTCTCCTCCCCAGTCCCCTTTATTTCATGTGTTTATTTTATTAATCCATTCAGATAAACATGAATGAGGCAGTTCCAGGATGCGATTTCCCTGGCGATAAAAGACAAATCAACCGAGCCACAGGTTTTTGGAACATGCAGCCTCCATAGTTTCTTGTGGGAAAATGACAGAAGCAGAAATCTGTTTCCCATTAGAGCATGCAGCAGCGAGGACCGCTCTCTCCTCTCCTTCGCTCCTGTCGTGTAATGGCCTCCCCAGGACCAATATGTGCTGAGCTGGTCCTCTCCCCGCCTCCAGAAGCAGAGTGCTCCAGCCCACACCCCTTCCAGGGGACCCCGCTTTCCCCTCTGAGGCAGTGCAGGGAGCCCCTCTCCCCTTCCGAGCCTCCTCAGGCTTCGTTCTGCTCCTGCTGCCCCAAGCAAGGCAGCTTGTTCCTTCCTCAGCGGCAGAGGGATGCTCACATCTTGCTTCAGAAGAGGGTGTCGAGAGCCCTCTTGTTCCTCTCTGCAAGGTAATGGGCCAAGCAGTGGGGCAGGGGTGGGAAGCAAGCCAGCCAGCCTATTTCTTTTTTTTTTCTTTTTTTTAAATGACTTGCAGTTAGGTCATAGCTGGAATTAGAACAGGAAAATCTCTATCAAGTTTTACTAATGGCAGCAAACAGGCGGTTTCCTAGCCTGTTCTCCCTAATCCCGTGCCAGTGGTTCGGGAGCAGAGCACAGCAGTTATTTATTTTTTAATCTTATTTGCAATGAAAACTACTGATTCACGGAACAGTTATTTTTGTCGTCGTTTTTCGGCATGACCTCATTAATCATTTCATCTGGCGTGAGCCTAGTGGTGGAGAGACACCAATTACCTCCCTGGTCTGCTTTTTGCAGAGCAGTTGTACCACCCTGGGAGCACACTGGAGCAAACGGCAAGGCTGTAGCAGAATTGATTGCAGCCTGCAGGAGGGAGTGTGGAGAAGGAGCTGGGGGCTTTGAAGGGTGCATGGTGAGGCTGTTCCCCCCCTCGAAGTTAATATGGAACAAATGCCTCACTTTCTGCTGGGTGCGATTAGAAACAGTTGTCCAGGCTGTTTGTGGCTATGAAAGACCGCTCAGCACTTTCCACTAGAATCTCTGCTGGGATTCAGCCAGTTTCCAAATGTGGAAGAGACATTTCATTTTCCTAAAATGATCCTGGCAGTTTCTTTTGTATGTGGGGTTCATCTGTCCGTGGTGCTTTGGCCTCTGCTTGCCGGTGTCTTGTCCCCCCGTGGCTGCTGCCTTTCAGTGGTGGCCGAGGAGTTGATCATCTCCCAGCAGCTGCATCAGAGATGCCCCAACTGGAACAGCAGCTCCCATACCTGGCACCGTCCGAGGTTTAATCACGCACTGGTGCCAGTTCCACTTGCAGAGGAGAATTGACTGGTGGCAAATTCCACATGTCTGCACAAATGAAGCACAAGTTTTCTAAAGGATGCAGCTTTTTCGGGCAGTTTTGTATGACCATACCATTCCTCTTAAGTCACGACTCAATACGGGCTTAGAAGTGTCTGTGAGGGTCATTCAAACTGCAACGCAGGCAGGCCATTTTAACAGACTGGTCTCCTAAGAGGTGTCTGAGGTTCAAGTCAACCTGCTGATACTCCTTGGTTTTGCAGCTAGTCCCATTTCCCTGTATTGTGTAGGGTTTACTCTGCGATGGGAGAGCTGGTCTCAGCCCTTCCAGCACCCACGAGTGGCTGTCGGCCCTCCATGCCCACTGGGAGGGGAGGCCAGGCGGCATGGTGATATTAATAAACATTGATATGAAGGAAGCAGCTCCAGCTTGAGGAAGCAGAAGGTGTGCAATTGGAGGGACTGCTGGGAATTTCTGGAAGCAATAAAATCTCGTGGTTCTCCTCTCCAGGCAGTGTCATCTCGTTACCCTCTCCGATATCTTTGTGCTGTACCAGTTGTGGCTGGTATGAATCAGTGCTTACCAGTATGTCACAAGCTCTGTGGTGCTGACGGAGCCTTTAACTGGGTCCTCTTTTAACTTGAGCGTGAGCATTTTAGGAATGGGGTGACTCAAGTTGTGGGGCAGCGATCATCAAGGGTCTGACTCAGCTGCACACAGCGACCCACTGAGCTGCTTCTCCCTCCCAGCCCCACTGCACTGTAGTGTTGGTGTTGATTGCTCTGTCTGGATCCTTTTGGCTCTGCTGTCCCCTCAGTATATCAGAGGACAGGTGGCTTTCTGTAGCCCTTAGGACAGAGGTTTGAAGGGCTGGTAGATAGCAGGATGGTGTGCCATGAAGGAGCTGTTACTGAGGAGCCAGGTTCTGGTGGTAGAATGGATACTGAAATCCTTTAGTAACTAACAGGGTCCATTAAATGCAGCCTGTGACACCCGGATGAAGATGTTGTTGTTAAGATTATTATTTTCATAGAGAACCATAGATGGCATCTGTCCCAGATCTTTCTAATACTCATGATTTCCTGAAATCCTCCCCCCTTCCTTTTTTTTTGAAGGAGCCTCGATGTCTGGATTGGATTCAATGATTTTGCAAGCACTGGAGCGCAGCAAAGAGGCGAAGGGTTTAATCTGGAGAGCTGTCAGAACTGGCTGCCAGGAGAACCCCATCCATCAAACGCTGACCACTGTGTCCGGATGGGCCCAACGGGCCAGTGTAACACAGACCTGTGCATGGCCAAGCACAGCTACGTCTGCGAGTACAAGCCAAAAGGTGGGCTCTGCTTCTCTCCTGCTGTCCGCTGGCACGTGCCAAGGAAAAAAAGAGGGCTGCATGGAGGGGGTCATCCAGAGCATCCCCCCAGATCAAGTGGGACTGGCAACAACCACAATATTCCCAACAGAGGCTTGACTGATACCCTTTCAGAAACCTGGCCTCAGCCCAAAGGGAAGAATTTGGCCCACTCCAATCTTTGCCATCAACCGAAGTAGGGAGAGGAGCGAAGCTCTGAAGCAGAGCTTCGGAAATAGCTTTTCTCTCTTATTTGAGCAGTCTGCTGCTGCCAGGATCTGAGGCCATGGTGCTGCCTTGGTGACTCTTGCTGTCCTTCTGTGGCACCTTGTAGTTTGTGAGATGTTGGGGTCTTGCGACTTAAAAGACTATAGAGCCTTGGAGATCATTAGGTGAGCTTTTATGTGGTGTGTGCTGTGCAGGTTTGTGTTTATGCAGCCTCCCAGATCTCTGGTGTAGGGAGTAAGGAAGAGAAGCGGAAAGGACATGAAATATGGGAGAAGGTTTAGGTAAGAAGGAAAAGCCAGTGCTAGGCAGAGAGCCCACTGGCCCTGGTAGGAGGGACAGCATGAGCTGGTTGTGCTCAGTCCCCAGAGCCTGACCTGGCTGTGAATGAGCCAGAGGTGTTTGCCGCTGGTGGAAACCAGCTGGTCCTGGCCACATTTCCCATGAAGTCCAGGGGGACGGGGAGGATGGGGAGTGCACCTTGTGCTCAAAAATTTGAAGGAAATCATGGGGTGTTGGAAGGGAGAAGTATTTGCAGAGTTCCCAGAAGTCAAAATTGCTGAGAATTGCAAATGCAGACGTTACTTGTGCAGGATGAGTAAGAAAACAAAACACCTGTAAGAAGAAGCAGGAAACTACAGGATTACAGCAGCTGCTTCTCCAGTAAAGCTGGAGTTACAGATTCCTGAGTGGTCCAAGCCCTGCTACAGCTCTGCTGCACGGTGTGAGCAAGCATGAGCAGGGTGGGGGAATAGCTTCAGGCCTTGCTGAGTCTCATGGGCTTTGTGCAAATATTTCCTTTGTAAACAGGAGTTCTCTTAAATGCCGAAAACTTCTTTGTGGGAGACCCTGTGTTTGATACACATGAGGCTGTGAAAAATGTGGCAGAAGATGTGCCGTCAGCTCCGTGGCAAGCTGTGGAGGTAAGAAGGGTTTGCTCATCCTGCTGCTGCTGCAGAGGGAGCCCAGGGAGATGCAGGCAGGTGAGAGCCTGTTTGTTTTGCAGGTGATGGTGTTCCCTGAGCTGGCATTCAGGCATGAGGGATATTTGACTGCCCTGGAGTTTGTGACACAAGAACTGCATCAGCCTGTTCAAGTGAGGTTCCAAGTGCATAGACCGATAGATGGAGAAGGTGAGGCACCTCCTCTCAACGCTTGTGGTATTGTTAGAGCTGACGCCATCAGGGCCGTGTCAAACTGAGTGTCTGTGGCCTTCTTGTGGCCCCTCTGTCTTCAAAGCAGAAGCTCTGAAGCCTTAAAGACTCAGAGATTTGGTTCTATTTTTGAGGAGACTCAAGCGCAAAATCTGCAGGCATGGTTGGACAGCCTGAGGTTGCCTTGGAGAAGTGGTTCTCCTGGAGAAATTAATAGAGGGAGAAACCTGTCTCAATGCGTGAAGAAAACGTTGAGTGTAAGGAACATGTGTAGAAGTGAATTAATCTTCTGAGTTATACTTTTATACTTTGGGAAGACATGACATGTCAAATGGGAATGTCTTCTGGTCCATCTGGCCCCACAGGTTAACAAGGAAGAACGTTTTCCTAAGTCCATTTCTTCCTGATGGATGAGATAATCTAATAAACCTTTTATTCCTTGTACAACCGCTCAATAATCACAGTTTTGGCAACAATTAATTTTGCAGCAGAATGTTTGCTATAGCCATAGGGTTGGCTGGTTACAAAAGGATATTTTTTGACACTGAAAAACTGATACTTTGACATGGAAACATGAACTTAAGAAAAGTTGCTTAATGTGTTTTCAATGTCAAAGCCAGCTCTGCTTTTACTTGGACTTGCTTTCGCGTGAACATAGTTCTCTTTTAGCTTGCAAATTGTGCATTCTCACTGGAAAAGAGACTCACTTTGTTCTTAACAATCTTCGTGGCTTGGTGAAATTTTCCTGTAAAACAGGACACTTGTCTCATGTAGTACCAGGATGTGTTGTGGTTGCAGGTTTTACTAAGAGTGGAGAAAAATGGTGAATTTGGAGCAAAGAAGTGCACTAGAAGTGTTACTTGTCAGAATGGTGATCGTTGCTTTCTCTTTCACTTCTTCCAGACTACCAGGAGGGAAAAAATGCTACAGAACCATTCCACACTGCTCAGGATGACGGGAACTGGACTCTACTTGAATGTCCTCCTGGTTTCCAGTGGTGTCATCTGACTAATTTGTGCTCGTCACTAAACAACTGCTGCAACGCGACCGAGTGTGCCAACAGTTCTCTTGCCAGCAGCCCTGCCCCCGTTTCCCTTCAGCACAATGAAAGCCAGCTCAGCTATGAACTCATCGAAGAATTTCACTTTACAATACCAGCTGGCCCTTCTTCCCAGTATCTGGTCAGTGTTTATTAACTGCTGTAACCAGTGAGTAGGTGGGGCAGTTTTCTCTCGAGTGCTTTGGGTAAATAAAGAATTGTTCCCATTTTGCAGATGGAGATACTGAAGTCCATTCAAATGAAATGATTTGCCCAGTGTCACACATGCCACCACTTTCTATCTTCCCTGCTCTAAGCCATGGACTCCCTGCAGTAACCTGTTGCAATAGCAGAGTTGGTCAAAAGGCTGTGCAGATTTCCTGGGCTATTCCCATTGCATTTACGAAGTGGAGATAGAGCATAGAGCTGACTTCCATGTTAGCACATTTGATTCAGAGTGGCCAAGGAGAGCAGAGTGGTGAAATGTCTCCCCATGCTGTGTTTGGATCTGCAGCTTTTCTGTTGGTTTCCACTTGGCAGTAAATCCTGCTGTCTTGCCCAGGCAAGAGCTGGGTCCTGGGTGCTCTTAATTTGAGGCGTTAATCCAAAAATGTCTCCTCTCTCTACAGGTCACATTCAAAAAAGAAAGTGTTTTTGTCAGGGCCGAGGACATCTTCAGTATCCAGCACAATGCAGGCTTGGGCTCACTCCTCCAGTGCCAGCCAAGTACTGCATCCCCTTACAGAACCAACGTCTTAAGCACGAACTCTTCAGAGTGGGCACTTGGCCTGTCCGACAGCTCCATCGGTGCCACCTGGATAAACAGCACTGTTTGCTCTCTCCGAGTTCGCTATGCCGAGGAACAGCTGGTCCCGGTGATCAGCCCCCACAACGCGGGGCTGGAGCATCCAGGTCGCTACACGGTCAGAGCCAGTGTGGACAACGGGGTCTTCAGCGCCAATCTGTCTTGCAGTTTCCGGGTGGCTTCCTGGGTGTCAGGCCTGCGGGTCATCCACCCCGCTCCTCAAGGTAGCAGGGTCTACCTACCATCCAACCACACTACCCTGGTCGTCAAACTCTCCTCAGGGGTGAATGCGACAGCTAGCTGGCTGGGAGACAACCACACTTTCCCCTTCGAGGGGTCCTGCCCAGCGCCTGTTGCGCTGCTGACGGCAGACTGTGCCAGGGAGACCAACGACACCTGGTTTGCTGTGGTCAGCCTGAGCAGCCTCAGGGAGGGCGTGAGCACCCACGTGCTTGTTGCAGAGAACGCCGTGAGCTCCCAGAACATCACTGTCACAGTGAAAGTGGAGGAGCCCATCCGTGGGCTGCGGGCCACCCCTGACCCTGAGAGCAGAGTCCTGCTAAATACACGAGTGGTGAGTGATTACTGCTGCTTTTAATTTGTCAGTAGTGTTTTTAGCCTTTACCGCTAATGGTGTGTGTTGGGCTCGTGAGGAGGGCTGGGGCTCGGCTCCACACTGGTCAGATGCAGCTCTGCTTGCTGCTAAGCGCTGGCTCCAAGGCCATGCAGGCAGCGCTGCTGCAGGCACAGGCATGTGGCGGAAAGCACTGGTGCTCTCCAGCAGGAAGGCAGCTCAGCTGTACGTTCACTTTAATTCCCTCAGAGGTAAGGCAGCACCTCCTGCTAGAGGAATACTGGCTTTCCAGTTCTACAGAAAGCCGGAGGCATTATGAAAGACCAGTATTTACCTTCTTTTGACTTGTCAAGGTAGTTACTCCTTTAGGTGTTTAGATTTGCTCTACTAATTCCTTACATTACCTGGCTGAAGCTATAAAAAGGTTTCATCCATCCATCAAAGTCTTGGAGTTAGTCTGGTGTTTGCAGTCTTTTTTTCTCAAATCCCCTGTCCCCGGAGCTACAGCTGAGCCCCAGGAACCTGTTCAATAACTGCCCATCGGTATCTGTGAAATGCTCTGCTCAACCTCTGGCTGCTTACGGCAGAACCCTGCGCCTGCAATCCCTGTTGGTCTCACCCTTCCTGGCTGCTACGGTCTGCTCAGGAGGCACTGCAGGAGTGAGGAGGGGGCCTACCCTGTCCAGTGCAAATCAACCATTTTAGCCTTTGGGTTGGGTACCGTCAATGGACGAGGGTCAGAGACTCAGCTTACAGGTGTAGATAAAGCTGAGTTGTTTCCGCAAAGATAGCAGAAAGTTTTTTAGCTAGCAAGAGAGAGACCTGATCAGAAAAGCAGAGCTCTAGGGTGTGGGAGCAGGCAGTATGGGTTCTGCTCCCAGCTCTGCTGTTGATTGATGGAGTCAGGGTCTACATTTCTCTATCAGCAACAAAGCCACGGATGGTCTTGCACCTCTGTGTCATGCTCTGAGAGCGCTGTCTTACAGGTGTGTGATGCCTCCCAGTCTGGCTCTGCTCCCTCCCCAGTTCAGCTGGAGATCTCCTGGGAAGTGCTGGGCACGCTTTCTCTTGCACTAGTATAAAATGTCCTCAT
Organism: Pygoscelis adeliae; assembly: GCF_000699105.1. Classification (NCBI taxonomy): domain Eukaryota; kingdom Metazoa; phylum Chordata; class Aves; order Sphenisciformes; family Spheniscidae; genus Pygoscelis; species Pygoscelis adeliae. The sequence continues at coordinate 151,119 of NW_008825253.1, forward strand.
GCCTTTCAGAGCTACGTCCCTGTGATGGAAGCTGGGTCAGATGTGACTTTCCGATGGACAGTAGATGATAAGCCATCTTTCACTTTTTACAATGTTGTCTTCAACGTTATCTACCAAAGCCCAGCTGTGTACAAGCTTTCGGTAAGCCAAGGCCTTTCCCATGATGCCATTTTAATCCTGGGTTTCCATTTCATCCCACAAACAAAGCAGGAAAAGCAGCAGGGAGAGGAGAAGGCAGACTTGAGTTGAGGAGGTTTTCACTGTGCTCCTAACGAGCTTGTCTGCTATTTCTCACTGAGCTGTTCTTGCAAATGCAAATAGTAAGTTTCTTCCTATTCTTCCATTACAGCTGATTTCACTGTCTTCCTCGTCTTTGCTTTCTCCTCTTTTCTCCATGTTTTCCTTTCTGTTCACGGAG
>NW_008825253.1:151583-156607 GCF_000699105.1 Pygoscelis adeliae
CGGGAGCCCCACTGCAGGGTGCCGGCCACAGCTTTGGCAGGCAGGAGGTGTGGACACAGACCCAGGCAGAGGCAGGATGCAAACATAAGACTTTCATAGCCAGGACAGAGCTTCTGCCACAAGCTCTTCTGGTCTCTGTCCTGTTCTCTTTCCATTGGTGCAGACTGGAACACTGGGTTTTGTCATGACCCCAGAAGAAGGATAGAGCGGGAAGTCTGGGCAGAGGGAGGTATCTGTTGTGGAACAGGAGTTTGTCTCTGGCCAGAACATCTTTCTGTATCATGCCCCATACTGCCACGCAGAGTCCTGGTCTGGCTCCAAGCTGCTTGATCCGTTTGCAGGGTAACTGCTGGCTTCCTGAAGAGACACCAGCCCTAGCTCCGAGGGCATGCTGGCACTAATTTGCTTGGTGCAGCACTATGCTGAGTAGCGCTAATTCACTGGGTGAAGCACTGTGCTGACAAGCCTGGATTGCTTTTACTTACGGAGTTGACAAGGTGGCATTAGTCTGGGGTCGACTGGGTTCAGTGTAACAGATTCACAGAAGCCTAGACACAAACTTCTTTATCTGTTGGGGTGGGAGGTCTCTATTCAACTGGGTTTGAAGGATCCCTTCTGCCAGCAGCTCAGCTCTCCTGCAGGTGAGGAGATGGCAAGATGCTTCATCATTAGGTGCCACATCAGTGTCACATGCCTAGATAATCTTGAGGATCCCACTCTACTTCTGTCATGTCTCTTCAGTCTCTTGCCCGTCCATTCTCCCTTTCCCTCCTCTGCCCAACTTTGCTCTCCCTCTCTGTGCCCACTACACCCAGGATGCTGGAGCTGCACTTGGCGTGCTTGGTTTTATGAGTCTCTTCCATCCCCACTCTTCGTGCTTGGAGCCACTCATCTGCCACTGTCCTAAGGAAACTGGGTGGCTGTTGCCCCCTTGGTGGCAGCAAGTGCCTGGGCTCAGCAGCTGGAGACAGTGTGTGGGGCACATCAGAGCAGGGAAAAGGGTAACTGGCAAGTTCAGAGCCAGAGGAGTCTCAGGATGAGAAGCTCTTCTCCTTGCCCTCTTGCTGTAGAAGCAGTCCTTCCTTGGACTGACTTTAGTGGTGGAGATGTGGTGGTTCCAGCAAGAGGTGGCTTTGCCAGGTAGGTGGCCTTCCAGTCTATGCTGCTGTCCAGTGCCATTCAAGCTATTGCCCCTGCCTCCCCGTCCCACAGGCTATTCTTCTCTGACCTAACCTGCTCGCCTGCCTGGGGGGACCTCTTCAGTACAGCGAAGCCCCACTCTCAGGAGAGGGCAGCACGGCAAGGTGATCCCAGATCCATTCTTTGTCCCACTGTCCTCCCCAGCTCACCGCCTCCAACCACGTCAGTAACTTTATGGTCAATTACAATGTCACGGTGGAGATGATGAATAAGATGAAGAACCTGACTGTGTTGGGTGTCCTGCCGGTCCTCCCTCAGAACAGCACTGTGGAGCTTACAGCAAGAGTTCAGGTTGATTCAGCTGTGGATGCTATGTTCCTGTGAGTCCTTTGCAAGTTGCCTGAACTTAGGATCTTACTGTGCATAGCTTACCAGTCTTGCCTGCACTATTTCTCTTCCTGGGGCCAGCTGATGTCAAATGGCCCATTTCTCAGCTGCTGTCTAGTTAATTTGAAATCCCTGCAGGTGTGGTTCAGTCACACTGTCTGGGACCTATAGTTCAGGCTGAAATACTTTTCTTTTAAAGGATTGCAACATTGCTTTAATATTGGGTTCCTCCTCTTCTCACTAGTGCTGTACTCCTCTCACAGCAACAATTCTGCAGCATTGGGCACAGCTACTGCTTTGATACTTGGCATTATGTTTCCTATGGCTTTTCTGAAAACCCCAGCCTTGAGCCTGAAAGACAGCCCTAGACCAGGCCAGGGTTCCTCTGGGTTTTCCATGATTCTCCTGTTGTGCAGTGTAACATGGTTTGCATGTTTCTCCAGGTGGGATTTTGGAGATGGTGTCCAGGAGACATACCTGTTCAGACCTCCCTACAACAAGTCTTTCCTTGTTCCTGATCCCAGTGTCCATGAGGTTGTAATTGAGCACAATGTTTCACACATCTATCAAGACCCAGGTATGCTCAGGACAGTTCTTTGGGCAAGAAGGGGCTCAGATATTTTTGTTGCGAGGGGGTTACAAGGCACCTTCCAATAAAACAATGGCTTGAAAGTCATTTTCTCATTCCTGAGCAAACAGCCAGAGTGACTGGAAGTCTCCAGCAATTGCCATCCTCTATAACTCCAGGAGAAGTTTGTCCACGCTGTTAAGAAGCGGGTCCACCGCACACAGTTCCCTTTTTGGGCAGTCTCAGCAGATAGATGAGTGGCAGGCGAGCTTTGTGCTGATGGGAGGAGGGGTAGGGAGCGCTACTGCAGGCAGCAGGAAGGGGGTCTGTTTTGTGAGCAAACAGAAAGAAAATCTTTTCTCTGTATCTATTGGACTGGCTTCTTACTCGGTGTTTGGTCCTCGCATGCATGGCCTAGTTGTAATTCCTGCTTGTCCTGGACCGGAGGAGGGAAGCCCAGGGTGTGTGCAGTGCAGGAGCAGAGTATCTCCCTGCAGTCCCCCGTCGCGCTCCCCACACTGCTGCAGCACTGAGGAAGCTTTTGCACAAGCATATCCTCACAACTGGTCTTTTTCTGCTCTCCTCCTATGCAGGCGAATATGCCCTGGTGGTTCTCGTGTCAAACCAGTTTGAGAACCTCACCCATTTGACCCCAGTTCACATCCACAGTTATCTGATTGATGTGAAGATGGAAGTAGAGGAGGATGTTTTAGTTGTGAGCCGTCCGGTCACCTTCAGAGCCAATCCATTGCCGTCTCCTTACGGTGTCGTGTACACCTGGGACTTCGGGGACGGGTCACTGTTCACAGAGAGCCAGTCTACAGTGACGTACAGCTACTCCAGAAGAGGGGTATACAACATCACTGTGACAGCCAACAATACCATAAGCAGTGTGGAGACAGTTGAATGCTACCAAGTGTTTGAGGAGATAACTGAGCTCCATGTTTCCGCCGATGAGGCAGCAGAGCTGGGAGCATCTGTGACCCTTAATGCTTCAGTGCAGACGGGGGACAGTATCACCTGGATATTCGATATGGGGGACGGGACGGTGCTGAGGAGTCAGGTGCCAGTGGTAGAACACGTGTACATAAAGGACATGAACTGCACCGTGAATGTGACAGCTGTGAATCCTGTGAACTCTGTCTCCCAAACTGTGCCTGTTCGGATATTTGTCCTGGAAGTACTCAAAATAGAGCCTACTTCTTGCATCCTCGAGCACCCAGATGTGCAGCTCACTGCGTATGTGACGGGGAATCCTGATGAATACATCTTTGATTGGACTTTTGGAGACGGCTCGTCCAATGTGACAATCAGTGGGGACCCTGTGGTGATGCACAACTTCACCCGAAGTGGGACATTCCCCCTCTCCCTGACTCTCTCAAGCAGGTTTAACAAGGCTCACTATTTCACCAGCGTCTGTGTGGAGCCAGAGATAGTCAATGTCACCCTTCTCCCTCCCAAGCAGTTTGTGAGGCTTGGCGAAGAGAGCAGCTTCCAGGTCAGTGCTGTGCCTCTCTACCAGTACCGCTACCGCTGGGATTTCGGGAACAATGAGTCCACTAGATCCAGTGGGACTGAAGTGACCTACACCTACAAGAACACAGGTGTCTTCTTGGTCACGGTGACTGTCTCCAACAATGTCTCTTTCAACAATGACACAGCGTTTGTGGAAGTCCAGGAACCAGTTGGGGTAGCAAAGATTGAATATAACGGGACAAGTGTTTTGGAGCTGAACCAGATCTACCTGTTCTCTGCCAGCATGAATGGAACCAAAGTGAGTTACTGTTGGGACTTTGGAGATGGCACTACCCAGCCTGGCCAAATTGCTACCCACGCCTACAACAACACGGGCCATTACACTATTAGTGTGATGGGCCAGAATGATGTGAGCTTTAATGAGACCATCATCGACGTCACAGTGAAACGTCGGCTCCATGGGCTGACCATCAATGCCAGCAGGACAGTGGTGCCGTTAAATGGTTCGGTGAGTTTTGTAGCCACGCTTGTAGCTGGCAGTGCCATCCGCTACTCATGGATCCTCTGTGACCGGTGCACTCCTATCCAAGGCTCCTCCACAATTTCCTACACTTTCCGGTCCGTGGGCACATTCAATGTCATTGTGACAGCAGAGAACAAGATCAGCTCATTGCAAGACAGCATCTACGTCTACGTCCTGGAGCAGATTGAAGGCCTGCAGGTGGCTAGCAGTGACCTGGTGGAGGACATCTATTTCCCAACTAACAAAACGCTCCATTTGCAGGCAGTGGTGAGAGAGGGAACAAACATCTCTTACAGCTGGGTAGCCCAAAGGGATGGCAATGCTGTGCAGACCTTCACTGGGAAAACCTTCTCCTTGAGCATCCTAGAAGCTGGAAACTACACTGTCTATCTGAAAGCCACTAATATGCTGGGATGCGCAACTGCAAACAGGACACTGGAGTTCATTGAAAGCATTGGTCTTTTAAAGCCTTATGCCTTCCCCAACCCAGTTGCTATTAATGCCTCTGTTAACATAAGTACCACCATAACCAGTGGCACTGGCATCACGTATGTTTGGTACCTAGAGGATGGCTTCTCTCCTGTTACCTCTGAACCCTTTATTATATACTCCTTCCAAAGCCCTGGAGTGACAGAGGTCATCGTTGGAGCAGAAAACAAGCTGGATTCAACCAATGCAACAATTTATATCTGTGTAGAGGAGGTCATAGAGGGGCTGAGTATAGGGACTGCAGAACTGGACTGTAGGTATGTCTCATCAGGCTCCACGGTGGTCTTTGAGGGGGAGCTGCAGAAAGGGACTGAAGTGACATGGCTTTGGGAGGTGCCAAATGGCACGTTGACTGGCCAGTCCGTGGCAGTCACGTTCCCCACAGCAGGGTTTTATACAGTCTATCTGAATGCATCGAATGACATCAGCTGGGCTCTGGCC
>NW_008825253.1:156735-166092 GCF_000699105.1 Pygoscelis adeliae
AATGCCATCGGCTGGGCTCGGGCCAGCAGTAATATCTCAGTGCTGTACAGGATTCAAGGACTGGAAGTTCTTGCCAGCAAGAAGGTGGTGGAGCCAGGGGAACAGGTCACCTTTGTGATCAGGATGTTGTCAGGTACCTCTGTGAGTTACTTGGTGAGCATAAGTGGGGACTATTCGGTGGTGCTCAACGGGTCAAAGTACACGCATGAGTTCACCAAGAGCGGTGATTATTTGGTGACCGTGACCGTGCAGAACCAAATCAGCATCGCACATGCCCAGGTGCTCATCTCTGTCCTGGAGGCCATCCGCGATGTCAGGCTTCTGAACTGCTGTGAGGAAGGCATACCCACGGGCACGGAGAAGAGCTTCAGTGCCCAGGTGGGAAGTGGCTCCCGTGTGTCATTCTCCTGGCAGTTCTCCCTGTGGAAAGAGCAAGGTCGATCTGTGGTCACTGTGGCAGGAGAGAGTGTTTCCTACACTCCAGAAGCTGCAGGGCGGCTCGAGATTCACCTCAATGCCTTCAATGACTTGGGAAGTATCAATATCACCAGAACCATCCAGGTCCAAGACCCAATAGTCCAAGTCTCCCTCACTGCCTCCAATGCCTTTGTCAACAGGACAGCACTGTTTGAAGCAGCAGTGGTGCCCAGCAGCAGGAGTGTTGAGTTCCTGTGGACCTTTGGGGATGGCTCTTCCACTCAAATGACCAGGGTTGCAGTGGCCAACTATTCTTACCTGAGCCCTGGCGATTACCTGGTGGAGGTGAATGCCACCAATCTCGTCAGCTTCTTCATAGCCCACCTCACTGTCACTGTCAAAGTCCTGGAGTGTGAGGAGCCAGAGGTGGAGTTAGCCTTGCCCCCTCAAGTAGTTATGAAGCGGTCCCAGAGGAACTACCTAGAGGCACAGATTGACCTCCGAGGATGCATCAAGTACCAGACGGAGCATCTATGGGAGATCTACCGAGCACCCAGCTGCCTGAACTTGGATGACTCCAGCAGGATCCGTCTGCCGAACGTTGATGTGAACAGGCCCCAGTTAGTTATACCGAAGCTTGCCCTGGAAGTTGGGAACTATTGCTTCATCTTTATTGTCTCCTTTGGAGATACCCCACTGTCCAAAAGCATCTTTGCCAATGTAACTGTGATACCAAGTAAGCTGGTCCCAATCATTGATGGGGGGTCATACCGGGTATGGTCCAACACTCAGGACTTAATCTTGGATGGGGAGAAATCCTATGACCCGAACTTGGATGATGGTGAACAGACTCCGTTGTTATACGATTGGTCTTGTACATTCTCCTCCAAGGTAAGAGCAGTTTTGCACAGCCAGAGAGGGTGATCATTTGGGAGCTCCAACTGCACGTCAGCTCCACTACAAACGTGTCTGTGTTGAAATGGTGTTGAGGGGAGCTTTTGTGAGCACCTTTAACAAAGCTGCTCCAGAAGGAGGGTTGCAAAGGTTTCCCCAATTCCCAGCTCAGGACGATGGTACAAAAATTGCTGTGGAGAGTTGTGCAGCGCAGCCTGCTGCAGTCCAGTGCTGCGCAGCGTCCCTGGGCAGGGCAGAAGTGTTGGCACTGGAAGCTGAGGCATTCGCATTGCTGCTTCCTTTGCACTTGGCCTCTGGTTCACAGTTTCAGTGTAGCTGCTTCCATAACCTGAAGGCATTGCAGAGCTGCTGATTGCAGTCCAGGGGGCTGGGGGCTCCGGTCCCTCTCCCGTTAACAGTTAAATGTCTCTCATTTCAGCAGGGGCCAAAGTTAGACTTCGGGGGAGTCAAGTGACCACAAGTCATGGTCACTATGGTCACTAGCAGGTCACCATCCTCATACACTGAAGTGGTCTGACCCTACAGGGATAGAAGGGCAAGGGAGAACTGCCCTTAAAGTTCCTACGGGAGATCCACCTCAGGAGCATTTTTTGGTTGAATGTGGGATTCTTTTGCTTGTAAAAAGTCACTGTTTTCTATCTTTCCCTCAAAATAGAAAGATGCGGAGCGTGTGTGGATTAGACTTTTGAGTTTAATGTGAGCTTTTTGTGTTGTTTGGCAATGTTTATAAGCTATTTAATGAAGAAATAATTGCTATAAAATAAGAACGTGAAGCTCAGATGAGATACAGGAGTATTCCAAGTACTGCTTACTAACCTGAAGAATAGGGTAGTGTGCGTTATTGTCCACACACCACCCCATTTCTCCCACCCCAGTGGTGGCATTGCACAGTAAGATCTGTAGCAGTGACTTTGTGTGGACCTGAATGTTTTGCCTGTGGACTAACCCGATGTGCACCCGTACCAAGGAGGGTTTGAAAGTTCTTTTCTCCTTGCAAGCAGAGCTCGGCTGCAGGGTGCTCTCTGAATTTCAGTGCCAAGGAAGGAATTGTCACAATTTCCAAAGCTGTATTAGAAGCAGATGTGGAGTATACGTTCGACCTCACCGTCAGGAAGGAGGGTATGAGTCCCGAGGCAACAAATCAAACCGTACGTACCACAGACAGCTGTCGCTTTCTGCCCTTGTGTGCCTGTTGCTGGACACAGCTGAGCTGGAAGTCCCTGGCCCTTTTTCTAAGGAAGTTTCTAGAGGAGAGCACTGCTGGCTCAGGACGGGCCCAGCCACAGGAGACTCCCCAGGCTGCGTCCCCTGGCCTGAACCGAGAGCTGGTGCCAGTTCAGCTGGGGGTGTGGAAGTACCACTACCTACCTGCACCAGCCAGCAAAGGAAAGCAGGGGAAGCAGATTTCAGGGCATCACTCAGGCTCCCTGACTGATCCCATCCATGTCATTGGCAGGAACAGACACTGGTATTTCCATGTCTTACGCTGCCTTGGGCAGCACTTTTTGCTTGTCCTGCCAAGTCCTTTTAGCTTCTTCCTTCCTTTAGACCTTGGGTTAGTCCCTCCCTGTGCAGAGGCTGCGTTAGTGACCCAGCCCTGGACGGTACTGGCCACCGTTCCTGGAACTGAGAGGCTGCGACCACAGATCTGCCGTAGGAGGACAGCAAAGGAGCCCGTGGTCGGTAGCTCTTCCACCACTGTGTGCAGTCCCGGGCTCTTCACATGTCACAGCACCAGGCTCTTCCCTGACTTTTGCCCAAAGAGAGCTTCCTAAGAGCTGGTACTTAATTTTACTGTCAACAGTTCCTCTCTTCTCTGTTTCTGAATTTTTTTAAGGGAGGATTTTTTTAAGTGCATGTTGTTTACGTCAAATTAAGCCTAACGCTGAATGCATCTGCAGTCCGACAGCAGTTATGGTTTATGTCAGAAGCATTCATCGTGGTGCATTTGGCAATTAGAGATATAGTTAGTCTGAAAGTGGAAACTCTTACCGCCTGGGTTTTAAACCAAAGTTGGAGGACAAAAAGTAAAAAATTAAATTGATAGTCTTTCAAGGACATTCCGTACTATCTGGTTTCCATGCATGAGTGCAAAACAGTGATTCCAGTGTCGCAGGAAATTTGCAAATACTGTAGGAATGAATGAAGCTTCAATGCACTCCGGCTTAGTGCTGTGGAATATTTATCCTCTTTTAAAAGTCTGCCATATTAAACAATGTCTTCATTACTGTCTTTCTTTGAATTCAGAATATTCATTATGCCAGGGCAGAGGGCTCTGTTGAATGCTGGACAACCCTGTTTCCTAGGGGATTAAAGGAATTTAGACAAAGTACAGGGGTCAGAGCTCAATAGCCGTTGTGTCTGAGCCGCTGGTGCTTCTAAAGCTCTCCTCTCTCCGAGTGCTTTGCCGGGGAGGTGTGGTAGACGTCTTGAGATGTGAGCTAAAAGTCTGGAATAATGTGCCGCTCTCTGGGGAAGGTGGTTCTTCCAGGCTGCAGAGCGAAATGTGTTTGATGCGCACTAGGAGCTGTGTTTTCTGGCTATTTTTATCATTGTTCCTGTCTCTCCGGGACATAGGTGGTGTCAGAAATGGTGATGGTTCTGCACAGGCAGCGTGCCCAAGGGTCAGGTCCTGAAACGTGGCATGCGGTTCTAGTCCAAGCTCTGTAGATCAGAGCAGGGATGGGGGAGACAGCGGGACCATGCCCTGGCTTTGCACAGGGCAACACATCCTCAGTAAACCCAGGCTCCCTGGCTCGCCCTGAGCCCTCTGTTACCCTGGACTGTAAACGCTTCCCATTTAGCAATCTTCTGAGTCGAGGACAGGGACACACTCCTGTGTCCACGGCAGATCTACTGTGACCCCACCCACAGCTGCAGAGGCAGGACCAAGAGTTTGGCCCACAGAAAACAAAGGAGAGCTGCAGTTGCTTCCCAGGGCAGGTGCTCACCAGATGTTTGGTCTGTGCTGTAATGGAGGCTTTCCTCCTCCCAGTTAGACTGCTCCTCTTTCCCAAACTCTAACACGGATCCCATTTTTGTAGGGCTAACAGCTGTCCTGAGATCGTCGGTACAGCAAAGTGCTTCAGTTAGTGTCATCCCCACCTGACAGCACAAGCAGGACTTGCTGGGAATTCAGTACAGGGAACCAGAGGGACATTTTGAAAGTGATTTATGTTGTTAAAAAGTGTAAATAAAGTAAATCCAGAATTACCTGGATTGGCCCAGCTTGGCATTGGGTGGCTTTTGAAAATCAGTGGCAGCAGAACTGGCCAGCATAAGAAAAGTGATGTAGCTTAAGTCTGACACGAAATCCTTTGGAAATCCCTTTCTGCTGTTTCCTTAGCACAGACTGGACTGGTGCAGAGCAATTCCTCCTTGCAGAACCAGGTGCTGGGATGTCTGCTTCCCTGTTAGATGTCTGTGTTTTTATCTCAGATCTTCTGATGGAGCCTCTTGCTTCCCCAGGTATTCATCAAGAGGGGAGGAGTCCCTATCGTGTCCCTGGAGTGTGTTTCCTGCAAGGCTCAGTCTGTCTATGAAGTTAGCAAGAGCTCCTACGTCTACCTGGAGGGGACCTGCCAGAACTGTCAAAACGACTCCAAGCTTGGGGTAAAGTTATCAGCAACGCTGGTCTTTGCTTCACCTTTGGTGGACTTCAGGGAGAAGGGGAGAGTCAGAGAGGACAGGCTGGGAAGATCTGTGTGAGAAATAAAGTCCTGGACCTAAACTACCATAGAGACAAGGAGGGGAAACAATCTCTGACCGTAAATGCAGTGGCAGGCTGGGTCTGGCTGAGTGGATGAAGAAGGCTGGCAGATACTGGTCTCTTCATCACAGCGCCTGGAACTGGCTGCAGGATTGGCTTGCAGAGTCAGAAGTTTAAACAGGCCCTGCACAAGAGCTTGCCTGGTGTGACATGGGGCTCCCGCGTGCTGTGCAGTGTCTCGGCAGCATGGAGGAGGCTAGGAGAGCCTGTGAAGCAGGTTCCCCATGTCCTGTAACCACTGGACCCCCTATGCGATGTCCAGAGTTTTCCTTTGCCCTGGGTTGTGCCTGCAGGCTGCGGGACCCATGGCCTGTCAGTCTTCCATCAGTGTCTCGACCTACCCAAGGGCAAGTCCTTGCTGGGTCATTTTCAAGCTAAGCCCATGAGTGACCAGCTCTTGTCACACAAAAGCCACTTTTTTCCTAGAAGAGGTCTGTAAAGTGTTTTCTTCTCCCTGCTGATTGGCATTTTGCCCATTATTCTAGTGGCTCAAGCAGAGGTTGTTCAGTCTCTTCTGATCCCCCAAGTCCCTCATGCCCTCTTCTAATTACAGATTCCACTATGCAGCATCTCTGCAACCTGTTGAACGAAGCAGGTCTCAGAAGGGGAAGTCCTGTTGTGCGAGCTAGTCTGTATTGCTCCCAGCAAGCCCAACATGTACTTGCATGGCATTTTCTGGCTGGCTATCTCACGGTTCCTCTTGTTATCACAATTGTACATTTGTGCTATTAACAGTAACCATCCAGGACACGTTCAGCTTGAAGCATATAAAACATGGTATCCCGTGGAGACTCCACCAGTACTTAATTTATTTCCTGTGTTTTGTATTCTCTATTATGAAATACTCTGTCGGAGGGTGATGTAATCCTAGAGACTAAAGTAGATCTCACAGTGGAAATATTCCCACCAGACATTTTGGAAAGGTTCCAGTTCTTGTTGCTGTAGCACACAAGACTAAAGCTGAATTATCAACTGCAAATTTGGCAGACGCTCCCACTAGAAATCTGTTACTTTTTATAAGAGACTCAGTCTGAAAACATTTTAAGGACATAACTTCAGGTTTAAACAAAACCTCTCCTGTCTTTCCCCTCTTCATCTCTATAGAGATGGGCAGCACACAGCTTTAAAAACAAGTCTCTCATCCTGGACAAAAAAACTACCTCCACTGGCGACACAGGAATGAACCTGGTCTTGAGGCAAGGGGCACTGAAGGATGGGGAGGGATATACTTTTACCCTTCACATCACAGACCTCACAACAGGGGAGGAAGGATTTGCCTCCATCGATCTGCTCCCAAACCAGCCGCCCGTTGGAGGATCCTGCCGACTGTCTCCCAAAGGACCCCTCAGGGCACTGATGGCAAAGGTGCACTTTGAGTGTGCAGGTGAGAGCGTACAGACAGTGGTGCTGGGCACCTGCCAGCCCTCTCTGCTCCTCATGGGCAAAGGTTTCTCATGACCAATGTGTTACCAGCTGCCCTTCCTCCCACGGATGTTTTCTTTCCCCCAAGCTCCTACCCCAGGACATTGTTGACCAGGGCTGAGTTCAGAAGTCGATCTTTCCATTTCTGATCCCCAAAGCTTGGACCATGAGCAGCTTTGTGTACCCAAATTATGGAGCTCTCAAACTCATGGTAGCAGGCAGGCACTTTTTAAAATCCTAATCCATGTAGTTGAATGGCGATACCCAGGCCAGGACAGTACTTGCAGAAGAAACTGGTATTTCAGTGCAGGAAAAAGAAGATAGGTGCCCAAAACTGAGTCACACATATGTGGGAAGAGTCAAAAGACAAAGCACTGGGGCCTTCTCTGCCATGTGGGCTGGATGTTCCCGCTGGCAGTTACCTTCTCAACCAGCTGCAGAGGCAGCAACAACGAGTCTAGCTTTGGAAAAGTGGCCTGGCTGACGTCCTGTAGCCTTGGGCCAAGGAATAAGTGCCTCTGAAAACCATATTTCCCCAAATGATTAGTGTTAGAGATTAATGCTGTCTGTGCACAAATGCTGGGAAGCCACGCTGCAGAGGAGATGATGAATTGTGCTGGTTCTGGGGGGGCTGGTCACCAAAGCCCAGCTTAAGCTGGGGGAGAAGCAGAAGCGTATTCAGCATCATATGGTTGTAACTTTGGTATGTTTTGAGCTACCCCCGTAATTATGAAATCAGTACATCTTTGGAGTGGTGGGAATTTTAGCTCTTAGTGATTGTTTTTAAGCTGAAGTGAAACACAGAGGATACAGACCCACTGGTTGATGTCCAGTGCAGCGAGCCCTGGCAGAGCCAACACCTTCACTGGTGCTCACTGGCAAACGCGCGGTGAATTTCCCAACTGCCCGGCTCCCACAAGACTCCCCATAATTCCTGGGAGCTCCAAGGAAACCTTTGTGCAGGTTTTATCCTAGACTCAGTTGTTCCTGAGATGTTGAACTGCCTGAGGGCTGTGCTGAGCCTCTGTCTAACGTCAGGCTTTGCAGGGTTTGCACAGAAGCTGTGGCCTTGGGTCAGTGCTGTTCCCAGCCCCAGCAGAGTTATTCCCAGTTTTATTTTGCTCATGAACTCTTCACAAATCCCTTTAAATATTACAGGACCCAAACACCTAGGCAGAAACCCCTAAACATCAGAAAAATTCAAAGAGGGTCAGAGCTTTACATTGCAGGCCCTGGAGACATCCCTCCAGCCCAGCAGAGTCCTTAAGCCGTCCCCTAATGGTGGGGACAACCTGTCTGTCCCTCTGCCAGAGCAGGGTGACCCCTTGCTGGGACAGCAGTAAGAGGAGATGCCATGCTGAAGGGCTGAGCAGGGTGGGACACACCAGGGGAGGGAAGGGGCACTGCCAGGCAGTGCCAGCTCTGACAGATGGGCTGGGCTTCGGGATGGTGGCTGTAGCCCCCCCATGCCCTTGCCCCGTCAAGACCCCCTGTTTGGGTTTGTTTTGCAGGCTGGCGAGACACGGAGGACGCGGAGGGCCCGCTGGTGTACATCCTCCTGGCATCCCGCCGCAGGGCCGGGCACTACCATGAGTTCTGCATGTACAAGGGCAGCCGTGCCGAGCACAGCGCCTTCCTGCCCCCGGGCTTTCACGAGAGTGGCTTCATGGTGTCCATCTCAGTCCTTGTTCAGGACCAGCTGGGAGCAACTGTGGTGGCCATTAACCGGTAAGACCCACCGCTCGCAGGCTGGGCTTACACAGCAGCGCCAGTGTCCAGCCTAGGCTCCTGAATCACAGTCTTAGGGCTTGACCACCGGGTCCCTGTCCTGAAGGGCTTGGCAGATCCTGGGTGAAACGGTTGCCTCCTGGAAGAGGCTGTTGGCAGGAAGGCAAGGGGAGGCTCAGCAGAAATGCAATACAGAGAATTCCAGTCTTGGTGGATCATTGCTCAAGGGGGAGACTTTCCCGTAAGTTACTGCTTTCCTGACCACCTCCTTAATTCCCTGGTGACACCTTGCTTTGAAGGCACGATGTCACTTTCTCAGAAGATCTCTATGCTCTGTGCTCTGCCACCTTCTCTGCATCAGGAGCCCTCAAAGGAGAGTTGGCAGCAGCAAGCTCTGGTGCTGTGGGTGGCCTGGTGTCGTTCTGCTGAGAGCCGGGGAGGTCTCACGTAGCCAAGGTGGAGAGCACGTGCATTTGAATGGGGTGGAAGGGATTGCAGCTCGAGTCTCAGCAGGGCCAGTACTGTGAAAGCCCAGTTATCCCTTCTGCAAACACCCCTTGGTTTCCAGTGTGCTCCGTGCAGGCTGCAGGTGCCCACAGGTCTTAGGGCAGCATCCTGAGCTGGTCTCTGCTGCCTGACCGAGCTTTATGACTGCTTCTTCTCGAGGCTGATTTGCAGCTCCCCGCGCTGTACATGTGGTGCCGGTCTCCCAGGCTGGAGCGCACGGTCCTGCAGTGCCTGCGGAGGAGGATCTGTGTCCCAGCTGTTCCTCAGACCCCAGGGAATGACGCCAAAAGCAGTGCAGCTCCTCCCAGCACACTGACCCTGTTTTTAAGTGCTCTTTATGCTCCATCAAACTAAACCTGGATTTTCTCCTCTGGGTTCAATGCACCCATGTGCGTCCTCCACCTGCAGCTTCACAGAGCTGGACCAGTGAGGAACCAGGCTTCAGGTCCATGGTGTTCCTACATACAGCTGGTGCAAACTGGGCACCAGGGCAGGCGTCAGTAATGCGGTCTTTGTTGTTTAACCACCTGCTTTCCCCCTCATCTTCCTTCCCAGCTAAAGGGCAGATTCTGCCCCCTTCCCCCAGCCCCATTTGATAG
>NW_008825253.1:166118-166363 GCF_000699105.1 Pygoscelis adeliae
TCTTTCCCTTGGCAGCTCCATGGAAATCAGCTTACCCGAGGGGTTCCCCAGCCTCTCCCACTGGCTCTACAATCAAACTGACACCGTGCTCCAGGGCTTAGTGAAACAAGGGGACCCTCAACAGGTCATTGAGTACTCTCTGGCCCTCATCACCATCCTAAATGAGGTAAAGCAGCACTCTCTGCCCAAGAGGGGCCTCCAGAAGGCCTTGCAATTGCCAGCAATGTTCTTTGGCCAGATTTTGT
>NW_008825253.1:166380-170385 GCF_000699105.1 Pygoscelis adeliae
TAATGCTACAGTTTTTCATGTAAATCAGCATACGTGCATGCTGGGAGCTGGGCTGAAGCTATTTTCATGCATCAAAAAGAGTAACAAGCTCCAGACACACAATGACCAGGGAAAGCAGAGGGGCTGCAAAATAAAACAGAGGTTCCAGAGAAGGCAGTGGCCTGGGTGTCTCCCATGCAGCCTGCTTTTTTGCCCTCATATTCGGATAGTTTTTCCTCTTTACTGCCAACCTCAAGTCTAAACACTGAATTTATAAACAAATCTTAGCCCAAATTCCCCCACCTCCTTCCTGCTTCCCCTGAGCCAGCCACCCCACTCAACTCAGCAGGGCTGGAAACTCCCTGTAGCTGCTCAGGTGCTGGTCTGGGTGCTAAGGAGACCTCCTTGTTCTGCCTGCTGAGCTAGTGCAGGTAGAAGGATCTTCTGGCCGCGTACAAGGCTCTTAATCCACAGTGCAGGAGCATCATCCTCCTGGCAGCATTCACTTTCACACCTACCTAAAGTAGGGCCCAGTCCCTCCACGTGCATCTCTGTAGGCAGGGCGGGAATTCTGGTCTGTACTCATGCTTCCCTCCCTGATAAAAGCCTGTTGCATGCCTGGAAGCCAGGCAGGGGTGATCCCCCTGAGCACACGCACTGTGCGTAGCTGGATAAGGGCTGCACACTGGTGTAATACTTAACTGTCAAGTGCAAGGCTGTTAAGATAATTGCTTGGAGACCACAAGTGAAATTGAGGAAGTTCTACTGAAAAAACCAGCTTATTAGATCACCCTCTGGGGAGGAGCACAGGCAGGGAGATACAGAGTGCAGGGAAGAGGTGACTTCAGCACAGCTCATCATCCTGAAACAACCTGATGCATTTCCTCACTCTACCTGCTTTTCTCCCCCCCAGTACGAGCGGTCCATGCTTCTGGAACCTGAGACTGGGAATGAATTTGAACTCCGGACCTGGACTCGCAACAATATCACAGAAACCCTGAACTCGCTGAACGTGAACACAGTTGATGACATCCAGCAGATCTCAGCTGCCTTGGCGCAGTGCACGGTATGTTCCCCATCGCCGCCTCCAGCCTCCTGCTCTTCCGGGTGCAGCTTAGATGCTCTTCAATTCCTGTTCTGCTTCCCTGTCTCTCTCTCACACACACATACCACACAGGGAGGACAGGTATACTCGTTGACATCATTAGGGTTTCTGTGGTGATGTCCTAAGTGTTGTCAGCTTTGCCCCTCGCCGTGCCACCTATCTAGCAGGCGTGGATAAGATGATGTATTCATGTGCTGGAAGACAGCACCTAAGAACTCTGTGCTTCTTCTCTTGTACCAGCCCTGGTGTGGCAGCTTGCTGGCAAGTAGGTTCCTTCACTTGCAGATGGAGGCTGTAGGACAGGCCTCGACAGACTGAAGAAGCACTAGAATAAATTGCTGGGGGAGTTGCAGAATCTCTGAGGACAGGCTTGGACTCCCATCAGGAGTAACACAAGTAGAGCCGGACCTGCCTTGAGCCAGGGGACGGCGCCAAGGACTGACGTTCCTTCCAGCCCTATTTCTACCGTACAAGATTAGAAACACTGCTCCGCTCCGCTGCTGACTGGAAGCGCTGTGTTCCCCAGCCAGCTCGCAGTTTCTGCTCCCCTGTGCTGGGGCTGCTGCCTGGTGGATTTAGGAATGGCTTTCTGTGTTTTGTCAGATGGGCAAAGGGAAGAGAGCCCAGTTATATAATGTGCTTGGGGTTTGGTGGTCAGCCAGTCGGCTCTGGCATGCTCTTCCTCCCCGCCCTCCCAAATCTTTGCTTTCAGGACTGGAGTCAGGTACCCTGGCCTTGGCTGCCCATCGCCTCCCCAGCCAGGTCAGCAACCTCGCTCAGCGGGAAGAGGCTGTCGTTGAAATGATGGACAGACTACTGCATCCCACCCACCGAGTCCCTATTCTGCTGCTCCTTTCTCTGCTTCAGAGTCTGTAAACCTCAAAAATCCCTTCTTTCTGTTCATCTTTGTTCAGGGATTTGGGGTTCGGCACATCCCATTCCGATGCTGGATTGGTTTGTTTCTGTCTCTCCCACGTGCTCTTGCCTTGCGACTTGATCTCACTGTGGAAGCTTAGGTCTAGAAATAGAATTTTTGTTCCATGGGAAAAGTTCCAGGATTAGTTTGTGCTCTGGATTGGAATGAAAAGCTTAGAAAAACAGTAATCTAGAATTTCCCAAGTGGTTGAGACTAGTGTGGAGTTCACACATTCCCCTTCCTGTAGAAGTGTCAATCAGTGCTGATACTTTTTTGATTTTACCTACAGGGGAGAGGAAAAATCAAAATTCATTTCTCCTGGAGGGGAAAAAAAAGAATCTCAGTCGTCTTAGTAGGTTCTCCTTCCTAAGCAGTAGCTCCTTGGGTGGTTCCTCCCCATAACCCTTTTTCTTCGCCACCTCCTTGATACCTGACTGTGCCTTGTGGACTCCAATTTACATAGTATGTCCTCGCTTCTCATCGCTTACAAATAAAAGCAGAAAAGGGGGAATTCTAGACCTGCAGATGCTGTTTTGATTCTTCACCAAAACATATGGTGAATCACGTCTGAATCCTATGATGATTAAAAGAAAAAAGATGAATAAGAGCTAGGAACGGGGTTGTGGTAACAGCTTCCATGTGTTGCCTCAGTCCCTCCCATCCATCCCTCAAGAGTGCTGGGCGCTCCAGGCCATGGCTAGAACATTCTGTTTCTTGGACACATCTGGGAGCAGAGGGAAGGACATCCATCATGCCTGAGTGGCAGGATCCCTCCCACAGCTTTCAGGAGTATTTGGACACTGAAATAGATTCAGTAAGGGCTAAATCCTGCTTCCATTGAAGATAGCGGAGTGGGTGCAGGAATCCTACCCAACTCCCTCTGGTTGATTTCTGTAGGAATAGTGTATGGCCCCGAAGGGGTGCTCATGAGATGCAACAGCAGGAGGTGTGCTTGGTCCTTACAAGCGAACTCCGGGGAACTTGAATATGCTGCCCTTTATTGCTCTTTCCAGCCCTAATGCATGCTCCATCAGACTCCTGGCATGCCTGCCTGTACGCTGGCAGATTGTAACGTGAGGGGAGGTGGATGGAAGAGTCCTGGAGACACCAACAACTTCTTGGCATCTCTCAGTGTGAGCAGAGCAGCCATGGTCTCTGCAGTCACCTCCCTGGGGCTGGAAAGAGCAGGGGTGACTTTGAGAGTGCAAATGGTGTTTGAACAAATATGCTCAGATCTTTGCAGGACTGAGCCAGCTGAACTTGCCTATACTTGCCTTCATCTTTCCCTGGGAGTGTTCCTACTGAATCAAACTGTTTCCCTTTGCAGGTGGTGAGCAAGGAGCTGGTTTGCAAGTCATGCCTGACAAGGACCTTGAACAAGCTGGAGACCATGATGACCATTCTGCAAGGGGAAACGACCCAGGGCACTGTGACACCAACTGGCATTGCCGACAACATTCTCAACATCACAGGTCAGTTTTGTTCATGCAGAAATGGGTGACAGTTGACGAGGCACTGCTGAGGTCTCCCTGTGCAGGGTGCTGGGCAGAAGTAGCCTGAGGGAAGCTTTGCAGGCTTTCTCCTGTACCGTTAGCGGTTTGGCCTTTTCAAGCTGTTAGGAAAATTGCATCTAACTTTTGGAGTGTGGCACCCCAGTACTTTCTTCTCCCTGCACTTTTCCCAGGGTTGTCCTGGCTTTGGCAGCTGTCTCTGCGGACATTTAAATATGGCAGTTGTTAATAAACTCACTAATACTCCAGGGAATTCTCTTTTTAGTAAAAAATGAGTAACAGCTATGGCTTCCAGATGCTTGCCATCCTGGTTGTAGTCTGAGGAGGCTGCCAAACTTCACTGGGGCACCCATGAACACTGTGCGGAAATTCCCACCTGGTTACCCTGGGAGGAAGCAGAGGCACCTTCATTGCACTCCTTGTTATGTATTTCTGAGTGTTCTGCACTTTATAGTGCAAAAACTTAGTAACATATGTTTGCTTTATCCATTCTT
>NW_008825253.1:170403-188337 GCF_000699105.1 Pygoscelis adeliae
ATTCTAGTCACTTCACAGGAGGAAAAAAAAGTCTGTGGTGATTAAGTATTCACCACCGAACTTTGTAGATTAGCCGAGAGCCTGCAGGAATTGCTGACAGCTCTATTTTTAGCTATGGGCTACTGAACACTTCCAGTGCGGAAGGTCATGTGCACAGTGTAGAGTTACAGTGAGAAGACAGTAAGGAAAGACTTGTCTGATTGTTTTGGGAAGGTGTCAGATGTTACCTAGACTGTAGCAGTGATCTAGGCTATTTACCACTTCTTCTGTTTGCACCTTTATTTCTCTCCTGGCAGGTGACCTAATTCACCTTGTCAATACGGTTTCACAAGAATCCAAGCCCCAGGAACTGCTTTCTGATTCCCACAATTTGCTGCTAGCTCCCAAAGCCTACCACCTGTCTTCCAGCCTGATGCGCATCCTCATGAAGTCTCGAGTGCTGAATGAAGAGCCCCTTGAGTTGGTGGGAGGAGAAATTAAGGCTACAGGCAAGCGGTCTGATCCCTTTAACTTGCTTTGCTACGAAAACACACCAAACTGCCAGTTCTCCATCCCCCAGGCATTCAACACCACCCTTTCCAACCTGACGGATGTCATTCAAGTCATGTTCCAAGTGGACTCCAATCCCTTCCCTTTTGGTTACATCAGTAACTACACCGTGTCCACAAAGGTCGCCTCCATGGAGTTTCAGACACACAATGGGGTGCAAATCCCCATTGGGAGCCTGGACTCAGAGAAAGCCATCACTGTAATGGTGTCAAACAACACAGATGCTGACAATCTCTCTGCTGGCACTGAAGTCATCGAGGCAAGAACATCTGTGAACCTAATTGTGACTATGGAGAGCAACAACAGAGAAGCAGGACTGCACTTCCAGCTCACTTACAGAGTCCTGAATGGTAGCGCAGACAGATCCAACTCTTTGTGCTCTTTGCTATTTCTTCCTGTGGGAGAGGAGGGCTGGGTGCTGCAGCAGAGGAGAGCTGTGTCAAGAGATAACTGGTGTGGGAGGGCATGCCGGGTGTAGCCAGCAAGTTCCACACTGCATGGTTGAGGACTCTGGCTGTCACGGGCATTATCCAGTCCCCAGTGTAATCCTTGCTTGTGGATTCTGGCACTGAAAAGCCTTTTGCTTCTTCCAGCCCTTCTGTTGAGCCACATTAGCACTGGTGGGAGTTTGTCCTGTCTCTGCCTTGGTCAGGTACAATGGTATCCAGAGTCTGTTGCTCAGGGATCCCCTGAACTGCAGACTGAGAGAGTGCAATCTGGAAGAGCATCTCTCCTGACTTTCTGCGTTCCTGATAATCCCCCCTGAACATCCACTGCTGGCAGCAGGCTTGTGGTCGATCTCTCCCTGGTGTTTATAAAGTACTTTCTGTTTTTTCTCCCCCTCCCCATGCAGATCACTATATTGCAAGTGAGCCTGAGCCATTCATCATGGCTTATCTCCATCACGAACCAGAGCCCAACGAGCACAACTGCAGTGCCTCTAAGAAAATTGGCCTGGATGCCCTGGCTGGAAGTGACCACAAGCTCTACACCTTCTTCACCTCACCCAGGTAAGAGAAGCCTCCCTTGTGATCCCTGTCACCCCAGGCTGTCCTGTGGATGCTCGTGAGGGATGCTCAGGGCCTTGCCATGGCTTATGCCAGGCTGCTTTGCAGGGCTGGTGCTGTTGTAGCTATCCACAGTGCTCCTCTGTCCTTGGAGGAGACAGTTCTCCTGGGCAGGCAGCTGCAAGCTGCTATTCCTACACCCCAGCATTGGCACCTCTTCTATCCTGGCACTCCCTCCTTCCCAGACATCTGCTGCTGCTCTGTGATTTGCCTTTCTGATCCAGATGAGGGAGGGTTCCCCTTTTTAGAGCTGTAAATCACATTCCCTGTGAGTATCATGACCCTCACCCATGGCCTCTCCTGGTGGTGAGTCTCCCCCCCGCTGCCCTTTTCTCTGCTCACTTATCTAACAGCTGCTGTAGACTGTTTGTCTGTTGCTTGTCCAGACTTTCATTCTCTGTGCACTACCGATCCCAGAGCTGCCCATTTTTACCACCCAAGGGACTCACACTGACTTTTGCAGATTCAGGGCTTGCTCCATGCAGCTCATGAAACCATTTCCCGGAGCAAAGCACCACACGTTAGCCTAGTCCCTGAACTGCAGCGTGACCTTCACAAAAGCACCTCTATCCTCACAGCTCGTCTTCCCAGCATGTGACTGGAGGAGAAAGCAGGTTCCCTCGTGGGCTCCCGTCCACCCTGCTTGCCTGCTGCTTGGAGTGTGCCAGGGCTCATTAAGCACGCTGTTGTGCTCTTGGGTTTTGCAGCAAAGCTCTCTTCTTTTTATCAGAGCAGTCATTCTTGTGACTTCAGTTGCTGACTTGCTGCCTTGCCCGGGAGCGTGTGTGTTCATGCCTTGTGTTATTTACGAGCCATTCCTAGGCATTATCTGAGAAGAAAAGATAGGCAGCTTGGGAATAGGTGGGGCAAGAGTGGAGGCACTGTTGTGTAAGTTGACACAGCTTCCATGGCTTTTGGTAAAAGGATGCTCAAAGAGGGATTAACCGTTGCAATGAGCAAATCTGCTCCCAGCCAGGAATCATCGAGTTGCGATGGAAGTGTCGTGTGGGTCAGTGGGATGCGGGGAAGGACGGGTGGGAGAGCTGTGCAAGGCTGCCAGCACAGAGAAGAGGATGTGCAACATAGTGCTGCAGGTGCTGAAATAATAGAGAGATAAAGAAGAATTCAAGTGGTCTGTAGAACCCCGGAGTTTCTGCACAGCCAGAGGGCGGTGTAAATTACACCACGTTCACTGGGCTTTTCCTCCACATTTTGTGCTTACCTGTCCCTGCAGCAGGGTGCTTTCCGTGGGCACACATCCATCAGAACGGGGTTTGTGTCCCTTCAGCAGGCGGGTTAATAATGTCTCCTTGCTGTCTTTCCCTTCTCCAGAACGGATGACACCATCCAGAAATACTACTTCAACATCACAAACCATTTCAGCTGGTCCCCGGTGGAGGTGACTCTGGGGCTGTACACGTCCCTCTGCCAGTACTTCAGCGAGCAGGAGAAACGGTGGAAGACAGAAGGCATCATCCCGCTGGAAGAGACCAGGCCAGACCAGGCCGTGTGCTTAACCCAGCACCTCACCGCCTTCGGGGCCAGTCTGTTTGTCCCCCCAAACTCTGTCCAGTTCATCTTTCCTGTGAGTAAAACACAGCAGAGGCTGTGCAGCATTGCCACACGCTGAGCAGATTGTTGTCACCTAGAGGAAAGCCTTGGGCTCCCGTTGGCTTCACGTTCAAGCTGGGTCGTGGCTGACCTGTGCCCGGCTGGCAGACCAGCACAAGTACCTGAGAGCCTTTGGGAGCTGCAGATGGCCACAGCTCACGGAGGGGCTGTCCCCTCTGATCATGAATCCTGGCTGCTGCAGCTAAAAACAGACCTTTGCAGATGGCTTTATTCTCTATTCTGGACACCTCGCAGCGTGTTCACCTCTTAGTGAGATGCCAAATGCTCCTCCCAGCTGTCACCCAGCACTGTTTTATCCCAGCGAGCTTGCACCTGCCAGCTGCTCCCTGCCTCCCAGGGGCGTTCAGGCTTTTTCTAGCTGTCGGTGTGACGTAAGTGGGAGCAGAGAGCTCTCAGCAGCTGCTGCAGCAGCTTCAGCCGGCTGCTGCAGTTGTTCCGCAGGGCTGTGAGCACACCGTCTGGGCAGGGACAGGTCTCTCTATTTCCGTGTGGTGTCATGTGTGTGACTGATAATTATAGCCAGGAAGGAGGCGGTATGACTCCTGGGGAATGAGGGGGGTTCCTCCTGGGGAAGGAGAGTGCCTTGCAACATACTTCTTTTCTTTTAGGCTCCAGGCCCAGGTCTCAACTACATCGTTCTGCTGACATGTGCCGTCTGCTTTGTGACCTACTCAGTGGCTGCACTGATCGTGCACAAGCTGGACATGATTGACATTAACCGAGTGGGGGTGATTCCCTTCTGCGGCAAGAACGGGCTGTACAAATACGAGATCCTGGTGAAAACTGGCTGGGGCAGAGGATCAGGTTGGCCCATAGTCTACTCCTGTGCTTGGTTCCTAGGGTGACATCTGTGTAGTTCCCCTGAGATCTCACCTCAGCACATCATGCACCAAATGTTTCCCTGCAGGGCCCAGAGCTGAGCTGGTGTTTGGAGCAGCACTGAGCAGACAGTCAGTTCAGGGCTTCCCACAGCATTCATAGTTTTTATTGTGTGATGATGGGGCAGGTCAAGAGCTGTGGAGAAGAGCATGCTGCCCCACCGCTTGCTGTTGGGGTGGGACAAGCAACTGCTGCTGGAAGGAACCACCCAGTATAGAAATACCCCCACCCTGTTTTCCCTGATGGGGCTGTGGTTGCAGGAACAGCCAAGAGGCAGCGATTGTTTCTCACTTCTGACCCTCTCCTGCAGAAGCATCCAGGCCTTGTGGGCCCTTTAGATGGACTATTTTGCTGTCCTCCAGCACCCGTCACTTTGTTTTGCCGTCTGAATCTTTCCCAGCGGCATGAAGGCAGAAAGCTTGGCTTTCTGATCCGGGGCTGGGTTTGAGGCTAGAGCTGCCAGAGACATCATCCTGGACTTGGAAATCTGGGCAGTTGGGATGTGGAAGCTCTAAGCAAGGATGGAGGTGGAGTGCCACCACGTCACTGCCAGAAACATGCTCCCATTGATCTTGGTGTAACCACTGGTTTCACTGGCAGCAGCTTTCTCCCGAAGCCACCCAAGGATCATCCAGGTTGAGCAGGTGGACCAAAGAGCCTCTGGCAACTGTTACCAGAGAGAAGTCAAAGAAAACAAGTCTTTCAACAACTTGGTGGAAAAAACATCCAGAATAAACGTCTCCTCCCATTAGGGTGTTAGCAAGGCAAGGAATGTCAGATTCAGTCCCCTCCAAAGAGGAAAATCATGAGCATGCCAAGGTCCATGCACCAGGCCAATCTGAGCAGCTACCCTCCAGGCTGTGTGTAACACTATCCCTGGGTGTGGGATGGCTGTTGAGCACATTCCTTTCTCCCGAGTCTCCAGGTGGCCCCCCTGAAGGGCCATTGCATCTAGTACCAGGTCACTGGCAGGAAGGCAGGGCTGGGGAACAGCTCCACCTTGGGTGGACTTCCCTAACTGAGCCCTGTTAACTCTGCCAGGTACCACGGCCCACGTGGGGATCGCCCTGTATGGTGTAGACAATAAAAGTGGTCACAGACATCTGGATGGGGAAAACGCCTTCCACCGCAACAGCCTCGATGTGTTTCAGATCGCAACGGAGCGGAGTCTGGGGAGCATCTGGCGCATCCGCATTTGGCACGACAATAAAGGTGAGACGTGAGCGGGTGTGTGGGCCTGAGGCAGCCTGATGGTCAGACACATCCCAGGTCAGAACCAGGCTCTGCTCCGCCTGGTGCCCGGGCCAGGAGAGAGGTACCTGGTCCTACAGTTTGGACTAACCCTCATGGGAGACCATGGTGACCCACTGGCTTGGGGGAAGATTGCTGGGCGGGGGGATGTGGAGTCTCCATCATGGGGAAGTCTGCAGACTGGTCAGCTGTTATCCCATACACATACAACGCGATGTGCTGTGACAGTGTCTGTAATGTCCGTACAGCCTAGGAGGTGACCTGGCTATGCCAAGCCTTCTCTTGGGGACTGTGCAGTTCCCACTGATGAAGATAGTGTCACAGGGTAACTGCTGCCGTCCCACTGAGGGGCTCTTGTCTTGCCCTCTCGGCTTTACAGGTCCACACAGGCAATGTCTGCCATGAAACACATTTCTTCATCTCTTAACTTTTAGGACTCAGCCCCTCTTGGTACCTGCAGCACGTCATAGTCCGGGACCTGCAGAGCAGCAAGAGCTACTTCTTCCTGGTGAATGACTGGCTGTCAGTGGAGAGTGAAGAGAACGATGGCATGGTGGAGAAGGAGGTTTATGCTGCCAGTGAGTGCTCAGCCCCTGGGGCGTGGGGCTGGGATGGCTGAGCAGCATGGCAGTTCTCATTGCGTTGAGGAAGGGCCCACAGCAGGAGACTGCAGAGAGACCATAGAGCCTGCACACTGGCTCTTCCTCACTGCATTGATGCCTTGCGCAGCCACGTGCTCTGCTGGGTCCTTTGTGCTAGAGGACAAGGCATGGCAAGGACCCAGCTGTGCAGGAGGGACCATATAGATGCAGTGTGGATACTTCCTTGAATACCAGTCTGCAAGGAGGGACCGTGGCAGGCCCAGCCGGGTCCCCTCTGCGGTGCAGCTGGCCCTGAGAGTCTCTCTCTTTTTGTGCTCAGGTGAGACGGAGCTGAGGAGCTTCTCCCGGATCTTCATAGCAGAGTTGCAGCGAGGTTTCTTTGAGAAGCACGTCTGGCTGTCCATGTGGGACCGCCCACCTCGCAGCCGCTTCACCCGTGTCCAGAGAGCCACCTGCTGCTCCCTCCTCATCTTCCTCTTCCTCTGTGCCAATGCTGTGTGGTACGGCGTGGTGGGGAACGTACACCTCAGGTGCGCTGTGTCCCTTGGTGCTCTGGCCAGTCCCTTACCTCCTCAGGGCCCCTCCTGCGCGTCCCGTTACATAGGACAGGACAGACCTTACGTCTGCTGGGAATAGCTGTCTTGCTTGTGGCCTTGAGTCTGCCCTTCCCGTTCCAAAGAATCTGGGACCAGGACATGGATGATGGGTGACCAAGGACAACCTGATCAGCTTTTCCCCTTACCTGGTTTTGCTGTGTCATCTGTCAGCACAGCCCATGCTCATTTCTTTCTCTGCACATCTGAAATGCCAGGTTGTGTAATTTTGTCTCACTCCTTGCTTAGCTGGCGACCCTGCTAACACCGGGCTCTGATCTCTCTTGATTCTCTCCAGCAATGGGGCCGTTTCCAACCTGATCCCTGTTAATGTGGACACAGTGGCTGTTGGTCTGGTGTCCAGCGTGGTTGTCTACCCTCTCTACCTGGTCATTTTGTTTCTCTTCCGGATGGCTCGTGGCAAGGTAATGAGGAGAAGTAGTTGCAGGCTGCCCAGATGGGTGTGGTGCCACCAGGTTTGTTCATCTGAGGCTAGATTCTGCCCTTTGTGGTACATCACTTCTCCAGCTGGTCTCTGCACTTTCCCAGTTGTGCCTCTGTGCTGCCATGCACCGTGGCCAGATCCTTGCCCTTAGCAAGTCTCTGCCTCCCTCTTGAGCTGGGAGCAGCCCCTGGCCTTAGAGGGACAGATCACTGCCTGGATGCTGACAATGCCCAGAGAGAGACCAAAAGGGCAGATTTTAAAAGCTGTTTAGGCACTTAC
The DNA here is from genome assembly GCF_000699105.1 of Pygoscelis adeliae. NCBI lineage: Eukaryota > Metazoa > Chordata > Aves > Sphenisciformes > Spheniscidae > Pygoscelis > Pygoscelis adeliae. Next base: position 177,701 of record NW_008825253.1, read on the forward strand.
TCCCTCTTGATTTCGGTATGTGATAGGTACCCAAATGCCATTTAAAGGTATGACCCTTTGCTGCATTGGCAGGAGCTTAAGAGATGCTCAGTGGAGCATTGCTAATGAAATGCCTACCCTGGGTACAAATTCAGCTGTCTGAGCAGAGCTGTGGTTAGGCAGCTGTGAAAGGATTAGCTGGGGATTTAATGACTAGTTAGACACAATTAGCAGCCCCATTAAATCCTGCAGCCAGCTGCTCAGTGACTGATGAGCAGCAAATGTGTCTGATATTTCTTGTTCCTGTAAGCACTCCCTGCTTTGCAGGAGGTTGCAAACTCATGTGGCTTCCTGGGAACTCGTACCTGGGACAGCCTAGATAGCAGTGGGCTGTGGTACGTGAGGGTGCAAGTGCCCAAGGTGTGTAGGAGGCAGTGGAGGATGTGTCTGTGTCTGTTCTCAGCCCCGCTGGGCAGCCCTGCCTGCACAAGCGTGGAGCTCCCCAGCAGAGTAGGGAGCTGACGGGAGCCACTGAGCAGCAGGGCTCTGAGCCACCGTGACATTGTCACCTCCATCCCTCCCTCTTCTGCTCAAGCCTTCTTGTCTCCTGCAGGTCTCCATCAACCACACACTGACTCACTCAGACCAGCAGTCCTTGGAGATCGACAACTACCTGGACTCCTCAATCCTCGACAGCTCCTTCCCCACCTTCCCTGGGCTCCGGGCAGAGGTAACCTGCTTCCCACCCAAAAGCTGGACAGGCTGTATGGGTCTGTGCGCTCCCCTGCGCGGACACAGTGTCCATCCACAGCTGTCAGTGCAAGAACTGATGCACTCAAGTGCCTCTGGCAAATACCAGTGATGGGGGAGAGCCACAGCCCTTCAGCCCTCGCCTGCATCTCTGCCCAGGCCAGTCCCGGGTACTGCACAAGCTGTCTCCAGCTACTGCTCTGTGTCTGTGAGCATGGATCTTCCCAGCGTGCCTGGGCATTATCTCTGGAGGAGAGCAGGCTCCTGGAGGTGTGGACCCAGGACTAATAGCAGCTCAGGCTCCAGGTTTCCAGTGACCCCTGATGTTAACAACACGCTGTTTTAACCAGGCACAAACCGGTGTCATGTGCCTGAAATGCCTCTGCTTCCTCCGCAGGCCTTCTCTGAGCAAACCAAAACAGATCTGTTCTTGGAGGACTCCAAAAGGTAAGTAGGCTTCTGGGGATGGAGCAAGTAGGAGTTTAGTGTAGCTTTCTGCTTTGGTAGACTGGGGTTGTGCTCCCACAGCTGTTTCCCTTCTAGGAAGTCCTAGCACAGTTGCTTTCCTTATGCTTCCCATTCCCCACCCATACCTGATTGCACCCATTCCTCTGTTTTCCCGCAGCCTCGTGCGGTGGCCCTCCAGCGAGGCCCTGCTCAGCTGGCCAGACCTCCTCAGCGACCCCTCCATCATGGGCAACACCATCCAGAAGCTGAAGAGAGGCCGGGCCAGCCGCCACCTTGGACTCGAGGCCCCATTGGCAACTGAGGAGGACAGCTTGTCACTTGGCGTTCACCAGGGACAGCCTCGATATTTCTCTGCCTCAGGTGGGTGCGTGAGTAGCATTGCTCTGTGCCAGGGTTTGAGTGCCCCAGGGAAGTGCAGGAGGAGCAATCTGGTCCCTAGGAGCTCTGACTCAGCTCTGGAGAAGGCAAAATAGCAGAGCCTGGTGCCATCACCACTGGCTTCAATTTGAAGGGCAGAGGAGGAGGGTCATATTTTCTTAATGGGGATTTCAGTCTGGGAAAGCAGAAATCCTGATGTGGATCAGTGTGAAGTGAGCGGTCACCATCCTGCCGGCAGACTGGGAGCAAGGAGAGATGTGTTCCCGTGGGATCTGAATGTTGCAAGCAACCAGCGCTTCTTCACTGGTTGCAAGGCCACAGTGTGTCTCTGAACCTCTGTAAATGGCTGGAGAAGGAGAAGAACTTGGCCTCCTATACCTGCAGTTTCATGCTAGGCTCCATAGCCAAGCTGGGATAGACAGGAGCTGGAAGACAGGGAGGAGGGGAGGGCTGTCCCATGGAAAAGGACCTCACCCTGGCCCTCCTCCTCCTCCCCAGCTCCACAAAGGTGGCTGAGCTGGAGCAGCGCAGAACCACCCCGGTGCGGCACTGTGTGCTGTGCTCCTGCCAATGGTGTTTGCACTCTCTTTCCCCAGATGAGGATCTGATCCGGCAGATCCTGGCAGATGGAGCTAGCGGCATCTCCCACTCCCAGGACCTAGGGCCGTACATGAGGGCTGAAACAGATCTAATCTCAGGCCTGTAAGTATTCGGGGAGCAGAGTCCCCCAGACAAGGCAACTGAGCCAAGGCCTCCTGTCCCTTGCTCTCCCACCCAGCTCCGCAGCGGCTGGTGACACCCAGCCACAGCGAGCTGAGCTGGGCTTTGTGACATTGCAAATGCCTGGGTCAGCCTTGTCACAAGTCACTATGTTCTTCCTGGCCATGATTCCTGTGGCCCCCACAGCCAGAGCTCCAGGAGGGCACTGCTGCCCTTCCAGGAGCCACCTGGAATATCCCCTTAAAGCGCCAGCTGAAGATGTGTCTCCAGAGCTTTGTGGACTGCTGACAGAGTGCTGGGACGTGGGTTCGCTTCACGGCACTGACGGGAGGGAGAAGGGGGGCTGAATCTCTGTTGTGTTATTGTGCCCAGAGCACCCTTCTTTGGGACCCTGATCACCACCCAGCCGGGCTGGCAGCTCACCGCTGGGTAGCCAGTGCAAAGCGGCAGATCACGGGAGGGGAAAGACTTTCCGTCCTCCTCCACAAGACGCAGAGCAGGGTGTCTGCGTGCCTTGGCAGCCTGGGCCCGCTGCTGTAGAAGGAAGTGCTTCTAGCTGGTCCGGTGCTGCTGCACTGGTGTTGGCACCGGAGTTGAGTCCACCTTGGTGCCAGCCTGTTTCCTGCAGAGCCAGCAGTGGCATGGCTCACCAATATCACCCATTTGCCTTGGCAGGTCCAGCGTGTTCGGGGAGAAGGTGGAGACCGTCATGATGCAGAAGCTGAATGACAAAGGCCAGAGCGTGGCAGCTCCTCCCAGGGAAGTGAGCAGATCAGCCAAGTCGACGTGGACAGGTACCAGGGCTGCAGGGCTGTGCCAGCATCAGGGCAGGGAGGGTGGGGATGTGGAGGAAGAGGGGCCGTCGCACACAGCAGCACTTGGGAGGCGCAGGCGGGTAGATGGAAAAGGAGCCTTCGGAAAGGCTGCTCCCCTGCTTGGGAGGTATTTGCTATTTCCTGCCACCTTCTCTTGGAGCCTGAATCTCAGTAAGCCCTGGGCCACCACTAGTGCTGTGACAGTCCCTGCCGTGCACCCTAGGGAAGCTCTGCTCACTGCTTCCCCAGTTACTCTGCTCTCCGCACCCCTCTGCAGCCATCAGTCCCTTCAGCCATCCAGCATGAGAGAGTGAGAGTCTCTGTACGTAACCAGAGGGGAAAGGGAGTCAAATGCCAAGGAAAGTTCGAATCAACAAACAAAGCAAAGAAGAGAAGAGACGCTTCCTACTGGGCCATGCAACACGACAGCTGGCCAGCTGGGCTTGCACAAAGCAGGGAGCAAGCTGTCAGGCCCCGCAAGGTCTGGGGCGTGATAAGTGCCCGGGTGCCCTGCGGAGAAGCTCAGCATCAGTTCTCTTAGCATGAGCTCGTGGCTTCCTGAGGGGCGGGCTGCAGCGTGGAAAATTGGACACAGCAGCAATTCTCTTGGGTCCGTTAAAAATCCATCATTTCATCTTGGTTGATGAATGGTTGCAGTATCTTTATGCAGGCATTGATTTGCATGGGTGGGTGAAAGAAGCTGCGCCGAGTGAGCCTCAGGGCAGGGCGGCTTGGCAGTCTGAAGGCAGCCAGAACAACAAATCTGTGTGGCTTTTCATGGGTTCGACAGCAGCACCTCCAGCCAGGCTGGGCATGCCCGGTGTCCTGGGGCTCTGAGAGAAAGTAGGAAGCCCATCCCACTACCCAAATCGGGATCCCATCTCCTTCTCCTGCCCACCCTGTTGTCTGCAGGTGGGACGCTGCTCTTCTGAGGCTGGCTGTGTTTCAATGTGCTGTCCGTGTTGCTGCTTAGTGGGAGATGTCTGGGATAATCCCTCCAAACTCACCCAGGAGTGGTGGCGAGCTCTCTGCTGGGATGAGTGGTGTGCTCAGCCCTTCCTGTGCCCATTTGGACCCTTTTGCATTAATGTTTACGCCTGGTTTTTCCTCCCTCCTTCCAGTTGCAGACCAAACGTTCAGGAAGCGCTTGCTGCCACCCTGGTGCTCCTATCTGGCTCATGGTATCAGTCTCCTCCTCTTCGCCACCTCCACGGGGGTCTCAGTGTGGATCGGGGTGGGCTTTTCCTCCAGCGTTGCCCTCATGTGGCTCATCTCAGGGATATTCAGCTTTCTGGCATCCTTCTTGGTCTGGGAGCCCCTGAAGGTAAGGATAACATGAGGGAGTACACAAGCAGATATCTGTACATATTAGTTGTAATTAACGTCTTGTCCAGATACTAATCAAGTCATACTGGACACTGAGTGGACTGGATGCTCTCTCCCATCTTTGTATGCCTGGAGGAGGGGAAGGGTGTGCACGCTAGCAGCAGGAGGAGAGGCAGGGCTGATGGCAGTTTGTTTTAGAGGTTGTCTAGCTGCTCCAAGAGAGCGCTCAGCAGCTGTGCCGTGCTCGCTGCCTGTGCTGAAAGGCCCACAGGAGCTGCTGCCCACGGCGGTTCCGGTGGCACGGCTCTCTCCACAGGCTCACGACACTGCTTGTCTCCTCAGGTTCTGCTGGAAGCCCTCTATTTCTCACTGGTTGCCAAGCGCTTGCACCCAGAGGAAGACGATACCTTGGTGGAGCATCCGTTTGTTGAGCATGTTTCTGAGAAGATCGGCAAAGTCCGACCCCCACAGGGGTTCGCCCTTTTCCAGGCCAAGGAAGAGGCCAGGAAGGTCAAACTGCTGCACAGGATGCTGAAGGTAAGACATCTCCTGATGCCTGTGGTGCTTAGGGCAGAGGCAGGGTGCTGGCTCTGGGAGCTGAGATAAATCTTTGTGTGGGTCCTCCCAATCCAGCTGTGATCTCCTGAGCTAATAGGTGCATGTGTCCAGTTTCTGCCTCAGTTTCCCCATCTGTAAAATACTGGCAGTGACATTCATCTTTCTCTGTGAAGCTCTGAGATCTGAGGTGGCTGGAAAGCAGAACCGTAAGGGGGTTGGTTTGGAGCGGCTGGTGTGTTTGACTCCGTAACTCAGGTGTTTGAGGTTAGGGCAAGGTTTGCAGTGTGGAGTAGACACCAACTTGCACAAGAAAATTCGTTAGTTGAGTCTTGTGAAACACACAACTTCCCATCTAAGAGCAGAAGTTTTGGTCTCTTTGTAGCTCAGTCGGTACTAATCCTCCACACTTGTGCTGGGAACACACAGCTGCTTTCACGCAGTCAGGTTATTTTTAACGGCGTGATTTCCCTTTAAAGGATGGAAACCCCCATAACTACCGTATGAGCCGAGCTGCCAGGAGCTGTAGGAGCTCGTACAGGGAGGCTGTGCAATGCATGTCAACTGACACATGTGGTGCCAGGCTGGCCGTTTTGAACAAAGAATTTTGTTATGAGCCTGTGGTCTGGGTTTCATTTTAAGCTGCTTCCCATATGGAAAAAGAAAGAACAGCATGCTCTGGGTCCTGATCCTGCTGCATGGCAGTCAGCAATCAGTGGAAAGCACTGATTTGCTGCAGGATTGGGAACCAACCCTGCCCCGTGCTTGGGTGCAATCCCTTTCTACTCTCTGCTTGCCAGAATTTCCTCATCTACATGATGTTCTTGCTGGTGATCCTGCTCACCAACTACGGAGATGCCTCCCGCAACAGCAGGGCCTTCCTTTTGCAGAGCTCCATCAAGCAGCAGTTGGGCAGCAACGAATTCCTCCACATCAAGAGGTAACTGCGAAGTCCCTGGGGACGGGGAGGAACGAGATGTTGCTTTATATCAGGGAAGCTGTGCAGGGCTGCAGCGAGGAGTCGGGGAGCAGGCTGGGGCTGGCTGTTGGGCTCGTGCACCACAGTCGCTCCCATAAGAGGTTCTCGACTCTATGGGGAGCACTGGTGCCTCTGTGGAGCTGGGCACTCGCACGCGAGCACGGCATGGCGGTGAGCAGGTCCCTTTTTGTCCCTGTGGTTCTGCTTCTCCCCTGGAGAACAGAGGGACCTGTGGGCGTTGAGAGCTTTAATTTCTTTGAATTTTAATTATTTCCTCTGTGGGAAGGGACTGTGTGAATTACAGATGTTTATCTTTCTGTATCTGGTCAAAAGGACACAAGTTTGCTCTGTCTCCAAAATTTACAGCTGTAAGGTTTAGCCATAAACAGGGTCACGAGAACCAAAAATAACATCTCGTATAAGTACAGAGTCCTTCCCTTCCTTGCTCTGCACATATGGTTTAACTAGATTAAATTTTCCCAGCTGAGTTTCCACAACACTGCAAACTCCGGCAGCCCAGACTGACGTCGGAATGGCTGCCTGGGATTAACGGCGTCTTTGTACCCGTCTCACTACAGACCCCTTGATTCTTCCACACAAACAGACGTGGCTTGTCCGTGCCACGCAAAGTCACGGAAACTTTGATTCACCACAATATGAATCGGGAATGATTCCAGTGAACTTGTCGGAGTTTCTGGGGTGAAGGTGGTGTAGAGGCGGAGAGCAGAGCAGAATCTGGTCCTAAATATCATCTCTTCCACTGTGCTGCTACAGACCCACCGGTCTGATCCTCATCCAGGTGCCAAGTAGATTCAATCACCGTTAGGTCTTGCATGTCAAATAAACATTTTCCTGACCCCAGCCCAGCTCTTGGAAAGGATGGAAATGCTGCCTCTGCCTGCCAGCCAGGCACCCGGGAGGAGAGCAGCCCAGGCTAGCTCTCCAAAACTCAGTCCCCCCCCCTCCAGGTGAAACACAGATGGTCACGGGTGAGACACGCAGAGACTGCCCTAGCAAAGCTGCCCCAGGAGCTCTGCCTCTCACGCCTTTTCCCCGTTGCAGGTCGGATCAGTTCTGGGTCTGGATGTCGCAGGTCTTCCTCCCTTACCTCTACAACAACCAGTCGGGTCAGGAGAGCTACAGCACCACGCTGGGGACAGCCCGGCTGCGCCAGCTCAGGCTGCAGGAAGGTACGTGGGCAAGGGCCCGTGGCTCTGCTGTCAACGGGTGGGTGGTGACATTCCTGGAGGGGTGAAAAGGCCAGGTCTGGATGCGGCTGGGGCTGAATGAAGGGAGGCAGGTTTTTCTTTGCACCATGTGTATTAGTGTGCGTCTGGTTCTGCTCCTGCAGAGATGAACTGGGGCGATCGATCACGGGGATTTACACTAAAGAGAGAGGTTGACTTGATTTCTGGAGGTGTGACTGAGGACGTGGAGGTGGCTTGGGAAGAAGGGAGGTGCTAGGTGTGAAAGCTCAGCTGTGTGCCCCAGCACTGTTTGGCTGCGTTGGGCTCCCCACGGGATGACAGTGTTGGTCTCATTCCAGCCGAGTGCCAGCGCAGTGCCCAGAACGTCCTCCACGGCATGGGCACGGCTGCCAGGAGGAACTGCACCAACTCGCGCAGCTTTTCTACCGCTGACTATGCAGCTGGCTGGGAAAGGGCGGCTGTGAACGTGACGGCTGCGTGGTCCTACTCGCCACCCGACCTGACGGGGTAAGGAGCTGCCCAGCCTGCACCTACACCCCCTGCTCCACCTGCCAAAGGCCTTGCATCTTTACAGTTGATTTGGTGCCCAGGGTGGTTGCCGGCCCTTGCCTCAGTGAGGCCAGCTGGCAAAGTGCAAATAAACACAGAAATGCCGAAGCCCTTCCCTGAACACGTCCACACTGGCCGTGTGAATGGTGGGAGGGACGTAGCTGCTGCTCACCCAACTTCCCTGGAGATGTGCATGTCACCTCGAGCTGTCTGAACGGCAGTGTAGTGCTGTAGTGCTGGCCCAGGGGCAGCGGGTTCAACTCTCCAGCTTCAAGGGCAGAGAGAAGCTGCAGAACAAGGTAACCCAGCCACAGAGACCACCGAGCGGCACGAGCTTTCTGTTCAAGTGGGTTATGGGAGATGGGCCTTTACCAGCATACTGGACATTAAATCACTGTTGGTTTCTGCTCTGGTTTGTTCCTGGATGCGTCTTCGTTGAAGTCTGGGGCACCACAGGGCTTGGGGCTGTTCTGAGGTTGGGAACACTGAGATGGATCAATGCACTTCTGAAATTTGTCTTGTGAAATAAATAATGAGGCAGCTGTCGCCCTCGGATGTGCAGCACAGGGGTCAGGGTCTGCATCTGCACGCTTGCTCCTGGCCTGCCACATAGGAGAGCATACCAGCGGCTGCTCTGTCCTTCAGCTCTCACCCCATGGCTCCTCTTCCTCTGCAGGGTCTGGTACTGGGGTTACATCTCTTTCTACGATAGCAGTGGTTACGTGCAGGAGCTGGGGGCTTCACTAGAGGAAAGCAGGGCTCAGCTGAATTTCCTTCAGCAGCACACTTGGATCGACAACATGTAAGTGTGGCAGGGGCGAAGGAAATGTACTGTCACCCAGGTTTTTAAGGGGTGTTGCTGGAGTGTCACAGGGAGAGAGGATCTATGATCCTACAAAACAGTGGCACCAAAGCCCAGAGTTGGTGTTGTCCCAGTGCCCTGAGCTGCTCTTCTCCCCTCCACAGGAGCCGGGCAGTCTTTGTGGAGCTGATGCAGTATAACCCCAGCGTGGACCTGCACGCTGTCATCACCCTCCAGCTGGAGTTCCTGGGGGCCGGCCAGGCCATCGCCGCGGTCACCATCAGCCCCTTCCCGCTGCTGCGGCTCAGCGGGGGTGTCACACTGCAGCTTCTCATGATGGTCAGTCTGTTACTTCCTCTCTGCACTCCTCTTCCCTCTCGGTCACCGCACAGAGGGCTCTGGGGACCCATTGCCTGGGCTCCCAGAAGGGCAGCGTTGGTCACTGTGGACTAAAGCTCCCCTGCCTGAGGCCACTTGTCCCCATGCCTGTCACCACTCCACTTCCATGCCTGGACAGCACACAGAAAACATCCCTGGCACCGCTGAGGGGAAGGAGATTCCTCCTGTCTGGCAGCATTTGTTGGTCTTGTCTCAGCCTTTTTGCTTCCTTGAACTCATGCCTGTCGCTGTGGAAACTTGAGGCTTTTGTTCTTTTGTCCCCAGCGGGGCCATCAGCCAGCTGAGCCATGTCCCCAGAGACCCTGCCTGGGCCAGGGTTCAGTGTAAGCGGAGCCCTCTTCCCCTGCCACAAGTGCATTGGATGTGCTTTGGGGAGCTTCACTGCTAGGGCAGGGGGGAGCGGGGCACCGGGTGAGCGAGGAAGGCATGGAAGGACTCGCGGGGGGTGCTCCAGCTGTAGACTGCCAGAACTCGGCCTAGTACGTGGGGCTTTTGCTGTCCTGGGGTGCCTGCAGCGTCCCCCGGTGCAGCGCAGCAGTCCAGCGTTGCCCTCTCCTTCCCTGGTAACTTCTCCCTTCCTCCCCCAGGTCTTCCTCATGATGTTTGTGGTCTACTTCGTGGTGTCTGAGTCACTGTCCATCAAGAAGGAAGGCAGAGCCTACTTCACCCTGTGGGGCAACTACGGCCAGTGGGTCTTCATCCTCCTCACCACTTGCACCGTGGTGGTGCACCTCAGCCAAGCCACCCTTGCCGACCAGCAGTGGCTCAAGTACCTCAACAACCGCAAGGGTTTCACCAACTTCTACCAGGTGGCCTTTCTCAACACCATCTTCAGCACCTTGGCTGCGTCCCTCCTCTTCCTCCTGACTGTGCAGGTATGGAGAGGGTTGGCTGGGAGCAGCACGTGGGCAGGGGTGTGTGCTTTGTTCCCCCTGTGCCAGCTTGTCGTCCGTGCACAGTCCCATGGCAAGGGGTAGCAGGGGGCCCTGAAGTAAAAACAAATGCAAGACTGCGGTCCTGCTGTGCCAGGCGCTGACCACGTGCAGCGGGGCTGCTGCCACATCCAGACTGTAGTGCGGGACAGAGGTGGTGGGCAGTGATGCCACATGCAACTCTGCTGTAGCGCTTTGGGTCTCTAAAGCCTCTGGGCCCTCGGTTCCCTTGGGGAATTCACCCTAGTGTGGCTGATGGGATGATTTTGTCTGCAAGGAGCCCGTTGATTAGGATGTCCTCTGCTCTGCCGGAGTTTGCATTTCTCAGACTTGTAGAGACGTTTGAAAGACCCTTCCCTGGGCTGGAAGGATCTCGCAGCAGCCTCTGTTGTAACACCGTCCTCTCTCCTGGTCCTAGGCTGCCCAGCAGCTGCGTTTTGTCAGGCAGTGGTCTGTGTTCGGGAAAACCTTTCAGAAGTCCGCGAAGGAGCTGACCGCTGCGGGGCTGGCGTTCGCCGTCCTCATCCTGGCCTACGCTCAGCTTGGCTTCCTGGTAACTACCTGCTGTCCCCGCCTCGCCTTGCAGAGTGGCTGGTTGTCAGCAAGGGCTGCCCGGGGTCGTGTTGTCCCTCGTCCCTCACCACGCCACGACTGTGAGCAAAGCCCAGCGGGCCCTCTGGGTGCTCCGATGCCCAGCCTGCGCAGGGTGCTCTCGTCCGCCGCAGGCCGCGCGGCTTTGGCCGGGGGCTGTGTCTGTGGCCTGTCCCTGTCACAGGC
>NW_008825253.1:188362-189076 GCF_000699105.1 Pygoscelis adeliae
TCAGGGCTCGTGGTTTGTAAGATGGGGTAGTGAGTATTGGGGGTCAAGGGGACGTTTTGCCACTGATCCCTTCTCATCACGTCTCCAATGTCCCCTTTGCAGCTCTTCTCCTCCTCCTCGGAGTCCTTCCGCAGTGTCGGCAGCAGCCTCCTGCTGCTCTTTGCCATGCTGCGGGGCAGCATGAACCTCCGCCCCTGCCTGCCCGAGTCCTCAGGCCTCTACTACCTGTTCTGCACCAGCTACATCATCCTGGAGGTGTGGATTGTGCTGAGGCTGTTCACCGTGGTGCTTATCTACAGCTACCGGGAAATGCACTTTGAGCTGTACCGCCCTGCCTTCGAGCCCCAGGACTACGAGATGGTGGAGCTCTTCGTGCGCAGGCTGAAAATGTGGATGGGCTTCAGCAAAGCCAAGGAGGTGAGTGCAGCCTGGGAGACTCCGTGGAGAAGGGGCCCGGCAGCAGGCAGTAGGCTGCAGACATGTGCAGAGAATCAACGTCCACCATCTTTATCCTTCCTTTGCCTCTGGCTACTTCCCGCTGCTGTTCACAGTCAGGTTCCTCTGGCAGGTGAGGGCTGGAGCAGCGGCCGTTCCTGGAGGCCCAAGAGCTGAGTTAGCGATGGGGTGCTGCAGGGGCATCTGCTGCCAGTTCTCAGTCCCGCAGTTGCGCGTGTTTTTATCTGGGATCTGTCCCCAGGTCCGCGCCGTGGCCTG
>NW_008825253.1:189164-190848 GCF_000699105.1 Pygoscelis adeliae
GGCTGTTTGGAGCGGGACACAGTGCCACAGCACGGCGTTCCCACTTACCAGCTCCTGAAATAACTCTGCCCCCTGCTCCCCTCTTCTCTTCCAGTTCCGGCACAAGGTGAGGTTTGAAGGGATGGAGCCGCTGCCGTCCCGAGACTCCAGTGACTCCAAATCCTTTCGGGGCCCCACTCCCAGTGCTGCCTCTGACAGCTCCAGGGCCTCCACCTCCTCCAGCCAGCTGGACGGGCTGAGCCTCGTGCTGAGCACCCGGGACAGCCTGGAAGTGGACGCTGACATCCAACGCCTCCTTTCCCTCTTTGAGATGCTGCTCGCCCAATTTGACCGGGTCAACCAGGTGACGGAGGACGTGTACCGCATCGAGCACCAGCTGGAGGGCTCTCAGAGCCACCGCTCCAGGAGGAGGTACGCCCAGGTGTCGGAGGATGTCCTGAGCAGGTACTGTGCAGGCAGCACAGAGCAGGGGCCCTCACCCGAGATCTCCTCCGACACGGACCTGCAGCCCCCGCGGGACACCCCACTGTCCCCCCATTCTCCTGCCGCCGCACCAGGCAGCAGGGGCTCTGTGCCCAGCCGGCTTCTTCGAGCTAGCAGAGGCATCAGCGTGGCGGCTTCTGTGATGCCCCCGCACAAACCCTACGCCGCTGTAGCTCCGACGGTGAAGAAGAAACGGCCCCTCCGGGCCAAGAACAGGGTGCACCCCACTGTCAAATAACAGGCGGCGTGCTGGGCATCACGGGGAGCAATGTCCTCAGAGGGCAGAGAGCGCCTGGGAAGGGGTTTGCGAAGGGTGGGCTGTGCCTGCCGTGCAGACCTGGAGCCTCCGGGCCCGGGGGCCGGCCCGTTTGGGGGCCCCCCGCCGCGGCGGCTGTGCCTGCCGGGGCGCGCGGGGCCGCTGCCTGCAACGTGGCTGGCACAGCCACCATCCTCCACGGACCTGACCGTACCCGTCGGGTGGGCTGACCTCCCTGCTGGTGGCTTCCAGCGTGAAGGGTTGGTTGGAGGAGGCTGAGCCTTTCCCTCGGGGACAGCTGGGGGAGGCTGCGCGGGGTACGGTCAGCGTGCGGAAAATCCCTGTTAGGGTAGGGCAGTATTAGAAAGTCGTCTCTTTTGTTAAATGGCCCCATCTGCAAAGAGCCTGCATATGGCGACTGTCACGAGGACACTTTACTGGGGCCTGGCGCAGGGTGACCGGCACAAAGCTCGCCTCCCTTCCCCGCCGGCTGTGCCGGATGGAAGGGGGGAGAGGAGAGCCCAGGCCTTGAAGGTTTGAACTGAGTCTTGGATTTTTGTCGACCAGACACACTGTGGAGGAAAGCTACAGGTTTTGAGAAAATATTTAACCCATCTCTTTTTTTTTTTTAAGCATAAATATATATAGATATAGATAAATGATATCTACAGCCAGATCAGTTAATTTCCAGTATTGGCTACTTTTATCCTCCAGAAATTGGTACTATTATTTGTATTTAAAGAAATCCAATATTTAAAACAAATGACATCATTGCAAGCTGCAGCGAGCTGCCAGCCCTGCTACCCGGCCAGGCTCGGAGGGGATGACGAGCAGCAGCTCAGCCCGAGGGGTGTGGAGACCTCGGGCTGCTTTCAGCCGTCTCTGAGCGTGGGGTTGCCAGCGTGCTGGCTTCGCTGGGGTCCCCCACCCACCCCCTGCCCGCCG
>NW_008825253.1:191443-193350 GCF_000699105.1 Pygoscelis adeliae
GTGCGGGCTGAAGCCTCCCCAGGGCCTGCGTTCACTTCGTCATCGCCATTTCACGTTATGTATAGTGTAAGTAATTTATATGGTGGTGTGTTTTTTTTTTTTTAAATGTATATATTTTTGTATGTTTGCTATATTTTCATAGCATCGGTAACGTGTTTGAAACATGTAGATAGGAGACAGAATATTATTGTCAGAGTTATTTAAAGGATGTATTAAGTGCTTCTTCCTGGGAATGTCCCGTGTATATAAAGTATTAGGTGTCTGTGTGCATGTGGTGCGTGTGCTCTCCTCCCAGCTGAGGTTCGGCCGGGCTGGCTCTGGGCCAGTCCCTGCAGGTGGAGCGGAGCGTGGCAGGGGATGGGAAGCCCCGCCGCCTGCTAGTTGGTGTGCTCCCAAAAAAAAAACAACCTGCTCCGCGCTCTGGAAATGTCAGAGGCTTGGAGGGAAGCCTTGGGCAGCGACACCAGGCGGGCAGCGCGCCTCAGGTTAGACTGCATCTTGCCTCTGATGCTGGTGGTCCTGGAAGCATCCTTCCCGTGCCCTTGGCAGGGGAGACCTTTCTAGGCAGAGAGAGAGAGAGGGGTCTTCGCAGACACTGCCATTGCTAATCACGTCACCTCCTCAGCCTCCCCATCCAGCTCCCAGCACTTCTGCCACGCCGTGTTAGATACTTTTAAAGAAGGTTTCATTCCAGCTGTCCCCGTGCTTCCTTGGCTCCAGGTGCCTGCACACGTCCCTTCTGGCTGAGCGAAGGAGGATGCAGGAGGACACAGGGCCGCTCCGGGTGATGGCTTTGGGACCGGTGGAAGTTACCTTTGACAAACTCAGGTGATACGAAGGAAAGGTTGCAGAAGGATGTGAGCAGGAGAAAACAAGTGTGCTGTAGCTCGAAGATCACTTAAAGTGAGATGGTGGTTGGTCACCATAGAGGTTGCTGAAAGAGCAGATCGCACAGAGGGAAGTAGAGTGCAGAGAACGCTAATACGAGTAACCACGAAGCTCTCGTAACGGGAAGGAACAGGCAGGTAGAAGAGGAGATGACAGAAGTGCCTAGAGTTCAGTAGCAGTAGTTGGAGATGGAGGATTCCAGCTTGGAGGCAGCAGGTGCCTGGAGCAGGTAGAACCAGCAGTGAGGTCCGCAGGGCCCAGGGACGGGGCCCGGTGCTGGCTCAGGTGCTGATGGTAGTAGGCTTCAGGCACTGCACAGAAGTGATTTGTTAACTCCTTCTACAAACTGGTTTTCAAGCCAGAGACTTAAAACTATTGGCCTTGTATTTTTTGGTTCCTTCTACTTAGCCAAGCAGCACAGCCACCAGGCTCAACGCTGGTAGTTGCCCATGACTCTTGGCGATAGGTACAGTGCCGGTGCAAGTGCCTGCAAGCCACGTCCAAAAACCCCTAAGGCAGTAAAACGAGGAGCTGTGAGCTGTACCAGCCAGCCGGGATGTGGCACTGCAGCTCTGGTAACGGCACCGGGCACACCTCTGCAGTGGCAGCCAGCTGCTAAGCTCATTGCCCCTCTGGCCTGCCCTCCCCGCGGCTAGGAAGGACGTGGTTATAAAGCAAAATCCTGTTTGGTGAGATAAGCACAGGCCCTGGGTGAAACTCAGGAACTCTGTTCTACTTCTGTCCTTAAAGCCAAAGTTTCTGACTCCTTGGCTATGCCTCAAAAGGAAAGGCGCTGGAGAAGCATTGAGTTGTGTAAACAGCAACTGCACGCAAAGACAAAAGTTGCTGATCTAACACTGCTGCGTAAGCATGCAGGAATTTTTTGGGGCAGCAGAGAGATGGAAAAAGGAGGGTTACTGTAGGAGAGAGCTCACTGGCGCGTGCTGCTGGGTGGGCCACCAAGCCCTTACTCTCTTTTGGGTTCCTACGTGGGAGGTCTCCTAAGCACAACTGCGCCG
>NW_008825253.1:193645-194883 GCF_000699105.1 Pygoscelis adeliae
CTCGACTGCTCAGAGCAGCCTTTAATAAGCTAACGGGAGGCGAGCGGGCGGGCGGAGCAAGGGTGCTCCCCACGTGAAGCAGCAGGATTTTTGTTGCCAAGTGCCCGTTTCTTACCAAGCTTGCTCTGCGTGTGTGTGAGTGTGACTTGATGCATGTGACTTACCAAGTGCTTCTTCTAATCAAAGAGGAGCAGAAACAGGATAAGACAACTGCCCTACTTCTTTCCTTCACTTGAAGTACGGAGAGCGGCTCTGGAACCCACAGTTGTTTCTTGAAAAGCCAAACACCTCCGCGAGGGCCCACGTGCGTGGTGGGCACCACTGCAGCTTTCCAGCAATCACAGTTCTCATCGCAGCATTTATTTGTACAAACTATAGCAACACTCACAGGGTTCCTTCACTGTCCCAGCTAAGGTACCGCGTACACGTGCGCTTAGCTGCAGCCAGTTACTAGTCATGGAGTTATTCCCTCGACAGCAATAAACTTGACTTGCAGCCCTAGCCAATAAATACTCCTGAATGTATATTTCTGTTTGTAGTCACCGAGAGATGGTTTCTTATTTATTGTCTTAAGTCTCACAAAGATGCAACAGTATCAAGCTGCTTAAATAAAAAACCCTATCCATTAGTTTAAAAGGGAGAGGGAGGGACTTATATAAGTGCTTTTTTGTTTGTTTTTTTTTATAAAAAAAGAACAGATGATTGTGACCAATATGCCAACTGTTACTGTCTGGTCAGCATTTCACTGCAAACAAAAATAATCCTATTTTGTAACTGTGGGGATGTTTCTTAAAAAAAAAATGACAAGGTCAAATAAAAGATGACTGCTACGACCTGGCCCCAGTGCTTCTGTTACGCTCGCTCCAGCCCCACTCACCGCTACCCGCGAGAGCTCAGCAAAGGCACAGGGGCAAAGCAGCGCTCGCCAGAGACGTTCCTCCCCACCCCCTTGTCAGCCTCTTTCTCTGTGACCAGAAGTTTAATCAAGGTCTCCCGCACAACACAAGACACTTTCTTAAATCGGCCAGCCTCTGAGGGCGGCTCTGGGCTGTAATTAACGATGGTGAAGGGTCTGCCGTCGACCTAAGGGAGACTCGGCCAAGGCAGAGTACGGCACAAGGGCTCGCTCGGCCCCAGGCTGCCGCTGCACCAACACGCGCTAGGGCAGGCGAGCTGCTCCGGCTCACCTGCGGTGGGAAATGCCGACAGAAACGCCCCCCCCCCCCCCCCGCCAGGGG
>NW_008825253.1:194994-197155 GCF_000699105.1 Pygoscelis adeliae
AGCGATAGGGATCGGAAAACTGAAAGGGGAAAGGAGGAAGGAATTGACATTATTATGAAACGCGGTTTAGAATCTTCCCAGGCCAGCAAGAACGCACTGACCATACGAATATTTTATTTCCTTTACGACTTATAAACACTCAAAACACAACATACACTTAGAGTTCCCAAACAGCCCTGCACAAGCTAGTAGCATCGCTTTTGTCCCCTCGCCTGTCACTTCACAGTTCCGTGTGCAGATTGCACTTCTCTTCATCTCCGTTGCGAGGGCGCTGCTGTTAACCGTTACCAAAAAGCCACGCTTCCCCTTCGTTGACGAAGCAGGAGATAAAGTACTCACAGTATAGTCCAGCTTACATGGTTTCTCCCAGTTTGGTAGTGTAGTGTCTGATGACCATCTTACCACAAGATGGGCTACATAATCCCGTTCCACCTGTACACGCGTGCACCGAAAGGTCCGCTTGCTAACTGCTTCAACAGCCGAGGTCCCAGGAGGGGAGACTGTCGCTGCGTCAGCGCAACAGGCAAAACTCATTCAGAGATGATGCCCCAAGACACATCAACAGTCTTTCAAAAAGGGATTTACTGGGTGCACTGAGAAGGACAAGAGCTATCCCCAGCATCGCCGCAACCAGAGGAAATCCTGCAGCTGAACCTAGAAGCCAGGTCTGGCCACTGGCTAAATCCCTGCAGTCAGCCCGGCGGGTCAGACTGTTCGTTGCAGGTGATTCGTGCCCCAGCTCTCTGCCATTCTGCTGCTCCGGCGAGCGGCAGCCACCTCCCCGGTTTTGTGTTGCTTCTGGTAGCAAAATAATTTCTGCTGAGCGAGGGAGGGTTCGCTGTGAGTCTCTCAAAATGGAGACAAATCCTTGGGAATTGAAGCAGCGTGTTTGGCAGGTCACTTGAGAACCCAAATTAACTCTTACCAGAGCTGGCAGCAGACCAAGTCTGAGAGTCTGAAGAGTTTGGGTGCCCAGAGGCAGCGAGGCCTGGAGAGGAGCTGGGATTCCAGGGTGCTTAGAAATAGCGACTGGATTTTCCATACTTTGTATTTCATTCCCAATAAAGGTGTCGAAATTCCCACAATTCCTGCACCTTCCAACTACGTGATGAAGTGCAGAGCATCATACCTTGTCTGCTCCCACCAGACACCGGTGTGGAAGGAGTCCAAAGAAAGGTTCTGCAAGAAAGCTCTCACCAGAGATGGAAGCCTTGGAAATAGCTCAAACCAAATAAAAGCAAAACACGTAGAGTTGGTCCTCTCTTGGAGCACCTGCTGGGGATACAGTGTCCTCATCAGACAACAGCGGCAGGCTGAGACAGCGAAACGTTCAAGCCTCCCGGTACGGTTCAATGCCGAGTCCACATGCAAGCAGCACTGCCCCACCGCGCCTGCCAAACCCTACTCCTCTATGTCCCTGCAGCCGCACGGAGCCAGCACGCCGGTAAAACACTTTCGCTGCCTCGTCCGCCCCAGAACAGACACACCGACCCTCTGGCATCTACACGAACTCTGTGAAGTCGTCCACGGAGGAGATGAGCCGCTTCCTCTGTCCCGTCTCATAGGTGGGTGGAGGGTCCTGAGGGATCTGGGGAGGGGGCTTTGTCGGAGCAGATGGATGCATCTGCAGGGGAAGGCCAGGAGTCTGGTACTGGGTTTCTTCACGCAGCTGAAAGTCAAATGAGAACAGATGAGCTCCATTCTCTCTGAAACTATTTTCACTCTCCATTTGGGCAGGACGGGTTCCTCAGGACAGCTTGTCGTACCATCCCTAGCATGGTGCCGAGTGGGTGCAGCTCTCTGTCCAGGTATTGGGGTTCCCAAGCCCCTTGTCGCCAGGGAAGCTGTTTGGAAGCTCCCAAGTCCAGGCCTACATCGCTACACTTGTCATTCCCACAAGAGCTGGATTCTAACCCTCATACACATATTCCTCCTCTTACTCGGCAAGTTTCGATAGCTGATTCTACGTGCCTTATTTATAATAAAACTCTAAGGTAGAGCCCGGTTCTAAACACTTAGAACAGACAGCTTTACTTACCCGGTGCCTTAGCCTCTTGATATGACGTAGCCTTGCAATCCATTTGGATGGGTAGGTGTCAGTAGGGTTTGATCGACTATGGTGAACCTGGGAAGCCATCTGATTTGGGAAGGGTGTGGAGGA
>NW_008825253.1:197193-229600 GCF_000699105.1 Pygoscelis adeliae
AGGCACATTAACATAACGACGACAATAAAATCCATAGAGCGTTTCAGTACAGTTTGACAGCAACTGAAATACAGCTCTGAGTTACAACTGTTCACGTGCTAACTCTGACTTAAAGGCTGACGGCAATAATGGAAGCAGAAAACTCATTTGCTTTAGCAAGCCCTACTCATTTCCTTGGAAGCTGGTGATGGACCAAGACACCAGCTGAAAGACAGAAGGTCTCAGGGAGCTCAGGGGTACTCACGTTAGCGTGCAAGGCCATCTGACGGGCTACAAATGGCAGGTTCTTATCAGAGATGATCTTAGCGACACTTGTGTCTACGAGACCCTCCATGTCTTCATTTTAAAGGAAGAAGAAAAAAATTCTTGTAAGACAGTTAAGAACAAGCCAAAGGTTGCCAGTGACTAAATAGGTAAGTAATATAAACCTGAGCAATTGCATCACAGAATCTCAGAAGTCCCCATCGAGCTCTACAGCTCCAACTGTAACAGAACTTGCACTGCAACTTAACACAACCGGCTCTCAAATCCTGGCTGCTCCGTAAAAGTTTGAGGAGAGCCTGCTGGGCCCTTTATCACATGAACCAAAGTGTGAGCGAAAAACACCCCAGAAGTGCCCCTTTGCTAAGAGGAAGGCAGACGCCCCTGCAGATCACCGCACCAGCACTGCCGAACTGGCACAGAGCCGTGACCAGCTTCCGAGTATCGGGTCCTGCAGTGCTGGGAAGGACAGCAGAGGCCAAAGCCACAGGGACCTCCACCTCGTATCTCCTCCCGCATTCCCAAGCAATTGTCGGAGGGACCTGCTCTACTCTGCTGGCACTTTTGTCTTAAGCTTGACGATAGTATGAGTGGTACAACTTCAAGATACCTCTTATCTTGGGGAAGATATATGAACAGGACACACCCAGACATAACTAGGCAGCAAATTGGTTTCAGAGAGTTTCTCCTGGAAGTTTTTACTTTTGAAACACGAAAGCACTGAAAAGTGCAGGCAGTTATTGTACCTCAGTACAGGAAAGACTGAGAACAAAGGCTGGAGGGATTCCTACCTTTCCGACACTGCAGCGTCACCAGGTTACAGTCATAGTCAAGTGGTGTGATGATGACGTGCACAAAATTGAACTGACCCTGATGAGAAAACAATAAAATACTCATATACATTTTACTGGCAGCCATCGTGATTCGTGTGAATGCCATAAACGAACACATGTGAACCCACCAAGGCAAATAACCTCCACGCGTGATCTCAGTGCTGTTTGCTAAGATAACACACATCAGAGCAAGGTTTTACAGACAGCCACATGCCTGTTTTGTAACACACCCGCAAGTAAACTCTCGTACCTTTATTGTTCCTAGTTTAAAGTCTTCTCCAGAATCATTGTAAACGATAGAAACAAAATCATTCCCAAGGTGCCTTTTCTTGTCACAGCGATTTTTATCCACATCCTTTGTGGGCATCAGAGTAGCAATGTGGAAAATGGCTGAAGAGGAAACAGAAAA
Organism: Pygoscelis adeliae; assembly: GCF_000699105.1. Taxonomy (NCBI): domain Eukaryota; kingdom Metazoa; phylum Chordata; class Aves; order Sphenisciformes; family Spheniscidae; genus Pygoscelis; species Pygoscelis adeliae. The sequence goes on from NW_008825253.1 coordinate 198,697, forward strand.
ATCCTTAGGCTGGCCTGGGAAAGCAGTGCTGCAAGCAGCAATGGTCAACGGGCAGCACTCGTCTGGAAGACAAAGTAGCACCAGCACCACAATAATAAAAAAAATATATAAGTTGTGCTCCCTCGATAGGTTTGTCCCCGTTTGTGACAGCTGAATCCAGTCCCACTGGATTGCTCCAATGGCGCCTGGAGTGCAGCAGCCAGCAAAAAGGCAGCCTCTGAAAGCTCTGCTCTTGCCAGTTTTTAGGTACTGCCCTGCCCAGCCTTCTCTAGCACCGGGCTCAGCAAAGTGAATTAAGGGCCTGGCTTTCAGCATGCGCCTGATGCACGCTGGAAGAAGCGTTCTCATCAAGCGATGACAACCCTCCTGCTTTCAATACCGTTCTTCAGAGAAACGATTAGCAGAGTTTTGACATGTACACCCTACCCTCAATTAACAGGCTTCATAGCAGCTCAAGAACAAACACCTTATCCTACAAACCTCTACACCAAACCATATTAACCTTTAATAGAGCAGACCATTTTAAAAGTAAGTGGTGGTAGCTATCTATCTGTTCACAGAAAATGAACGGGGGACTGCAGAAGTGCTTCTGGGTATTTTTTGCATGACCACAGCAGCATGGCGAGTAGAATCTGGTTTGAGGAGGAAGAGTTAAATAGCTTAAACCAGGACTTCCCCTAATTGAGCTCTGAAGAGCACCAGGGCCACCGAGTAACCTGCAGCTGCTCCACTGAACCGGACTAAGTATGATGACTGGGATGCACAGAGCTGTACGAAAAAATTTGGGAAGTTCATGGTAGCTTGTTGGATCCTGGATGATACCTGCACTGCTTGGCGCTGCAGGAGCTGGGTAACGCTGCAGTTCAGTTAGCAATGACCACAGCAATGACAACCCTCCTGCTTTCAATACCGTTCTTCAGAGGAACGATTAGCAGAGTTTTGACATGTACACACTACCCTCAATTAACAGCCTTCTCATCAGCTCAAGAACAAACACCTCATTCTACAAACCTCTACACCAAACCATATCAACCTTTAATAGAGCAGACCATTTTAAAAGTGGTGGGATTTTTTTTTTTCTTAAATAAGGCAGGTATGCACCTCTCCCAAACTTCAACACATGGCTTGCAGAGATACCAGAGAGGAAATGGGAGGAGAACAGAGCCCCAGGTCATCTTTACTACATCCCTGGAAAGGAAACACTTTGTAGAAGGCAGGTCAGTCTTAAGATGAGAAGAGACCATCCTCCCACTTCCAACTTCTGGAGCCACCTTACCTTGCATAATGTCATCGTGCCAACAGTAGGTAAACTGTCCATCATCCCCACACACGTCCAGGCCACCAAGGTAAATTTTATCTGGCTGACAGTCTTTGAGCTCAATGAGCTTCCCTAACCCAGTCAGGAACTCTGTATAGCGATAGGATCCGTGTTCATTTGACAGAATTGCAATTTCATTGTTGCTCTAGGAAATAAGAACATAGGAGTCCCGCACCGAACGCTAAGAGCACTCAATCAGCATGAGTGATTAGGTTATTACCTTCCTAGAAGGGCTTCATGCAGGCACTGATTTTTAGTGCAAGAAACTAAGGAAAAGCAAGGCTACTGCAGGAGCAGGACAAATCTCACAACTGGAGTAGCGGTGCCCGGCCTTCTGTTGAGATGTAACCATTAAAGGATTGATGCATCTGCACACAACTCACCTGGCCTTCTCCAACGTAGAGCACTGCAATCTTGTGTGTGTCGTAAGAAGGAATTTGATCCAGGAGCTGCACCGATCTTTCAAAAGTCTACAATCAAAACATTGGTCGCATCTTTAAAAACTTATCTCCACACACCCGCTGTCCTCCCTAAAACCCCCTCAGGACAGTGACAGCACAGATTCCTGACCTTCACTAGTGTCTTCCTTGATGAATGCTGCCCTACTCTGCTCTGCAAGGGCACGGTGCATCATCAGGCCAAGGCACAGAGCGGTGCTATATGGCATCTGTCACCACACTTCTTGGTTTTATACTTCAGATGAGATTAATCTGGCAAACTGCACGGGTCAGATGCACTTGCCATGACAAATTACATCGTACCTTCATTTAAGCTCCAGGCATGAAAAATTATCACGTCTCTTGCTCTGAAGAACATTTTTAGCACAAGGCATCACCTCATCTCACTTAGGCTCCCTACTGCCTGACCACCCGAGCCCAAAGTGAGGGGAAACTATCAGCAGGAGGTCTGCGGTGCTCAGTTCACAAGAACCCCATTCCAGCACTACTTCTCCAGGAAGTTTATGACTAATTTCTCATATGACCACAGAAAGCTTCTTGGCCACTCCCAATTATACGGAGGGCTGACAGGTTTGTCTAGTGACCTTCTGCCAATATCACCTAATGCTCAGTTTTCATCCTGCACTCCTCCTACCAGCAAAAATCAAAACTCCACAAATGACCCTGCCTTCTGACTAGGATTTTGAAACAGCACCAGCAAGATCTCCCAATATCTCAAATTCAATCCAGAGCCATAAAGCGGGAGCCACCAGGATTGGGGTACAGAAAATCTCCCATCTGTAGCACTGTTGGGAGGAATCACCTTTAAATCACACCATCTGAGCTGGAAATTCATTACTATCATTTACGTTCCAAAAAAGTAATGAGGTCAGAAAAATTAACCACAAGAATTAAAAAAAAAAAATCCTTGCCTACCTCATTTGGCAACAAAAGGGGCTTGTTGTTTTCATCGCCAAAGAATGGGGAGTGGTACAACTGTAAAAACACAAAGCTAAGGGAGAGAGGGGGAAAAAGTCCTGTTACCATAAAAATTAAGTCAATTTTGATCTGTTGTATGCAAGAACGTTATGTACAGAAGAAAAAGAGGAGCAATTAAAATGCTAACAGAGTATTACTCATCTTCTAGAGACACTTTAAGTGCCTGGACTACCTGCAGTTTGTAATAGACCCCTGTCATAAAAAACAATGGTTATGTCAAACAGCGGCAGCTGCACAAATTCCCTGTTCAAAAGGCAATCTTTACACAGAACGGAGGAGTAGGAATGCACCCCTGCCTCACAGATATGGGGGGTATTTCTAGGCAGGCAGATAAATGATTTTACAGACGTTTGCATTTTACCTGCCCTCAATAAGATGAAGATTGTCTCATAATGCAATTTTGGGCAACTACCAATATCTAAAGTTCAAAAAGCAACTATTATGACCACTTTTCCTTCTTCTTAGTATTTTGCACATATTTCTTGAACTGCAAGACTAGTAATTCATCCTGTTCACAGCAAAATTAACTCTAGGTGACCTGCACTCAAGCCACACGTGCATTTGGACCCTAAACTGGGATGGATTAAGAACATGAGGAAACTGCTTATCTATTTCTTTCACCATTTAAGAGACCTGTTTCCTAAATCACAAAGTTAATTTGGTGGTAGTGGGTTCAATATGTCTGTATTAGCTCCTGAAAAAACAGGTAATTAATCTTTCTTTTTAATCAGATACTGTGTTGTAGATCCCACAAACCCAGCAGACCACTTCGAACGAATCCAGCCATGGCTGCAAGTCTGAGCTCACCGTTTCTAGCTTCAGATAAGCCCCTCCACCCACCTTGGGTTTATTCCGGGTACTTTCTCAGCATTGGAGGCTGCTGTTCTGCTCTTGAAGGCATCTCTCTCGATCCTTTTTCCCCTCCTTGATGGGGCTGAATCAGAGATGGTGTATCCTCGGGGCCGGTGCCCAGAGGGGGAGCGAGGCGAGGTGACAGGACCGGTGCCATCCAACCCGCCTGACCCAGTCACTCTGGCGTCCTCCCCCTTGCCCAGCCAACTGCCCAGCCCTTCCCCTTCCAGGTTCCCAGACTGGGATTTTGATTTCACTTCTGTGCTCAGCCTCCTTGTTACTTCTCTGCCATTTGCATCTTTGAGGACCTCCTGCAGTGTCTGTAGCTCGGGGGAAGAACTCGACTTGCTGAGCGGCTGGGATGGCTGGAAGGAAAGCTCCTCCAGCGTTCGGCCGTCCTCTGACGGCAGGACTCTCCCGATGGGAATTCCACCCTCCACCAGGTCTTCCGACTTCAGAGATTTTTCTTCTTGGCTGGAGGTTGAGGAGGACTTAAAGAGGGAGAAACAAAGATGAACAGTTTTCCTGATACGCAAAATAAAAGCTGACAACAGTAACGCTCGAGGCACCCCCTGACACTTCCAGTGAAAGACGAGCAGAGAGGTGCCAAGTACAAAGCAATGCGGATCGAGGACCCTGCATAAAACAGGTATTTACTCCTGCTGCCCTGCATGCAGTCCCTCACAAGCCATCCAAACTCTCAATCGTGACTGCATGTGCATTTTGGCATCATTAGTGAGTTCTTTCAGAGGGTGCCAAGAGGGACTCATCTGAGCACAGACAGTTCTCCCAGATGTCTGAAGGGCTGTCATACAGGACAGAACTGGTTAACCTGTTTCTTCTTACCCTGCTATAAGACTCCTGGGGTTTACCAAACCTTTCCTCGCTCAGGACTTGTTCAGAACATGAAGTCTCAATGTCCTCGCTCTCTGGAGACTCAGCTGGGGACTCAGTTTCCTTTAGCTCCATTTCCGACGGGCTCCCCTCCTCCAGCACCACCGCTGATTCTATCGAGACACAAGGCAGAAGAACTGAAGTCTGTAGAGAGGCACAGACCGGCAGGCCCCCATCCTCTCCTCTGAAGTACCAGCCTTTTCCCTATGGGATTTCAATGGAAGGCCATATTGAATGAGTGCTCTGGTTCTTTGATTTCTTGTCATGTCAGACTTGCTCCTGGTTCCCCTTTTGTATAGAATAACTGATCACCTTACCCTCACAGCAAAGGGCTGCGTCTGCTTTGGTCAAAATAAGTGCAGTTGTTTCCAATTGTTACTGATGAACAAGCAGGGGACAGAATGAGGAAATGGGACCTTGTACATCAATGTTCGGTTATCAGGACAGACAGGAACTACAGAGATGTAAGAGAGTACAAGACTAGCATTGAAAGTTCATCATTATCCAGGCAATGAAGACATCAGTTCTATGCAAGTGTGCAAAAAAGTAAGTTTTTCTTGTATTGAAATGCAATGCTCCTGTGCCTTGTAGTGGCCTAGAAGGAGATAAGAAATTTTACTAGGAGCCATTCACTTGCAGTTTGGCAGTTTTCCTAGTATGTCTCAGTAGAAGCAAAACCATTCAGCCCTAGACATATGAAAGGACAAGAGAGCAAGAGTAATACATGCACTGCAGCAATACTGGGAAACCTGCATGTGGCATCTGATAGACAAATGGTTAATGAAACCACACTGACAAAGAAAGCTCCCTGGAAGCCCTGCCTACGGTGGAGGAGGTTATCCCAGCATTTAACGTTGTCTCTACTCCAGGCAGCGACCCTGACCACAGGGATGAGTCTGACCAAAGGCTCCTCTTGGCCTTGCTTTTTTGTCCTGAGGAAAAGGCTGGAGAACAGGAGGCTTCCCATTACGCACACAAGGGACTGGAAGACCAATCTGAAAGGCCAAGATTTGTTTTCCAAAGTAAAAAAAAAAAAAAAAAATTAGCACACACAAAAAATAAAGAAAATCAGCAAAATTAAAAAAAAGAAAAGAAAAAAAGTATCACTAAAGCAGCTTTTCCTGGATTGATTTCAGCTCGCAGGACCAAAGTTATTTCAAAGAAGCAATTAAGAGTTAGCATTGCACACACGTACCTTCTAAAAAAAAACAAAAAACAACCAAAACAAACCAAAAAACCCCAAACAACGTGCTGATCTGGTTAGCTGTCCAAGCCAGAACACACCTGCATATATCCAGTGTTTCCAAGCTTCCCTAGCTCTTAAACTACTGCCAAGATTGCTGGTGTTTTTAAGTAACGCAAGCACTCGCTAATTATTCTTTAGGTGGGAAGAGAACAATATGAGCAGAGAGGAAAAGTACAGAAAAATACTTTACTGCAGCATCTTTGTGTTGCTTTAAGAGGCCTGTGTCAACAACAACCAGCAGCTGAGAATACCCTGCTGCTCTACAGAGAATTTTCCAGTGAAGGAAAGAAGGCAGAAAGACATTTCAACCCTCTAATTAAAATCACAAAGCATTGCAGATTATCAAAGCAATGCAGGTGTTGTGCTCATAAGGTACGTGATTTGATCTCCACTTCATTTAATTATGAAGTCAATTTTACTGAAGCGGAGAAAGATTTTACACTACTATAGAGCCCCCCAAAAGCTAGAATTTAGCAGGTTTTCCCCTGAAATATATTTCTTCTTTTTTTATTTAAAAAACTTTTAACCAGCATCCGTTGTAATGCCAAACTTTTTTTTAATATATATATATATCTCTATATATATCTCAGCTCCTTTTATCTTTTCGGTGTCCAATTCTGACAGATTCCTGTGGGCTGAGTAGCATAGGACTTCATTTCAGGGTAGCTTGTCCTGTAGCATACTATGCCATTCTCAGAAGTGGGAGCTTTTACATTTAGCAGAACACAAAGCCAATTGTAAAATGAAGCTGAAAATAAATAATTCAATTAATCAAGCCACTCAGACATGTGGACAGGTCATTTAACACTGTGCCTCATGACTCGCAGTCCACCCCAGCTAAAACAAAAGTTGCTTTAAGAAATTTCCTGCACTTGCAAATGTTGGATCTGGCTTGGACTTCTTCATGCTAGTCAAGATCCCATTTGTTGAGAGTAATGAGACTGGGTACAGACAGGAGACATGGAAGGGGAAAATGAAGTATGAGGGATACATTTTCTATGAATCAGAGGTGTTCTTCTATGGCAATACTTTTTTTTTTTTTCCTTAAAGATATATAAATATACCTGCCCAGGATATGCTCCTGTGCAACTTCCCTTGACAACTGGACTGGTACATGGAAGAGAAAGAGGCCACTGCAAAGGGAAATCAAGTGAGCAGCTACATCAAAAGGAAGGAGAGACTATATGAAAAAAAAAAAAATTAAAAAGCACAGAGTTTAAAATGTAACCAAGAGCCTATTTTAAAATAAATAAATAAATAAATAAAAACAAAGGAAAGAACAAGCTGGGATAAGCTCACTAGATGCCAAAGGGATACTTTAAGGGTACAAGGTCTCAACATGAATAAGGAGGCATAAACACACTCAAACAATGCAGACTCGAACTGTTCTCTTCGAAGAATGCATCTTTGTGATTTTTAGAAACAGAAAATTCCTTAGCGATATCCTAGCACACGCAGGAAACCAGTCTGAGCTTTTCCTGAGCTACACACATTGGCAAAAGATAATTTTTAAACCAACAGAAGAGTCTGAAGAGTAGAAATATGAATAAAGATTCACACGGTTTAACCTCTAAAGAGGAAGAACAACATGCATATGACAGTCTGACAGCAAAACTTCTTCAGAACATTCATTCGCCAGCCAGCTCCGGCAAGTCTACTGTAGAAGTTGTGTTAACAAGAATGTGGCCAAAATTATTTTCTGAGACTGCCACAGGAGTGGCATTCAGGTGGGTGCTTCTTTCAACTAATCAGTTCACACCTACATGCCACAAATTCGTAGGAGTCAATAAAAGTGTTCACGGATAAAAATTTAGTATATTTTTTTTAAAAGGTGATAATTTGATTTTGACTCTAATTTTGTGTTTACACATTCTGAAATCCTAAAATCATATCCTGCCCTGTTTAAAACAAACCTGAAAACTAGCATTTTTACCAGATTTCCAAACAATCCATACCATTGCTGCCACCTCCCCAGAAAAGCCTTGTCTGCTCTTACCACTGCTCAGTTTTGATAGTGCTAGCACTGCTGAGAGCCTCACTGTTAGACGTTGTTCATAAGAACTCTGAGCAGGGATTACATAAAGCTTTAAAAATTTCAGCTGTTGGTCAACATTATCCTCCCACCATTAACAGCTCTTTCAGAAGTGAACTAGCACCAAAGTAAAGACAGTGAAAAGCCCTGGCCACTATGATAAAATAAAGCCATCGAAAGAAACTCAAGTGATTCAGCTGCACCAGTCTGAAGCCTAAAGTCCTTTTAAGAGGTGAATAAATCCGCAGCCAACAGGATTTGCATTCTGCTATCTCATGCTGTAAAAGACAGTGGCAACTAACTGACCCTGGCTGGCAAGGTTTGTAACAGGCCACTCTCCCAGGAACCTAGTGCTCTTAGTGCCCAACACAAACTCCCATACTGAAGACAAATGGAAATGGAAACGCTGCATGGGAAGATCCATCCGCATGTGGGGTGCCCAGATCAGCCCTAAACAAGCGGAAGATGGAAAAGATCCATAACTTTGTTCATTTTCATTTGGGAAACAGCATGAAACACATTACTCCTCTCTTTCTTCTCTTTAAGAAAGAGAGGTACTTTTCCGATGGAACATCAGAAGCAAGGAGGAAGGGAATTTTTCACTGAAAAATTCTAGGGATAAGAACTGATTCCCCTTCTCATTGCTATGCTAACTTTACTGTTCTAGAAGACCTGCAGTAACTTCAACAGACTTTAAACAGGCTAGTGACAGCTATGCTGGACACGCTACTGGCTTGACATCTCTCACCTGTGTTGGAACGCTGGAGAAGCGATGGTTTGGCTGTCCCAGTGGCCAAGCTGGAGGAGGGGACAGAGAGGGATTTATACAGAGCCGTTTCTCGGTGTTCTTTAAAACGCTCTGCAGCCATGAGTGCATTAGAGAGCTCTTGCAGGGGCATATTGTTAATATCTGAAGAAAATGGACTGAGCGGGTTCTCCAGACTCATTAGCCAGCTTGTGTTACCTGGTAAGAGAAAATTAGGGAAGAGTATTAAGTACTCCCAACTCCAGAAAGTTTACAACTCACATCAAAAAAAGCACAAATTGTTTTGGATTTTGCAAGTAAAAATCAAAACGGACCAAGTTCTCAGTTCTCCTGACATCTGGCAGAATCACTTGATTAATTTCCTATTTTCAGTAAGTAGCTCCCAGTGCTCTGTACTTCACCCCAAGCTCTTCAAAAACCATCCTTGGTAACTCATTACTACAGCAGATTCCCAAAAGGCATCCAAAACACTCAGGTATTTCAATTAACCATACCAGGTCAGTTATTTTCTCATGAAGCAACTTTCAGCTGAAATAGACAATTCCCTGTTAATGTTGTGTAACATACCAGTATTCAAGAATTTTGACCTTGAACATGTCATTACTCCTTCCCTAACAGCAGACACAACTATGCAGCTGCTCTAGCCATAAGCCTCATTCATCTCAAATCTAGCATGGAAAGCTAAAACACAGCACAGGCAGATTTTCAAGAAAGACCACAGAGCAGTGTAAAAATGGGAACTGCAAAGTAGGATTGATATTATCTGGCTCTATTTCTGTAACAGTACTTAACGTACAAATATAAGTCCTTGCTTCAATCTTTTCACAGGTCTTTTGCAGATTTAAGACACTAAAGAATGATTTCAAGGAATCAAGAATCAGATGTATTAGTTTCAAGAGGCAGTAAGCAATAAAGAGATCCATTTGCAACTAAATATGGATTTTTCTTCTTCATCCAGGCTCTGGTTTCTTAGCAAGTCAAAAGAGCTCACTCCACATTCAGGTAAAGATACCTGTGGGTCTGCGCACTAGGATTTCTGCCCATCCCTGTGTCAGCAGCGGGACATACGCAGCTAAGTTTGCTTTTTCTTTCTGCAGAGGTGTCTGTGGAGCAGGATTAGTCTTCTCTGATCGAGATGCAGGAGCAGGAGGACTCTGTGTCCCTTGGGAAGCCGAGCCACTGGGGAAATGGGAGGCTGAGCTGTCTAAGGCACCAACACGTAAGGCATGACCACCTAGCACAACAGACACAAAATAGAAGGGAGAGCCATGCTTAGTTAGCACTAAAAACATCTCAGAAACAATAAGTCTTTTAAGCTTCTCTAGCAGCTGCGCTCACAATATTGGGAACGTAAGAGAACTTTACCTTCAATGCGTTTCTTATAAACCACGAGGTTAGATAAACATAGGTGAGATTCTCACTGCAAGTGCTCACCACTTAACCAATCACCAAAGCTTTCCTGCACGGAGAGCCAAGCAGGAGGAGCACCACCACTCCTGAGGCCAACAGCTGCTGCCACCTGCCCACTATTAAATACCAGACAGGTCCACGTTCTCAAATTAGTTTAGACAGAGGTCTCTTCGGTCGGCACTTGGACACTTAAGACTGTGACACGGACCCAGAAATGCCAGTAAGACTCCAGGATAGGAATTTACCAGACATGGATCGGACTCTGTTGCGAGAGCTTCTGCAAACCTGCTGCCCAGCTTGAGATTCCAGTTTTGCTGGAGCTTCTTTAGTTTGTCTCACTTGCAAAACAGGGTCTGAGCTGTGGCAAAAAAAAAAAAAAGACGATATTGAAGAGAGGAATCAGTCATGCTGGACAAATGAGACATTCCTCTTCTGGTAAGTGGAAAACCTAAAAAGATGCACTGTAACAGTGGTTTAAGTGACTCTGTTAGGTGGAAATTTCTAGAAATGGGAGCAAAATTTACCTTGATTCTGTGCTGCTTTGGAGATCTCCAGAGTCTAGGCCAAGCAGGGACCTTGTCCCTGTTCCAACGCTTGTAGTGATGGTCACCAGCTTGTTACCAACCAGCCACGTCTTTGTCCTTCCTCCAGCCAACAGAAACTCACCCACAGGAGACCTAGAAACACACTTGTGATGAATGCAGCTCTCAGGCTGCCGAGCACAGAGCCTACACAGGTGGCTTATTTCATGTAACTGCGTCGGAGGTACTGCCTGCTTTCCTTCTTTATACAGCATTTTTAACATACCCCCCCGGTCATCAACATACACATTATCCAACAGCATAAGGGATGAGCTGAATTTAATATCAATTGGTAGTAGCGCTACCGGACAGACATTACAGAGCAGTCCAGTTCAATCCTGGACACACATCACAGAGCAGAAGGGAACGAGCCTTGTCTGAGCTATGTGTCTCCTTCTGGGAAGGGCTAGCAAGAAGAGTAAATGCCCTCCATTTGAAGCCAGCTGGCACAACACTCAGTTCTGTAGTGAAGACTGCGATCATCCAGCAAGGACATGGAGCAAAGCACTGCTCACAGACAGCATGCCTTCAAGGCATCTCCTTCTGGACAGTTCAAGGCTGAGGCAAAGGCTGTTTGGCTCCAATGGCCTTCTCTCATCTAATGTATTTAGCCAAACCAGATTTTATCTGCAAGGAATGGCTTCAGAGCCTGGGCCTGCCAGAATCTCAAATAGGTCACGGTAACTTTCCACTAATAAAGTGAAATATGAACCTCAAACAAAAACATCTCTCCCATGGTCACCGACTGACCCCTTACCTCTTAGGCACCGCAGTGAAGTTTGAAAAGACGTATCGAGCCATCATATCCAGACAGGTCTCAGTGAGTTCCAGGTGGAGATTTTTTAAGTTGTCATCAGCCTGAGCCACTGAATTTTCATCTGCAGAGCCCAGGCTTGAACTAGTGATGGATGTTTGTATCCGACTAGAAGAGAATGTTTCCAACTGACAGATCACATTGCAAAATGCTTGTCCCTGTCACCCGAAAGACAGTGTGATGCAGAACAACCTGCGATACATGCATGTGCCAGATCAGAGAGGTGGCCAGACATCAAACCCAGGACATAATAAAAATATTTTTGGATCAGCCTCATGTTGTGCTTTTAGATTGTCATTGCAGAAAGTGTATTTTATCTTGAGAGACTGAGAAACATTTAAATGTCCTTCAACTGACTAGGTCAGGCCAGTGCTCTCTGATGTTGGGTGGCCCATGAGCAAGCGCACCAAGCAAATAGTGAGTGGCAGCACCATGCTTTGAGTTCGCTAATCTATAGTGAGGGCAAGCGTCCTGTGACCTGCACAGTTTCCCAGGCAACATGTTGCCCATGAGCCATAAATCGGGGCACTCTAGACCTAGCTTTATAATCCTGTGGTTTGCTTTTTTCTCTGTTGCATCCCTTTCATATATTGATTTTTTTCCTCCAAATTCAATAGCTATGTAAAACCTAATTTAACTTGAAATAGAAAAAAAATTGCACTCTGAACAGGAAATTGGCACAAGAATAGAGAGCAACTCTGCCTTCAAATCAGCCAAGTTAGCAATGCAATTTAAAACAATTGGAATAACAGGCTGGATTGCAATATTTTATAAAGACGACTCCTTATGCCATCATAATACAAACTAAGCTGAGGTACAGCCAAATTTTTTATGACATGGCAACTTCTTTGGCATCATTAAGGGTAATTATCTGAACTTCAAGTTGCTACCATTTACATATAAATACAAGCAAAGAAAATCACCTACTAGATTAATGGGGAGTATCAGAGAATGAAGTGCCAGAATTGTATTCACAATTCAGTCACTTCAGTGTCTTTCCCCCAAATACCACATAGTTGTAGTCAAAAATAAAAACACAGAAAATAAAGTTCCATTGACAGCAATCCTTACAGATTAAGGCACAGATCTTCAGGTTCAGATTTTAAACCAACATGTTATAGACAGCAGTTTAACACTCAAGGGAAGTGATCCAGAAATAAGTTTTAAAAACTAGCATAAATTGTTTCATCTTTCATGCCAGCAAATCCATGTCTGCAAACAAAACTTGTTTTCTGTAGTCGTGAAAGCAAGAGCTTCATATGGGCTGAGCATACATTTCACTGCTCTACGGAAAGACAAATTAAGGTTTTCAGGGCATCGTACTTCAGACCAGAATACTTCTGTCAGCTCCCTTTGCCTCAAAGAACAAATCCTGACCCGAGGCCAGAACTATTCCTCATAGTTTGGGACGAGGGCCTGTACATAAGTTTGCAGAGTACCAAAAGCCTCTCCTGGGGCAAGTCACTGCTTAGACGGCTGAAGTTTTGGTGAGTTTTAGCCAGGACTCTCACTTGCACAGAATGCAACCTTTTTCCTTTTTTTTTTTTTTGGTGTTTGTTTGTTTGTTTTTCCCCCCTTCACCATCTTTACTTTGAAAATAGAAATTTTTGTTGCTAAAGCATCAGAGAATAGGGCAAAGTAACCATACACAACATGGGGTGTGATGTGACAACCCAATAGCCGGCGTTGGGAAGCCATGGGATATCCACGGTACTTTCCCAAAACCTTTGACTGTGGCTACGGCCAGTCTTCTATTGCGTAACAAAGTCATGCAAGCATCCCACATGCAAATCCACCCTGCTTCCACCCACCCTTGCGAGTAAAATTTCCAAGTGCTGAGTTGCTCTTGGATTCTCCCCATTTAAAGTGCCTCTACCTGCGGACCACATGTTCAGACACACTGATGCTGCGGGATCGGAAGGCATCAACTGCAGAGGATTCTTTCAGCTCTTTCACTGGAGGAGAGTTATTCAAGCCTTGCTTTGCATTTTTGGCTAGTCTTAAACTACTAGGTGGAGAAGCACCAAGCCCCAAAAGAGGTCACAGGAAGGGAGGAAATCATTGTAGGGATGTAGGTTGAAAGGTCACAGGTCACAGGGTCAATATTGGGGGATCCCGGAGGGTGATGTAAAATAAAACAAATGCCAAAAAAGGAAAACAAAAATTAAAACGTACTAACAAGCAGAGCTGAAAGCATTAAAAAGACAAACCACATTTTGAAAACAAGATTTTAAATGTGCTACAAAACAAATGAAATTAGTACAAGTTAAAACAAAAAAACTGATTGGAATGATATAGTTGGAATACTGCGCTGATAAGCAAAGGCAAGAGCACCTGAATGCTAATTTGGCACAAATTTCTCAAGTCTGAGAAGTTTTGTGCAGTTCAGCCACCTCTTGTGTTGCCCCAGCTCACCCCTTCAGTACAGCTAAAAACCTGACTACTTCCACAGGGACCAGATCCTAAAATGCTTTACCAACACCAGGTAGCAGCACATTTTCCTAAGAGACACAGGAATATATCAGCCGTCTCTACCTCTGTTAGGCCTGGCCCAAATCTGAGCTTCTACCCTGAATCACAAAAACACCCAGGGCCAGTCAGAGGTGCCGCTTAGCTCAGCTCGAGACACGGGGGGAGACTCAGCCCATCTATACGAGACTGATCCTTCTCACACTGCACAGACGGAAGGGCAAGAAGACAAACATCCTCTTGGCTGCTGCTGACTGAGTGATGCTTTTCTGTCAAACAAGCTATCTTATTTCTGGTGGCTCGAGGTAACCCACTTTCAACTGGAACAGAAAGGAAAATAAGCCTTTACACTGCCAGGTGCCAACCACATGTGGGAGATGACAGCAATTAACATCTAAGAGGCACTTCAGAGAGTCACAGCTGAGATGCATGCCTGGCTCAGTACTAATTTGGACCTAACAGTTGGTCCAGCAGTTCACATCCCCATATATAAAATGCAGATACTAATTTAACCCTTCCGGCTCCTTCTAAACATGATTTATTTGCTATCCTCCTTTCAGTGAATTACTACATTTCAGATAGCCACCTGGAGGGATCAGAATTTATTTGTCTTTCTCCTCCCAACAACCTCTGACAGATCACTTTTGGCCACAACTGGAGGTGTGACTGCAGAGAGCACAGGCCCATACTCTGAGATAATCGCCTACACCAACATCATGCCGTTCAGCAGCCTTGGGAACCATTGGGATCTTGATCTCTTGGAGCACCCAGCATCTCAGCTAGGGCACAGAAATGCTTATTCTTTGGTCTTAAGGAGTGAAAACCAAGCACGCAAGCTTCTCAAGCAAGGACACAGATATCTGCTCGAAGCTATTTCCTCTCTCACTTGGCCAGAGTCCAAGCCCAGACAGACTCGGAGGCAGTGGCATCCTGCCACTCTGGTGTTTCGGGTTGCTGCCCGAGTACAGCCCCCACTCCTTAGCAGAGATTTCTGTGGAAAGTGATCCAGCAGCCTTAGCAAAAGCCTTTAGATACAGTAGTATTCCAACCTGGTAGAATTTAACAGGTTTTTGGAAAAAAAGATTAGTTGAAATTCTAATTTGAGAGACGAGTGGCAAAAGGCTTCTCTTCCAAGTTTCTGAATGAAAGAGGAGGAGATGGGAGAGATGAAACACAAAACAGGGTTTACAGCTATAGCATTAGGGCAGGGATGGTGTTTCTTCATTGCAAGATACTCATTGAGCCTTGCAGTTAAAGTAGAGGCACTTTCCCCAGGGTTCATATGCCACTGTATGCTTACTGCACATCAACACTGAAGCAAGTTAAGTGAACCAATTTAGGTAAGCCCTGCAGGTAAAAGGATGTTAGAGAAACCCTGAAAGCCTTCCAAGGAGTATTTTCCTATCCCAGCAAACGTTACTTTGAAAGACTGTTGGCAAGATACGGTCTGACTTCTAAAGACATTAGGCTTTGCTTAAAACTGACATAATGGCTTCAAGAGTCAAAAAAAGGATCAGGCCATCCAGATACACAGAAGGCAGCTGTCTGCCGCCCAGTCTACACTGACTTGACAGATAACACTATGGAAAAACACAGCATTAGCTCTCTCAATTTATACAGGTTGCTAATCACAAAAATTTTTCTGGCAATCATTTAAATAGTCGTTACAGATCAATTATCAAAAGGAGTTAACGCTATCAATATGAAGATGGTATTCTATTACTTCTGGTATTATCCTTCTCTATTACTTCTGGTAGCATTGTACTGACACACATCAACCTGAAAGAACTGCTGATTTTCAAAAATTAACAACAGAAAGCCCCACACCTTACTGCAAAGGCTTACAGAACAGCCAAGTGGTGCCCTCATATGTACTATGAGACTGTCAGCTTGGTTTGATTCCAGCTTCTTAACAACCTAAGTTTGTCTTTTACCAATCCCCTGACCTAAAGAGGTTTACTTTGCTTGCTTAAATGCACTGTCAGATTTTGAATAACTAGAGCCTCCTTCAGAAAAACACAGGGAAGGGTGTGAGCACTAGAACAGGGAACACAAGACCCTGCTGGAGTCAAATATAATTTACCTTTTTGGCCTCTCATTCAGGCTTGTACTGCGAGCCCTGAAACTGTCCTTCTCAGGCGTGTCATCAAAGGAAAGGAGGACATTCGAGCGCAAACCCTGCCGATTGAGACAAACAGATAACAGGTTGAATGGCTAGGACATGCAGCTGGAAGACTGCAATCACGGCACAACGCACAAGAATTCACAGTCAGTTTCGAGAAAGATATTGACAAGAAAAGGAGAATTTTTCTAGCTTCAAACAGAACCTTTAAACTCCTCAAACCGGTTTTTAAGTCATTTTTATTATGTACTGTTTGATTCAGTAGCGTCCATTACCTTTGTAATATAGGGGACAAAGTCCTTTCGGAAGGGAAGGCGACACCGAATGAACCACATAGCTATCACGTGATGGGCCAGGCAAACGATGTACTGGTTAAACCTAAAACAGCAAAAGGATCTCCGCAGAGTTTAATGCTGCATTATGATGTCATTCCAGAACTGAACAGAAGGACTTTTCAATCTGAGGAACAGACCTGTTCCTTTATCTACTGGTAAGTATAAAGAAAAAAACCTCAAAAGTTCTGTTCCAGAAAAACAGATATTTTGTCAAGGGTGAATATGTCCCTTCTTCAGAAAAAGCCTGGAGATACCAGAACGAGCAATATCCTATGAATAACCTTGACCCAAGTACTACAAAAAAAGCATGTCTCATTCTCTTAATTTTACAGATGAGGGAGAAGCACATTTGCTACACACTTACTTGGAAGGGTTTGTGTACGGTAGGGAGATGGCGAACACGCTGGCATACTGCTCTGCTGCAAAGTTCCTGTAGAGGTGCGGCAGCCTTGCTAGAGCTAGAACAGTTCAAGAAGAAAACCAACACAGGTGAGGTCTGAACTCAAACTATTCAATATCACCGTTCAGTTTAATTTGAATTGTTTTGCTTCTTCCAAATCATCAGCTGACATGGAAGTTAACATCATGGTATAATTTCATGCCATTTAAGTTATAAGCAGCAAGGTGGAGAAAGCAGCTTCGTATTTCCCATCACTGTACGGCTGCACTACACAAAGCATGTCTCTTTCTTCAGTGTGTGCAAGCACTTTAAATACAAAAACAGTAACAAACGAGACGATCAAACATTTGTATCTTGAGGATGGTGCAAGGGCATCACCAAAAAAACAAGAAACCCTTACAATGCACTCCATATCACTAACAACCAAAATATTCAGTGCAAACAATACATTTACAACTATGGAAGATCAAACGTAGAAGAACATTACAACTTACTTGAAAGAAATTCTAACAGAGGGATTGCCATATTGGCTGTAGCGGAAATGTGGGTTAATTTGACTATTAAGACAGGAAGTGCCTTTATGATGATGTCGGGCATCTCGACACTACAGACAGAGAGTGCCACAACGCACTGGTTTGCACAGCGATAAATAAGACCATGTTCCAGGCAATACACTATTTCACGCTAGAAGAGTAAAAAAAGAAAAAACAGTCATAATAAAAAAAAAAAAGATAAAATCTCTGATGTACCACCGCCTGACTTCAGCTAGCATTTCAGAATGGCTTGCAAGGTATCGCTGCTGCAAGGCCTGTATGATGCACATGAATTCTTATCCAAAATGCACTAACACAGAACCCTAATTAATGTTGCATGCATTTAGGCCAAAATTTTAAGATGGGACTTTAATCAAGTAGACATTTTAGAAATTATTATTTAAGTTTCTGATCAAACGGAATTTTTATGTTTATCAGGGTCTTCCAGCAGAGGGTAAAGTCACTCAGCGACCTGCAAGGGGGGGGGACAGGTATGGATGGAGAACACTGAATCCAACTGACCGGACAGTTACTGCTGCACAAAGTTAGCAAAGTATTTTTTCACCCCAAATACAGCAGATGCAGCTTTTTATAGCAGAAAAGGGCAGCGTTACCTCGCACTTAAGTCTCCTAATCAGCCAGTATGAGAAAATGCTCTACTATACAGGCTCAGGCCCCATCCCCCCACATTCTCTTACTTTCCCCATACCTGTTTAGCTTTGTCCAGATAATTATGATAAGATATTAATGCCGTCAGTACTGGAACTACAGCCAGATGCAGATCAGTGCGAGAAAAGCCTTCTGGGGTACCATGGAGCCTGTCGGTAGTCTTTTTGTCTGTGAGCTGATACATCACACAGTAAGTTAGAACACCTCACGCTAAAAATACTCTCTAAAAGGCAGTAGACAGGCACTGCCCATAGCTCCCTTTTCACATGTATACATACATAGAGAAAGAACACTCATTATTACCTACTTTTGTACCTAAAACAACCCTCACAAAAAGGGAACGTGAGTGAGGATTGACAACCAGCATGCTAATCTTCAAAACGCTAGACTGAAGGGGAAAAAAAAAAAAAAACCACCCTCAAAGAAAGCCCCCAATCAACTCTCAAGCAAACTAAGGATCTGATGATTATACATCAGTAGGGTGCATGGCATTACCATGTAGCTCAGTGCAGAGGCCAGGAGGTCTATGTTACAAGGAGAGGTTAAAAATAGCACTTTATAGCGGAGAGATTCAGGTAATTTGTTGAGGACCAACTTCAACACCTTCCAGTCTGTCTCCTGGAAAGAAAGAAAAAGTTAAGGTGGAAAATTTTTGTATGATTTCAGTTCGAAAGTAAGACTAATCAAGTTTCAGACAGCGTGCCACTGCCTAGGCAGATTTATGTCTTGCCGTGGTAGCTACATAAAAAGAAGTGGCGTTTAGCTGTCACAAGTGACTTCCTGTCTGTCATCCAGCTCTAGGTGCAATATTGGCACCACAAACTGCAAGACAACTTGTATCCAGATCTGACTGAGCTCAAAAAGACAGAGCCAGAATTCACTTCTCCTAACCACTAGCTCAAATTAACTTCCAGAGCAAGACAACCCCTCAGCACATAACTATGTCCACTACAACACTAATGAACAATTTATATTTAGTTTATTAGCGACTGAAACATTTATCAATTCTCAAAATACTTAAAAAACTTGCAGTAGGAGGGTTTCTTTTAGTTTCAAATGCCCTTTCAGAAACAGGATGACTTATCTGATCTTTGTTTAACAAACACATTTTTCGCCCTTGTCTGCTCTGAAGCAGTGAAATGAAAGCTTGGCTTAGTTTCCGAAGAGCTGAACTGGTGCTCCCACTGGTGGTTGTAAAGCTGCACAGTTACACGCAGATTCTGCCCAAGAAGGAGGATTTACGTACTGCTTTTCAGACGTCATTTAGATACTCTGGGATAGAATTCTCTAGCCAGCCGGTTTAAGCTGACATGTGTCACGTGAAGATGACAACTGTCATTAAGAGCAGACGTACTTGCTTCAAACACTGCAGAAGGACGCCAAAGACCATTGAGTATGGCAGATGCCCTATACGAATGGTGGCGTTCTGGGAAGGCACGCTGGGACTTCCTGAAGGCGGAGAGAGCGTACCGGTAGGCTTTTTCTCAGAAGCCCTCTTCTCTGCTTCTCTACAACATGGAAAGGGAGAAAAATACATGTAATGTAAAATCAAGATCAGAACAGCCTATTCGTGTGACCAACGGTGCTGCCCTATTTGGTAGCCAGTTTCATGACCAAACAACAATATAAATTGCATTTTCTATTAAAAAACACAGGATTGCCCAGTAGATGGACAGCAATGAGTCAGTTTGGTCAGGTTAAGGATTTTTCTATCCAGGCCCCTAGCAAATTTAGAAAGATATCTTTTGGGGCACGTTACACAAAGAACTTCAGACCAAGCTATAAAATTAAAAATAGCCAGATTTGTACAAATCATTGAATCAAACCTCAATGTGAAAATTGGTTTCAGGCAGGAAACTGACAATATTTTTGTTAAGTTTTGTGAGTGGGAACAGAAATTTCAAGTCTGAGATTGAGAGCTCTGTAGGTAAGTGATTTGTAAGAACAATTCACCAATGAGTTATTAGTTGAGACAATCCTAGGCTGTAACTACAGACTTGTCTAGCAGCTGATTCATCAGGATTCGGAAGATTTAGAAAAACTGCAGATTGCTACTGATGGACCATTAAGCTCGTGCAAAATACCAAAACAGCTTTTGCTTAATGCAATGAGAAACCTACACAAAATCACATAGACAGTAAGGGCTGAACCTCACTGCTCCATCCTTGTTGGAAAGGCCAAGACGGTGCAGGGAGTCAGCTCGAAGCATCAGCAGGAACTCAAACCCCTGAAACAGAGAAGACACTGGAATCACTCAAAACCCAAGCCAGTGGAATACTCTCCCACCTCCCCATGCGATACTTTTGCAAGTACAAAGGGATTTCTAATAGATGCTGTGGCTAGGTCTGTAGGAGGCATCACTTCTCGTGTTACAGTACATATACATACTCCTATTAGCCAAGAAACATTTAATTCTACTTCCGGCAAGCTCTAGAGCACACATTCCCCACTTGCCACTCAAGAATTCCAAAGACAGCATGCAGCTCTCGACCTGAAAGCATAGGTTACTGCTCATACCTGCAGTCTGATGCTGCTAGCAACAGCAAGGCTGTACGCATATATATAATGGCGTTGGACGTGGTGAATCAGCATCTCGTACACCCGCATTGCATGGCTGGAGGGTAAGCTGTAGAGTTTTGTCTACAGAGGAACAGAAACAGAAATCAAAAGGCAGACTGACACTTGTTATTCAGAAATGTGTATCTGCACTGAGAATTCAAGAAAAACCACAGCAAAAACTTGCTCCTGAAAGCAAGGTAAATAGATGGCTCTGGACAGAACCGCTGCAAAGGCTCCAGAGCAACTCTGGCTGGCTCCAGAAGGGCAGTGGTTGGAACAACCAGCTCTTCGCAACCGCTTAACCATCTCTCAGGACACCCTACCCAAACACGATGGATCTATTCAAGGTTATGAACACTCCCCTTCTGCTAGTTTATGAACACATCTGCCCTCCACACATGAAAATGTGTTCACATTCATTGTACAATGGAAATTAAGAAAATAAACCTTTAGCAAACAGTTATACAGTACCCAAAAGCAAAAAGAATGACCAAAACAAGAGTTAAAATATTAAATGGACAAAAGTCGGAATATTTAGTAGTGGGAGAATGGTAATCTAAAAAGCCAAGTCCAGCAGAAGACTATTCTGAAGAAGACGCATTTAATGCTCTGCAGTATTTACCTGAAGAATTATCAGGAGTCCAAGAACTGCTGTCTTGACATCCTCCAAAGAAGCTGAGTAAGATAGCAAGTCCCTCTCTTCCAGTTCAGAAGGAGATGAGAGAGAATGTGCAGCCACCTTTTAAAAATAAAAGCAATACATGGTTTAAATCTGCAACACACCTTTTCTTTATTTCCATCCTGGAAGGTCAAGAAAGACTACAGCAAGTCATCCTTGCAAGAAATTCTGCAAGCTGTGCGTTGGTAGGGTTTCTAAAGCTCCCTTCCGCTCTGCACTTCAGGCTCACATCCTCCAAAACCCAGCAATTTTACAATAGCCTGCTGACCCATGCAAGTGATAACAGTCATGGGTCAGTCTCCGCAGCCACAGTAAGAGGATCTGGCAAAAGCTGTGGTGGTGCTACTGACAATTGACCAAACTCTGCCTCACCTTTTCTATGATATCAAGCAAGCTGTTAAAGTGATGTGTGTTGCAGCCTTCAGCCAGATCTACGAGTAGCTGAGTGGCCAGTTTTCGGACTTGATGGTCTTTATCCTCTGGAATGTGAGCCAGCTGAGAGATCACAACCAAGTTTATCAGCTCTTCCTGCAAGAGGACAGACCTTAATAAGCCTTGACATTTTGCTGTCGGTTGTTCAATCAGCATGTTGAAGAGACAAATAATTACAAACAAAAGAACACTGATATTCTGATATCAGGCTTGTTCCTCAACTAACTGTTTGGTTCCTCGGTCTTTTCTCTTCCATCCATTTAAGTATTTCTGTATGCCATCCCTCCAAATATTTATGACTTTTGTTGAACTTGGATTCAATGCTTTGGTTTTCGCCTATCCTACAGACTTGATAGCCCAGGCTCAAACAGACTGTTGACAAGGGATTTCTAGGGCTTGGTTTTTTGAGAGGGACAGGAAACATGCAACAGCATCATGTTTTCACAGATCTTGAAGGAATCCAAGAAGCATCTCTGCCCCTTCCTGTCCTCTGACACTCTGGGTACATTCCAAGGAGCTGAAGACATCCCCAGAGCTCTTCCGTAACTCCTCTCTCAGACAGCTTCCATCTTGGATTGCAATTAAACTGCAAGCACCAAGACAAGTCAATCTGCTCACATCAGATTATATCCAGACCTCATCTTTTTACAAAGCTTTTAAATAAACTCTGCATCTCTCACGTTGATTTTCCTTTCTTCCAAAACAAAATGTATATAGATTTAGTGACCTTAAAACAGGGAAGCAAATACACAACCAGTTATGTCCTCAAAACACAGCAGCTCCCACTGCAAGTTGCACATACCTGTATCCAACTAAGGACAATTAAAAGGCAAGTCCTCCTACAAGCACCCTAAAGATACATATCTATTGTGTGCAACATCTAAAGCAGAGTTCTGTGCATTCCCCAGTGGCAGAGACGACCTGAAGCACACCATAAAACATGCCTCACCAAAGCCTTTCCCACCCACTTAAGATCTCACATGTGATGATCAGAAACAGATAAACACACACCTCATAGAACTGTCTGTTAATACTCAGGACAAAGGACAAGACATCCAGAACTTTAATACGAACAGCACTACGACTTTCGTTCCTAAAATGGGAAGAGCAAATTCAAGATGAATAAAATAAAGTTACTGATATTTAGGGAAGGGGGGAGAGGAGAAAAGGAAAGTAAAACTAAACTAAACTAAGAAACTTCTTAAGAGTTAGAACAGTAACTCTAGGAATCAGCAGAGCCTTCAATTAATGTCTCTACATATGAAACTAGATGCAAGAACAATTGGAAACTGGAATCCCAATTCAGCTTTTACTACTTCTGGAGACCTGTAACTGCACTTTTCCCATTTCCAATCCAAACTAGGAAGCACATGTCAGAAGAACAAGTGCTCTGGTGAGCAAATTTAAAACCAAACATATGGCACCGAGTAAGAGCCACTCTTTGGCAGCATTTCACAGATGAGACAGAAGTTTGTTATTGCTGTATGTTGGTATTTTAGAGTACAAGAATACTTTCAGGAGTACCAATTCAAAAACAGATAACTTAATACTGGATAACCATATGCAATCCTGACGCTTAAGAGGAAAGTCTTGTTTGGTGTCAGAACTACAAAGAGCTGTGGAGTGGAACACATAACTGCCTAAACTAATTGGAATAGCACCATCCAATGGAAATAAAGAAGAAAAAAAAAAAAGAAATATAAATAACTCAGTGGAAAGTTTTTCTTCTGCTAAACAATATCCTTTCACGTACTGTGCCCTGGAACTACCATACTTCTTAGCAGTCATTTACTAACATTAGAACTTCAGAAAACAAAATTATCTAACATGAAAAGGTGGCAAGGAACATTTGAAAGTGCCTTGTATTCACAAAGTTATGACTTCATACCTGAAGAATCTCTCCATTAACATCTGCAGGTTGTGAATCCAGCCATCTTTGGCAGGATGAATGGACTGAGCTCTGTATGTTATCAAGTTTAATACAGAAGATTCCTTTCACGGAAAGATCAAGAATTTTTCTTTTAGTGTATAAGCAAATACAATATATCCATTCCCCCAACCCCCACCCCGAGAATAAAGCTCATATAAGTCCTTGCTGTGACTTTCTGACCACTTGCTATTTTAGGACTCCCAACTGTCAACTGTACTGAGTAACAAAATGGATTCAACTGGCCACAAAGGAAGACAATCGTAAGTGAAGTCTTACCGGTCTCTGATCAGCACATCTTTCCACCAGCTCAAAAAATCTCTCTTCAGAGCCATGGAATTCATTCTGGTCACAGAGTTCTTCTACTGTAGTCAAAAGATCATGTACAATGGACTTAAGTTCTTGGCTCTCCAGACTCTGAAACGGAGACAAAAACATTCCTAAAAGACTTCTACCTCACCAGAAAGCGCTAACTTTTAAATACAAACAGAAAACTCGGTTGAGAAACACAGTATTGAGAATTGGGCTAAACCTTCATTCAGCTTCAAAGTTCACTGGAGTGTACAAACAGGAGATCAATTTGCAAAAATATTTATGGCAAGGTCTTTTGATTGAAAGCACATCAAGACAGGCTCAACACTTACCTGCAGCTGTTGCAGTAATCGCTCCATGATGTCCAAAAGGATATCCCACGTTACAGCTTGCAGCTCCTTCCCATACTTCTTTATTAGACGTGTTATGGACAGAACTATCTCATAAGACACAACTGCATTGGGACATGTCATGGCCTGGAATACAAAGCATTTCAGTGAGTTAACAGTTGGAAAGCAGTGATCAGAAACCCTCTTAAATCCAAATGAAACACACCTAACTAATTAGGAACTTAGCCTGAAGGTCTGAGATAAATATATTCAAGTCTACACCCACAAAGGGCAAAGCAAAGAACCATTTTATAAAGTGCAGTTATGCACTCTTGCAAACAGCTGTACGTCCGATGTCAAATACAGTCCCATCTTACAGAGCAGACACATGAGGTTAAAGCTAGTAATTCCTGCTTGATGCACTTGGATGAGAAAATTTTAAGGGAGCTCTGAGGCTGTCCCTGAAGACATCGTCCCTCACTTTTTGTACCACACACTGGCAAGAGTGAAAGTTTTTGCTTTGTTTTTCTGGAAAGAGTGAAAGTTTTTGCTTTGTTTTTATTTTTTAAGCTAAAGCACCCACAATGTAGATATTTGATAAAAAGAATTCAGACTTTGCTTTTCTGGACAACAAAGATATTCCAGAAGGAAGCCTCAGTTTCAAACTTAAATCCTCTGTTGTTTTACTGTTTCCCCATGCTTCAGCCCATACCCAATTGCTGTCTCTCGTCTTTCAGGCCTACAAAGATCTCTTTGGTGTAGGGGACCACATTTTTGGTCTACATTTGCACAGGTCCAGATGTATACCTGATTAAAAAGTTCCTCCAGCATCCCATCCTACCTTGAGGAACGAAGGCAGCACTGAAGTTGGGGAATTCTTGAGTGAATTGAGGCGATGAGCACCCCATAGAGCCATCCCAACAAAGAACACAGCTCCTCTCAGCAGTGCTGCATCCGCCATGTAAGCTCTAAAAACAGATGGAAGGAAAGTCTTAGACCATGCTACAATTATTTTAGCATACAAGAGTCAATAGGAATATACACTGTCACAACAGGACTTCCCAGCTGTTATACATCAGAGCCTTGCACAGCGATTTACAAACATTAAAAACAGAAAATCGTTTAGTACAACTTTAAACAAAGGAAAATTAAATTCAGTAAAGCCAAAAAATGAGCACTTCAGCAGCGTAACTAGGAAGGGAATTCATTTCTAAGCACCAGAACCTTCAGCTTGTGCTACTGAGGTCAGTGACTCCCTATCTATCTCAGCGGGACCTCTACTGAATTCCTTGGGTTTTGTTAGATACACCTTCTTTACCTGTCTTCCATGATCCTGCACATGTTGTAGATGGCACTGTGTCCCAAATGAGTTCCCAAAAGGTTGCGCATAAGCTGCAAATTCAAAGAGAACACTTAAATATCCAATTGTTAAAACACTCATTAGCCTAAATATGCAGTTAGCTGGCCGATCATGCCCACTTATGGTAAGTAAATGTGTCCAGCCATTTCCATGCCACAACAGAAGCCTGTCACATCACCCGAGAGGAAACTATGGGTAAATTCCATGGACATGACAGGACTTACACTAACAATGTGCTGATCCCTTAATACTTGAAACAATTTTTTAATTTACTCTTAAAACCAAACTGAAATTTATGGCAGATGTGCACAGGCACATCTGACACTTCATCTATGAGGCCAAAACAGTGAACTCATTAAAAAACCAAAACTACGCAAGTTCTGACCTTCCAGCACGGCTCGCAGAGCTCCTTCACATTGATGGTACGGCACAAAGTGATGATAAATACTGGCAGGTTCTCCGATGGCAGACAGTTATAGCAAACAACTGCATCTAGGACTTGCAAGGAAATCTTTGGGGAAGAGAAAGACAAAATGGTTATGTATTTCTCTACGAATAAAGCAGGTCAAATCCTAACCTGGCAGACCAGGAAGTCTTCTGGAAGTCCAAAGGCATACAGATATGTTTTTTGGTTTGTTTGGGTTTTTTTAAATCATTGCAAGATGGAAAGTAAACCGTAAAAAGCACTGCTGAAAAATTGATTCACTTATCAAATTTATCAATGCTCTGCTTGTTTTAGAATAAAATGATTATTGGTGTACGAGACGCAATGGCTTACAAATACTTCGTAACATTGTATTAGCTCTCTTGTAAGATGAGAATAAACTGGGAGGAGAGTCTGATGAGGGGATTTTGCTTGTAAAAGTTACACTTTCAAAGAATTTCTAAGAACTCTAAAGTACTAAGAGAGACTCAAATTACTGACCTCAATGTCCACAGATGATGAAGTCTGAATGCACAAGAGGCATATCTTGCTGTTAGGAAAGAATATTTAATTACAATTGTTTGCTTAATATGATTTTAGGCAAATTACAAAGAGCCAAAACAGACAAGTAAATTGGCATGTTATTTTACTCATCATTGCCCTTACTGTGGCATTGTTGATAAACACTCCTAGAGACACTGAACACTACAACCTCTTTTATAAAGTTAGCTTAAAGTTGCACTTAAATGCAACTCAGTGTGCCTACACTAATATGATAGCAGAGACCCTTTGTGAGAATGAGCAATGCAATCAGGTCCATCACATAAAATGGGGAAAGCACATGCAGTTAAACTAAAACAGATCTGAACATCGTAAGAACTGAAAATCAAACATTTGTCAGAAATGTCAGGTATGACCTGGAATGAAACAGATCCAGATCGGATAAAAAACATTCCACTTATCTGTATATTGATCTGCAACTTTCTTCTGTAATTTACCACGAATAAGCATGTAGGAGTTAAAAAAAAAAACCCAACTTACTGGACCATGTCAGCTACATAGTCTTCCAGATAGCAGCTATTGAATTTCACCAGGTTCACTAAAACCAGAAGGAACTCGGAAGACAAACCAACATCCATCCACTGTAGTACAAAGTCAGCTTAAGAAGGAAAACAAATCGTTACAATATGCTTTCTACCCAGAAGTGTTATCACTACCTTTTTCTCGTATCACTGAATGCCTGTCCCTTGACTTATTCCCACCAAATTGAAGAGGGGTAGAGACAATACTCACCTAACTCTTCTTCTAAGTAGGTGATGTATCGTCCATTCTCCGTTAGAGCCTTGAACACTTCAAGCCGTTCATGCAAGTCTTCATTGGAGGGATAGTCCTTAATAACCTTAAAAAAATGTGCTCTGAGGATCCCTAATCTCTCACCCTTTAAAAAAAAAAAAAAAGGAGGAGAGGGGAATAACAGTGTCACTAATGAAAAGAGACAGTTAAGGCCTAGACCTTATCAAGGTCTGTAACAGTAATCATCATGCTTAAAATTATTTTCTTTTCCTACGGGCTATGAAAGTCTCCTGAAACTATCTCCAACCTCTACTGACTACTGACAATGGCTCAGGTCTTCTCAATCTGTTATATCAGCACTCAGGGCTGGAGGCATTTTGTCCAGCAACACACAGACAGCATCCAATACACAAAGTAATCCATGGAAACTGCAGCTGACAGCACTGACAGCAGAGCATTTAGAAAAAAACAAGCCAACAAACTAGAATCAATGCCTATTCTTTTCGTAAGCATCTACCCCTACTTTGTCAGAATACTGCAAACTAGAACTTTGGTCTGACACAGTCTTACATTTGTATAGCACATTGTGAAATCTGAAGAATTCATAGTATGCTTAACTTGGCCAGGCTAGAAAAGTATCTCATACAGAACTTCTTGCATACCTGACATGCTGAAACATCAAAAAGAGCTGCAGACTAGGACTAATAGGTCTGGGCAAAGACCACATAAAATTAGCTGTACTATGCTGAACTTAACCCTAAGTATTTCCTCTTTTTCAAGAACGTTGCCCCAAAACAGAAAAGTTTTCTACGAGTTGTATGAAAAGTTTTGCTACGAAGTCAAACCAAGACTTAAATTTAAATGCATCCTCTTCCCATTTACTAGGCACAACCAAAATAAGAAACATGGAAAGTTGTAGAGAAGAGCCACCCCATGTTTTTCACGTTCATACTCTGCACAAACCCTAGTTTAAGTGTAGTGTTTCTTCTACAGTTTGTTTGTTTTCACCTGTCCTTGAACGATTGACTTCAGCAGATGAAGAACAGCATGTCTGGCTTCGACGGGGCGCTCTGGCTGGAGCATATCAGCTACCACTTTCCATATTGCCTCCACTGCATGCTGAAAACAAACATGGGAGACAGGCAGTAGTAGGAAAGTTCAGCTTCTTCTGGGATCTTTACCCAGTAGGTCAGTCATTAATTACGGCAAGTTAACTAACAAGATCTCCAGGGATTTCACGTCCGGAGTTCTCTTTTCTGAAGGACGCTCTCACCTGCCCGGTCATAAACTCAGATGAACCACATGAGAGACACCAAATCCCGTCCTACAGGACAACTTGCACCCCAGTAACTGAAGTTCTTCATTCACACACTTACTTCAGCGTAAACATTTGTGCGGAAACTTCACCCAAATACAAGATGAGTTTAAAACCAATTTGAGGCTGCTAGTTAGCAAGACAGAAGGAGCTAGCAAACACCTCTTCTACAGGATTAACATCACCTCCCATGAACCTTCCTGAACAGGCCTGAATATTTGCAGCGTTCTCCTTCCATTCAGTTCAGGAAGCCCGTCAGCTATGTCCTCTCTGCTCCACAGCTGGTAGGTTGGACAAGACTAATTTCCTTGGCATGGGAGCCATCCTTTTACAGGTTTGGACAGCACAAAACAGCTTCTGGGATTACCAATTTTAAAAGGCAGTCTGAACTACAGGAGCCTCTTACGATAGGTTAAGAGCTGTTGCTTAAATTTTCACCCTTCCAATATTCACTGAACAGTTTGAAACTTACCTCTTCGATTTTTTTTGTTTTTGCCACTTCACAAATTTGACTGATTGCTCGTATCCTATTACTTAATCCACATTCTATGCTCAGTTCCTGGAAAGAAATGTAGAAATAAGCTAACAGTTTATCTTACTAGAAACACTTATCCATTTCTCGAAGGAGAATCATGAACCACTGAAAAATAAACCACACGTTTGTCCAAAATGATCTAACCATTAGTCATCACTGGAGCTTTTCAGGAATTTCTCCAAAAACATTTTTCCATTAGCAAATGATTCGTCAAAACTAGAACTTTCACAAAACTGGAGCCAAGCAGCTTTTCACCTCCAGGGCAGAATATCTCATTTTCTTCAGAAAATAGTAACTCACTGGCTGTGATGCTCACCCAGTTCACGGGAGAAGGGCAGAGAAAGGAGGGACATTAAGTCCGGCTCCCCAGCCTTCCAGCAGGTAAGAGCTTCCCTTCACAGACAGGAAGGGAGTCTGGTCTCCTTCTCCCTTTTATGTGTTTTCCTCCCTGTGTGCCAACTATTCTGCTTACAGACTTGCTGTACCAATTACTGGAATCATTTTTTTTTTTTTTTAATTTTCACAAACCCGTAGGGTTTTCATAAAATAGAAACAGTTTCCAGCTTGTGCTAACTGCCACCACATAAACTTCGTCAAGCTCAGACTATAAAAAAAGAGCAGCATACTTTGAGGAAACACCCTGTAACCCGACATAAGACACCACCATCCCATCAAATATCTCAAAAGTATTCAATCACTGAATAACTAAAATGCTGTAACTTCAAAGTGAGTGAGTTTTACATCCATTTCACTAGAGAATGAATTGAGAGATAAGGTAAAAAGGCCGGATCAGAGAGAGAATGAATGTCAAAACAGAAAGGAGAACGAGCAAGCCCTCCTTCCGATCCTCTCAGCTCAGGTAATCCAGGCACTATCCCCACCTTTACTACGGTCAGTTCTCACACCTTGAGTATTTCTGCAGTGATGATAAACTCTGTTTGCTTGCCCTCCGACGACTTTGAACTTCCCCGGGATGTTCCCAGCCCCAGGAGATTCCTGAACTTCTCCTTCAGTCCAGAATCCTTGCTCTGAGGCTTTGCCATTGCTGACAAGCAAGCAGTGCTGAGTCCCTGCAAATACAGAATGGGGTTTCTGTTAAGGGAGGCCCAAGGGGAATCTTTAAGCAGTAAAACACCAGTAACAGCTGTCACAATGTGGCTTTTACAAGCAGCTCTGGTGTCTCAAACCGTTTCAAACAGGGGAGAAGCCCAACGCTGAGGACGAAACAGCGAGGAGCCCGCACGCGTGAGGAGCACACACCGCTCCTGCCTTCAGCACCCGCATCCTGCAGCTATCCGGGGAACGGGGACCTCTGGGCTACCATTTTCTGGGAGCTCTGGATGCCCAGCACTACCACAGCCTGGCGCACAGAGCAACCACCATTTTAAAACCGCTGAGCTGATTTTTGAAGTATAAACACGCACACGCGCTTTTTGGTGGGTGTGAGCTGAAGTACTTGTTCCCAGTCCAAAAGCAACGGACAAGCACACAGCACCGTAAAGCAGATGTTGAAAGTAGCTAGACATGAGGAAGGACTTACGAATCTGAGCGTTCGAACATCCAAATGCTGCCACGGCAAGGAGAAAGAGGGGGAGCGAGAACAAACGTACCCATTACAGCAACAGCACATCGACAGCAACATCCTTCAGAAACTGTCTCCCCGGCCAGCCCCAACCCGCTGCCCCTCAGGGACCCCCGCGCCCGGCTCAGAGCGGGACGCCCGCTCCTTGCATGCTGGCGCAGCCCCAGCACCCTGCCCTCGGCACGCGCTCCCGGACAAACCCGGCAGCCCCTCGGCTATGGCCCCTGACCCCCCAGACCCCACAAAGCCCTCCCCACCCCCCTGGCCTGTGCCACCGCCA
>NW_008825253.1:230933-234290 GCF_000699105.1 Pygoscelis adeliae
GGCTGTCCTGCCTGTGGCACTGGGGGGGGGCCTGGGGACGCGTCTTGTCCTTCAGCCGCCTCCTGTGTGTTTGGGACACGCGTTCCCATAGTGTGACATGTGTCCCCAACTGTTGTCACCCGTTTCCCAGGTCCTTCCCAGCCCTTCCTCGCCCCGCGGCTGGCTCTGGTTGGGGCTGGGCAGACGGGCAGTGTTGCTGCTGGGTTGGGACTATGGGGGAGACGACTTCGTCCCTCGTCATGGTCCCCCGGGTGGTTTTGGCACGCAGGGCTGGTGCTGGGCTCCGGTGGGAGATGGAGGCTCCTCTTTCCCCTGGTCTCTGGCCTGAAAATCTCCCGTCTCTTGCAGTGAGCCGGGTCCACAGCACAGCCGGCATCCCGAGGCGCAGCAGGAGGAGGAAGAGCATCGCCATTGCCTACGAATCTGCACAGGGGGACGGTGCCGAGCAGGGGACGTCGGAGCCCCAGAGACCGCGCTGGGAGCCAAGGGACTGGCGGCAGCAGTTGGAGCGCATCCAGGAAATGCGGAGGAACAGAGATGCTCCTGTCGATGAGATGGGGGTGGAGAAGTGTTACGACAGCAGCGCACCTCCACAGGTAACAACACCCTGCTGCCCTGCTCCGTCAGGCGGGCACGTGAAAATACAGCCCTGCTTCCGCAGCCCTCCGGCCTTCCTCATCCTCACGTTGCCCCTGGATATGTCCCATTTTGGATATCTCCAGAACAGAAAAATAAACGCAAGGTGTATCAGGACTCTAGGCTGGGATTGCTCCCACAAGAGGTTACCGCACAAGCGTGCATATGAGAGAAACCGTTCATCCTGCTAGAGGAGGAGAGTCGGCCGCTGCCTCTCCGCTACCGGGCTTGTTGGCTTCAGACAGTCCTTGTGAAATGGCAGTGGGTATTTTCTGAGATGTTCTCTGCTCGTATTCAGCCCATGCTGGGCATTAGAGACCAACTAGCAAACGCAGCTGTGAAAGGCCCTTGTCCTCTGCTTAAACTGCTGCCAGAAGAGTTAGCAGGCTGAACCAAGAGTAGGAGCTGAGGCAAAAACAGGATGATTTTGGACTTGGGAGTGAAAACCCTGAGAGTGTATTGTGGCAGTGCTGTCTTCTGGGGCAGGCTGGCAGGGCACGAAGGCACGTCCCTTTTTTCTTAAAAATCTCTGTTGGAGTCCAAGGAAAGTATCCAGCAAGATGGCTCTGTAATACAGAGGAAAAACAGCATGGAGAAAAGGTGAGGGGAGCCAAGAAAAAACTTTCCAGGCTGCTTTTATGTTCTTCAGAGCAGCACAGAAGCGTAGGTTGGCTTCCTCCTCTCTTGCGGTCCACTTTTAAGGGGATACTGGTTGAAAGGAAGGGCCATGCTGGGATGGCACTGTGCTCCCCAAGCCTGGGAACACAATCAAAGGCCCCAAATGACGCCTCCCTCTGAGGGGACCATTTGCATCAGTACAAAAAACAAAGCGGAGCGAGGCCGTGGCGCGGCGCTGGGATCCGGGGCTGCAGGGCTGCGCTCTCCGTGCGCGGCGCTGGTGTGGGAACGTGGAGATAACCCGCAGGCAGGCTCGGCGGAGCAGCAGGAGTCGTGTGCTCCACGGCGACCCGCTGGGCTCTGAGGGAGGGGTCTCAAAGACACAGCTGCACAGCTTCGGCGCATGTAACGCTGTCCTTATTGCTGGCATCGTGCCTTGGGCTTGGATCCCTGGGGAAAACGGTTCGCTCTGGATTCAGACAGCGTCACACGCTCCGCAGCCAGGTGGGCTGGCACCAAGTGCGGCTGTGGGGCCAGGGGGACTATGGTGCACGATATGGAAATAACTTTTCTTCCCTAGGGAAGCAGGGTTGTTGCTTCCAAGAAAAAGTGGATGTTGTAACCCTCAGCACACACCAGCGCTCCTCACACAACTTCCATGCACTCGGAGATTACCCTACTTCCATGCACTCAGAGATTTTTCCTGGTGCACCTGCGGTTTTGTAAACTTTGTAAGAGAGCTGGAGGCAGGATTGTACCCCGTGTTATCCTGGGTCAGTCCAGGTTAGTTGCATCATCCTCCTCATTCTGGTGGGGAGAGAATCACATCCAGGGAAAAATCAGTTGAAAAATAGGATGGTCTGGGCTAAACCCTGCATGACAGCCACAGAGGAACTTGTGGGTTTTGTGCTTCATCTCCCAGTCTCTGTCATCCCAGTTCTTTAGATTTGGTTTCTTAAGGAACTCTCTGGAGCCAGATTCCCAGTTCCTACTGAAGCGTAGTGGGAAAGGGACGGGCTTTTCCAAAGCTGCTTTAGTGCAGAAGTTGCATGAAAAATCATTGGGCGTTTGTACTCCTACGTCCTGTGGGGTCTCCTGAGAATCCCATCATCAGGAAAAGCTTTGTCTGACCCTTTGTGGCTAAGCACTGGCGTCTTTGGATGTGAGATGCCAGCAGACAGTAGCTGCTCTCTGCCCTTTTATGCATGCTGACTGCTTGGATTGAAGGTGTTTCTTTTCTCCCCTTATTGTGTGGTGGAAGTAAAAGGTTATGGATTATTTCTGTTGCAGCCTTCCAGTTTCTTGTAGACAGATACGGCTGAACCAGGAGAGGTCCATATTATGCACTGGACTGAAGATGGTGCTGGGTGGGAGAACCGAGCTCCAGAGGCGGCCGGATCCTCTCAGAGGTCTTGGGGTGTCTCACTGTCTCCTTTTCCCCAGGTTATGCGCTACCAAGTTCTGCTGTCACTGATGCTCTCCAGCCAGACCAAGGACCAGGTGACGTCAGCTGCCATGCTGCGCCTGAGGCAGCATGGCCTCACAGTCGACAGTATTTTGCAGATGGATGACGCGACGCTTGGGCGGATCATTTACCCTGTAGGATTCTGGAGGGTGAGTGCAGGATCGCGGCAGCACCCGATGTGCATGTAGAGGAACCCCCTCCACCGTCCTCCGTTCCCATACGGCTGTCTGAGACAGCTCAGAGGCCCAGGAGAGAAGCGCAAAGCGGGCGCAGGTTTGTCCTTTGCAGGCTGTACTCGTGGCCGGTCGCTGCGCTGACAGAAGGTGATGAAGGCAGGAGGTGGGTGCGAACCAGCCCTGCTCCTGAGAGACGGTGTTCAGCCTGCGTGCCGTGCCCCCTGGTGATCTTTCCCCTGGAGTCAAGCTGAAGGCTGTATTTTACGCCAGTTTTAGCAATTTGTATTCACAGCAAGATTGCTTGCTGCAGTGCCGGGGAGGTTAGAGCTAATCAGGTGTCAGCATTTCGCTTTCAAGGAGAAATCAGAGACCTCTGTCTCCCCTCCGCAAACTCCAGTGTGTGGCCTCATGTAACATACACTCAGGGATGGTTTGTTTTCTGAGCTGTTTGTCTCTTTTCCC
>NW_008825253.1:234320-244437 GCF_000699105.1 Pygoscelis adeliae
CCCCTTGGTTTTCCAGAACAAGGTGAAGTACATAAAGCAGACAACAGCCATCCTGAAGCAGAAGTACGGGGGCGACATACCGAGAACTGTGGAGGAGCTGGTGCAGCTGCCAGGGGTGGGGCCCAAAATGGCCCACTTGGCCATGAACATTGCCTGGGACAGTGTCTCCGGGATAGGTAGGTTGGACCGTGTTTTCCCCATTCCTCTCCTAAATCCTGCCTGATCCATTCCCTGGGCAGAGGGGAAGCATTGCAGCTGGGTTATCTGCGTGCCCCAGGAGCCTGATAGCATCGCTTCAGTTTAGTCATCTGCAGACTATTTGGGTGGCTGAAGGATGCAACCCTCGACCACTCGCAGCGGATGAGTTGCTAGGATTTGCGTATGGATCCGGCTATTGTTTTGCCCCAAATGTGATAGCAAAAATCCCGAAGGGCAGTCAGTCCCTCCCCTCAGATGCTGGTAAGCAGTGCAAGTATTGCCGAGTCGGGTAGGCATCCAAAAAGATGTGCTAGCAGAATAATGCTTTGAAATCTTTTTGGTGTCAAGTGAAAGAGATGTGGAGATAATTCTGTGGTTTGGGGATACTTTTAGGATAGTCTGACATTATTTTTTCCCAGGGTTGCTTCCGTTTAAACAAATCTCATTTGGGATTTTTGTTTGGCAAGCCGTAAGAGGGCAGAAGCAGGGCTTAGTCAAAATTGCTGTTTGAAATCGGTAATTCATGATGGGTCTTAGAAAGAAATGGTCTCAGGCAATCTGTAGCTACAGGATTTCTGATCGGTTTTAGTTCCTGCGGCTGGGTAATAGGTGACCACAGGTACATTTGTTTATTTGCCGTGTTTATTGAACAGAGAGCATAGGAGAGCACATAGCTGTACCCCGTGAAGCTGTGTGCTTTAGCAGTGATCGGCTGGGAGGGAAGCCTGCGGTGGAGATGTGCCCAGACCAGACCCAGGGCAGGTTCGCTCCTGCACGATGCTCGTTTGGGGAGCACGGAGGGGAGCGTGGCTGGCAGCAGAGCTGCCCGCAGCAGCCGGCAGATGGGGCTGGACGATCAACTGCAGGGTCCCGGTGGGCTGCCCGGCCTGGGCGCCCTTGGGGACAGATTAATATTCCAAGTGTATTTGCTGCTTAAAGGAGGAGCCCTGGGAAAGCTAGGAATGGTGCCACCTGATGAATGACTGCCGTCGCGGCGAGCACGCAGCCCAAGGTCAGTGCGGGCGGCAGCTGACTCCTGCAGCCCCACTGGTGACCGTCGGCTGTACGAAATGTGGCTCTTGCGCTAGATTTGACAGCGCTCGGGGTCTGTTGTTCTCTCCCTGCTGTGGGGGAGGGAAGTCTAGAGCCAACTATTTTCCAAATAATTGTGTGCTCAGTTTTGATTTAGGAAGCAAGACTTAAGTCTTCCTGTTTACAGCAATTTCCTGGGTTTTGCCCAATTAGCCACAGAGACAGGTTTATCGCTGCTGATCTAACAATAATATACTTTGCATTCAGAGCTTTTTAGCTCAAAGCACTTTATAAACATTCGTTTAAGTCTCACAAACCCTCTTGTGTTGGTAGGTATTATGAAATGTGTTTTCCATCTGGGTAAACTAAGGGGCAGAGATTGCAACTTGCGTAACATCAGCTGAGACACAGAGAGGAAGAGAACCCAGGGCAGGCTGCCCTGTGCCTGCTAGATCAGAGCACGCAAACCTTTGAAGGAAGGCTGGGTCAGATTGTGTGAGCGTGTCGCTAGCTGCATGGGGTGAGATACCCATCCCATCTTGCTTTTGGCTCTGGCCCTAGGAAGAAAGCAGCACATTTGTTCTGCGAGTGAGCCTCCCCTCCTGTTTCACCTGCCTGTTCCTGCCGGCCCGCGGAGGAAGCCCGCGCCGGGCGCTGTACCTGGTGTGCTGCGACAGGCGGCTTTTGGCTGTGCTCTCTCTGTTCAGGTGTGTCTGCCCCCACCTAAACTCTGGGCTCTCCCTTCCTAGCTGTGGACACCCATGTGCACAGGATCACAAACAGGCTGAAGTGGGTGAAGAAGGAGACCAGATACCCCGAGGAAACTCGGGTAGCGCTGGAGGACTGGCTGCCCAGGTGAGGCCTGAGACCCCAGCCTCCTTCCTCCACACCAAGCCCCTCAGGCTAGCTGCAGGAGCCACGTCTGCACGCAATCCTGCTTATAGCATTTTCAGTGACTGCACTTTGCGTCCCTTCTCTTTATGGGGGACTAGCCTGCAGGCATTTCTCCTCTCCCCGAGAGCTGCAGCAGCAGCATCTCAGCTACTTGGTTGTTTCCTGGCTATCAGATGTATCGATCACCACTAGTGCAGGCAGGTACCTGGAGGTCTTGATGCCCGATTCTTGCCTTCACAAGTTTACCGTGACCCAAGCCAGGTGCTTTTCTACACAGGACCTTGCTGAGCCTAATGGCCACAGCAATATCAGACCATGGTTGGATTCTGGCCTTCACTGATGCTTAATCTTCAGTATCAAGTGCCAGCTGACAGGTCCTCTGTTGCATCTCCACATCTGGCACGTGCCTTAGCACAAGAGAATGACCACAGGCACTTCATGTGTCTGTCCTCTGCTCCCCACCCCCGTTCAGGGGGATCAGGAAAGGTTGGGAAGGCTGTTCTTAGCAGCAGGCTGGGACCTGCCTCCATGCGCCTCGGGAAGCCAAGAGGAACGGACGGTAGGCGAAAGGGATCCATTTAAAAGCACGGGCTGTTCTTTAACCCCTCTGAGCAGCTGTATCGGAAAGCTCATGTTTTCCCTCTCACTGCAGGGATCTCTGGAGGGAGATAAACTGGCTCCTAGTGGGCTTTGGCCAGCAGACCTGCCTGCCTGTGAATCCTCGCTGCAACGAATGCCTCAATCAAGACATTTGCCCAGCTGCTAAGAGACGCTGAGGGGGTCATCCAATCTTCATAGAGCAACAAAGCTGCTTTGGCTCAAGCAGCAGCCGCCCGGAGCTGAGCCCTAGTAAAGCTGTGCTTTGCACGGGGCTGGCTGCGTGACTGCAGGGAAGCAGGAGACTGCTGCAGCCAGCTCAGCATCTCTGAGGAGGGAGCAGCCGCTGGCAATGGCTGAGCTCTCGAGAGGAAAAAGGGTCTTTCAAAGTGCAGCAGTCCTGCTGCGTCAGTGCTAAAGGCTCCAGCCCCCGTGTGAATGCCTGAGCATGCCCGGCGGAGCAGCAGGCTGTGCCGCGTCAGGAGCGGCTGGAGAGAAATGCTTTGTCCTAGGGGATTTGCTGCTGCTTGTAAATACACATTTAATAAAGGTGGTGGGTTTGTTGGGGTTTTTTTTTTCCCACCCATGAGGTTTGCTGGCATCTGTGCAACACATGGCAGGGGGAGGAGAGCACGGGTGACCTCACCAAAGTGTGAGACCGTAGCAACCAGCCCTGCCAGCTGAGAGCAGGCAGCACGCAACCTGCCAAGCCGCCTGCCTAGCCCGGGCAGCGAGGGGCACCGCAATGAATGACTTCACGAGCCAGGATCAGAGGAGGCCACTGCCTGGGCAAGTGACCTTTGGGTCCTGGTAGCAGAAGAGCAGGGGGTAATGCAGAGCTGGGGGGGGCAGGCAGGAGACAAGCCGGTGTCGCTCTCGGTTCTGTGTGTGCCAGCAAGGGTTACAGTGGCCACAGGAGCCAGGCTAGTGCGTGCCTCAGAAGCTGACAGAAGGGACACCACCACCATCTGTGTTTTGTTCTTCAAAGAAAGGGCAGTGCTGACTTCATTGTAGAGCTTCAAAGGAATAATTTCAGCTACTCTTTAAACAGGCAAGGGAGGAAGCAAAGTTTATAATGCGCTAAAGGCGGCTGTAATTCCGCTCTGAAGTTCCCTACCAAACAGATGAGGAACGAGCAAATAAGTACTCGGTACATGGGAAAACGAAGTTTATTACTGACATTACAGTGTACATTATGTTTTTACAATGCAGCTGACAGCCTTATACTTTATTGATTTTTTTTTTTTCCCAAGTTAAATGTACAGGAACTGAATAATTACTACTGAGCTACAAGATGTCAGAAATACGGTAAGTGCTTTAACCAGGAGCAGTTTCCATGGACTAAGCAGAGATTAAGATTTGAAAATCTTATCAGTACAGATTTGCACACCTGATTTCTTTTGATCCGCATTCAAAACTACATGTTCTTCTTTTCCCCCCTCGACTACAGTGGTCCAGTCTTGTATGAGAAACACGGTATTTACAAACGGGTCTTTACTCTCTGACATGCATCGGAGAGCGCGGCATTTAGGTCAGTGTAACGGGGAACGCTCTGCCCTGCGCAAACCGGGGCACTGCCTGGGGTTTGGCTGTGCAGGCACGGGAAGCAACGTGCATACCATGAAAAAGAAGGGCTCCTTCAAAAGATTACCGATTTAAAGAAGCTAATATTTGGGGGGCCAGAAAGAGAGCAGGTAATTGTCTTTGAAGTGGGGTAGGGAAGAGGTGTCTTGTTAATGGCAGAGTCCTGGAGGGGAGGCAAACCTCTCCGCATCCTGAGCCGTCGTCCTGCTGCCAGTCTCGTCACCGATAGCCAAACACCTGCACCAGTTCCTCTCCAAAGTCATTATTTTCAACCTGTTCAGCCCATCAACATTCCTAAAAGATAACTCATAAAAGAGAACTCATCTCCTTCACCCCTGAGGCTTTCCATGCTCTCCTGCCAGCCAGCTAACAGCCGTGGGCATCAGCTGCTCCCCACGGTGAAGCCAAATGTCCCGGCTCCGCTGCTGCGGTCCCCCTGCCCCGCACTGACCCACCGCTGTGCTGAGCCCCAGCCCGCTGCCGAGGAGAGCAGTAAATGTTATAAGGCACCTTTTAGCTCAATACTTAGGAAACACACACAGAGCCATTACGATATCCGGAACGTAACACCGACTAACCCCAAAGGCCACGGCTCGTAACGCAGCAGTGCTGGCGTAACGCAGGGCAAGATCACAGCCACGTGTTTTAAAATGGTCATCGATGTCCAAGCGATGGCTGCCATTTGCTTTTAGCTGGGGAAAGTGTTTTGTACTCGACTGTCCTGCTGTGCCCAGGCCCTTCCCGCTGCTGCCTCGGCATCTGAGCTGAAATACTGGGCGGCCACCGCGGCTGGGCTTGGGGAGCTGCTGGAGCCTGGGAGGGAGGGGGCCAGCCCCATCACGGCCGGGACCCTGCCCTGGTAAAACACCTCTGTCTGCAACCTCGGAGAGTGCTGTAGTTCAGCTTAGTCATCTTCCCTCATTTACAGCCAAAGGCAAGTAATAAAGAGCTTAAACGGGCTTAATTTGTAATGCTTTAAAGATACATTTTTGAGGCTCTAATACCAAGAGCAGGGTGTTTTCAAAGGAGGCCGTAGAAAGCCAACGCAACTGCCCACTCCATCACACCGCTGCCTGCTTCGTAGCCAGCCCCGCAGAGACCCCAGGGCTTCAGAGGACACCCTCCTGTGGCGAGGCAGAGACTCCGTTATCCTCACGGGCTGGAGGCATCAAATACCAGCCCAGAAGTAACAAACCAAGCGGGACCCGGACCCTGCCCCGGGACCCAGCACCCAGGCACAGCCACAGCTGAGCCCCGCTTCCCCAGCGCCAAGCCCGCAGCCAGAGCCGGATCCCCGCGCTCCTCCCTGGAGACAGATGCTGGGTTGTGCTCGCTTTCAAGTTTGTCCAAAGAGTTTTTGTAGCATCCCATGGCTCTTGTCTTCTTGCAAGGCTGCCGGAGCCGGGCCGGCAGCACCGCTCCTCGCACCGCAGGGCAGGACTGTCCCCGCTCCCCCCCCCGCCGCTCAGCGCTGCATCGACGGCTGCAAACGGTGAGGCCTGCGGCATTTGGGCTGTTGGGTTTGGGTTTTGTTTTTAAATCCTGCCCTCTCCCCTCTGCAGAGCTGTCGGGGATGAAAAATGGGCTTTTATTGCTGGGGCAGAAGTCACTGGAGGGGAGGGAGGTTCCTAAACTAACTGGAAACATATGGGACTTCATTTAAAAAAAAACAACCAAAAACGACAAAACAAACTTTTTTGTTTCAATAGCAAAGCCAACAAGAGCAATTTACAGCCACTGTCCGTTTTCCCATCGTGTGAGTAGTTGACGCTGCAGACGGGGTGCCGGGGAGGGGGTGCCAGGTACACCCCACCCTGCGGACCCCCACCACGGCGGGGGCACGAGGCCGTAAGACGTTTGCACAGGGGCACAGAGCATCCCATGGGGCTCAGTCTGGGACACCCGCAAAACCAAAACAAACACCCCAAATAAAGAAAAAAAAAAAAAAAAAGAAATAATAGAAGCCTAAATGATGCAGGTAAGAAACAAGAGTTAAACTCTTCCAGTCCTTTCTCACAGGAACAGCGGATGGCGGGCAGCCAGAGCCGGGCTGAAGAGCAAGCAAGGAAAGGAGCTTTGGTCACATTTGTCTTATGAGAATCGCTGGTGAGTAACAATAATAATAATAATAATAATAAAAAATAAAAAAAAGGACTTTAAAATACGCCTTGTAAAAGCAACCAGTGAAGAGCAGAGCACAAAGCATCTCACATGGACACTGAAGGACAGTAGTGAGTAGGCACCTCAGAAACGTCCGAGCTGGGGCAGGGGCAGGAGAGCGGCGGACGGCAGCCACCAGCAAGGCTCAGAAATTGCTGAAAATCTCTCGCTTCTTGTTCCAGTCCATCTGCGGAGCTCTCTTCTTCACCCGCTTGGCCCGCACCTTCTCCTTGGCCTCAGCAGCCGTTGGGCTCAGGGTCAGCCCGCTCTCCTCAAACGGGTCTTTCTTCTCCGCGTCTCCATCCTGCGTGGAGAAGGGAGAAAAGATGTCAGCCCGTGGCAGCATCCCCCCCACCGCCGCGAGCACGGCCATGGTGTCCTGCAGCGTTTCACCCCGCGCGGCCCCAGGAGAGGCATCTCCTCCAGCGTGCACGATAAGCAAATGCGCAGGGGTGGGTTTTTTTTGGAGCAGAAGGTCAAAGTCCCTCCCCCGTGCCATGTCTGTGGTTTCACTGGGGGCTGCAGCATCCATGTGGCCACAGAGTTAATTACTACATTGCGTTTTGGGGGGTTTTTTTCCCCCGCCTGAAGAATGTGTGGCTGCCACGGCTGGAAGTGGAAAAGCAGAAACACAGGAGCTGCTGCCAGAGGGAAAACAAGCTGCTCCGCTTGTCTGCTGGGAAAATGGAAAATAAGCCCCTGGTGTAGGCAGAAAGCAGGGACGAGGGAGCAAGCTGGGGGTGAGCCTTGGGGCTCGCAGGGAGGGGTTGCGGCAAGGCCCCCCCCCTGCTCCCCTGGTTTACCCGTTTGCTCGCAGAGCACCCATGGCTAACCGAGGCGGGGATGGGGGGTGCGTGGGTGGACGGCAGCGCCTGCCTGCGTGCCCGGCTGGCCATGCCCGGCACGGCCGCTGCAAGACACCAGTCAAGGCAGTATTTGCTTTGGGAACTGTACTGAAAACAGCATCTTTCCATCTGCTCAATAAAATTACTTTTATAATAAGAAAATTAACTCTCCTTTCTAAAGTCACTGCCGCTGCGACAGTGTGCCCTCCAGCCAGAAACCCCAGGTGCCCCTCCACTAACCCTGACCCTCTTGTTCCTGCAGTAGGGAAGGACGGCCACCACCTCCTCAGGGTACAATTAACGTCCTGGCCAAAATGCTTTTATTCCATCGCATCCCTGCTGGGGACAGACCCTCAAACCCCACAGGTCTGGGAAGCATCGTCCCTGCCGGGACTTGGTTCCTCAGAGCTGGTTTCAGCGGGCAGCACGCTCCGTAGCGGGCACAATCTAAAGCTTCGGCTTCATCGATCCCATCCGTACCGAGGCTTTGCCGGGTCTCGGTGCCGGGCAGGGCGGAGGTGCCCGAGGAGAGCCGCTCGGGGAGAAGCGGCTGCACCCCGGAGCTGCACGGCTGCACTCTGCAAGCACCGCGCTCGTGTCAATAGCGGGCAAACATACAGAATCAAGACCTTCAGTTTTAAGGAAACACTTTAAAGCCTGCCTACTCACATTGCTGCCCTACCGCGCAT
This sequence comes from Pygoscelis adeliae, assembly GCF_000699105.1. Classification (NCBI taxonomy): domain Eukaryota; kingdom Metazoa; phylum Chordata; class Aves; order Sphenisciformes; family Spheniscidae; genus Pygoscelis; species Pygoscelis adeliae. The sequence goes on from NW_008825253.1 coordinate 242,320, forward strand.
GCGAAACTCCAAAATAATAATTTCACAACCCCTGCTGATAACCATGGGCAGGTCTCCCACCAGCGCTGCAAGATAATGGCTCCAGCTTTGCTCTGGCTTGCGAATGCAAACTGAACCGGGTGGTGGCTTGAATGAGCACGCCAGGCTACGAGCTGGGGGGCCAGGCCGCAGGCAACCCCCCCGCCACCCCCCAGGGACTCAGCTTTCTAGTGCAGAGGTGGGACAGCGATCTCCGAAACAGCCCAAAGGTGACTCCATGGAAGGAACCGCTGCGCTCAGGCACCGGGACACAGCCTGGTTTTCCAAAGGCAGCGGCCATTGGATCAGGACATGTATTATTTAATGCTCAGAGAGAAATGGAGATGCCAGACTGCAGGCGTGTGGCCACAGCTCTCAGACACAGCTGGCGTTCGAGATGTTTTAGAGGCTCTGGGTCTCAGAGGAGGCTGCGTGAGCACTTGCTGCCGTCAGACTCCTGGTCCCAGCCGTCTCGGGGCAGGGGACAGCACAAGCACCGAGAACCAGTAGAGACCCCACAGAGCATCTGCATGGAGGCATTCCTCTATTTTTAGCAAAGCCTCATGCTAAAGTGCTCAAAAATTTATCTTTAGAAATCCCCCACTTACTATTTTAAGAAAAAAAATTGCTAAATTAATAACACCGAGAGAATATCAATCTATGCCTTGTGTTTACTTTTGGTCGCTCATTCACCTTCCACGGCGAGGTCTGCCTCTTCTCTGGCCCTTCGCTGCGGCACTCAGCCAGGCTCTACCAGAGAAACAGCCCCAGCCCTGCAAGCAGCCCTGCGGGTCCCCAAACCCACGCTCCTCCCATCCTCAGCAGCTCCTTTAAACACTGTGATAAATTCACTGTGCTCCAAGCTAAAAGCAATTTGGCTTTTTTATAATTTTAGCCTGCCTTGTTCCTGTTCGCAGCACTTGAACCTCACAGCTCCGCTCCTCCTGCCCTCCCGGCTTCCCAGCCTCGTCTCCTGCCCTGTAGCTCGTCAGTATAATTACAGTTAAGATCCACAACTCTTGCAGACATCCTTTCATCTCACACCTCCTTTCAAACTATTCGAGCACGAGTCACTGCCCAACGAAGCACCAATTAACTTGCTGCCATTACCCCTTGACGTTCTCCTCTGCTCGGTTTGGGGCAGTGCCACCTCCTCCCCGAGGTCACGATGCCCGAAGGGACAAGCACGTGCGAGTCCTCCCAGAGCCAGGGGCTTGCCGGGGGAACGGAGCACGCATCCATCCGCACCCTTGCAAAACTCGTCCCTTAATAGGGGACATCTGCTGCTGCTGGCAGAGGCCACGAGACCCCCACGAGCTTTTCTGTCCCCTGGACAAAGAGGGGAAAGAATCTGCAGCCCGGACTTGGCCCGTTGGAGCCAGTGGCTCACTGGCAGGGGACAGACACGGTCAAGTAACCCAAACCTCACGCAGTCTCCTTAAACTCTATTTAATCAAACCCTGCGTGTTTTAGCTCCTGCCCATCTGAAGGCAGAAGGGAAGGAAGGCAGAACACGATGGGATTTAATTCGCATTTGAACGCTGTTGCATCTCTCAGATGCCGGTTTGCAGGGGGCAGTTTGCAAATGCAGCTCACAGATGCACATCTTTGCATGTACATCTCTGTGACAGCAGCTTGTGCTGCTACAGCACGCGTCACCCCGAGGGTCCCGAGCCCTTAACCAGGCACTTGAAGGAGTTATCCCAGAAACGTGGCCACCGCTGTGCTGGAACCAGCAGCTGCTGACAGCTCACGGCTTCATTTCATGCACATCTACAGTGCAAGGGATGAAAGAAAACTCTGTATTTTGCTTGCCGGATGGATACAAGTGTACCTAAGTCTGCAAGATAAAACTGAAAATGCATTGTTACGCAGTACCATAAGGCAAGTATGTACCTACAATAGTACGTAAAGGGGAGGGGGAATGTTTGGGGTTTTTACCTCTGATTCCTTTCCTGGACTTTGAAGGTCACTGTGAGATGAAGATGTGGATCCTCCATTCAGCTAGTGGAAATTAAAGTGTTAGTCCGGTTTGCACAAAGGCAGAATTAGGGAATAAAAAAAAAAAAAAAAGCTTAAGCAGAAGATGCTCCAGCCTGG
>NW_008825253.1:246004-248355 GCF_000699105.1 Pygoscelis adeliae
GCCCCACGGACGGACACGGCTGGGCTTTCCGAAGGGCTGATCTGGGGGCTGCATCAGCGCGAGCTGCAGGGACTCCTACTGCAAATCAGGGCACCTTTGCGTGTAAAAAAATAAACTCAAATCATAATTTTGAGAGCGTGCTGGTGCAAAAGCCTTGGTTATTGTGTTGGGATCCTTGAGTATTTTATCATACTGAATGTCGGACTCGTGTTTACAGTGTGATAAGCTCTCAGCATCAGAAGAAAGTCAGCTCATAGCAGAAATGATGCTGAAGTCTCCGGTATCATGAGAAGCTAAAAGATAATGTTATTTAAATGAGAAGCAAGCTTCAAATCACAAGCAATATTAAAGTGGAACTGGACTTAAAAAGAAAAAGTAATTTTGAAATTTGGCACGTCTGAAAATATTTTCGTATTTCCTTTATCCTGAAAGGTGCACAGCTCTTAAAACACACTCATTGGCTAAAACGTTGAGGTGCTTAGGATCAGCTGTAAGACTTCGAAATTGTCAGCTTGAGGTCAAAGCAGTTTGATTAAAGAGCGCAATTATTATTTCCTCTTATCCTGCAAACAACAGAATTTACCACAGCACTTTGTCATCAACACATGTTCTGCCACCGGCCAGGCAGACCCAATTCTTGATCTCCGACGAAGGCGTCGAGACAGCAGCGAGAGCTGCAGAGCCAAGGCAGGGGCTCGAGCACCCACCCGCACCCCCCCCAGCGCGTCCGTGGCCCTGGCTACGTCCCCACCCCGGGGAACAAGGGCTCCTTTATCGCTCGTGCCAGCAGCCACCTCTCGCCCCAGCTCCTCCTCGAACCGATGCGGAGCATCTGACACCGCTTTCGCCCCGTGCGCTTCTCTGCATTGTTTGACCCATTTCTTTGGACAAATCTCCCCATTGAGCACCCGAGGGAGCAGGAGTGCAGACCAGATAAGGAACGGCTGTATTGGGAAACAGAGCTCCCCGTTCAGCCGGGGGGGGCAGGACGGGCTGGGGAGCGCCCCGCTCCCTCCCCATCCAGGAGCTGCAGCACAACAGGTTGGAGGGTGGACAGGCAGCTTTCTCTGCCAGGTTTCAACAGCAAGGAAAACATTTCCTGCAACAGCCACCCCTGTGATCGCCGTAGCGTGAAAACCCTTCCCCCTGCGCGCACACGGCGTTTGCTCCGGTATTTCTCGATGCACCCTCAGGCTCCTTTGCGGGAGCAGAGAGCAACGGGGGATTTATTGCACTCTCCCTCCTGAGACCTCAGCTCAGCACCCCAGGCAGACCGCTCTGCTCCCCCAGACCCTGCGGGTCCACCCGCTCCCACGCCAGACACCCAACTCCCAAGGGTGCAGGTGCTGCAGCCGAAAATGGAGGGGCCCGAGGAACGGCCGTCAGAGAAGCTTCCCAGCCCCAACCAGACGGACCGGTCCCACCTGAGCATCCCTCCGCGAGCTCATCGCTCACCGAGCACCCAGCTCCCCTCGAATCCCACCACGCTTTGCCTCAGCCACTTTATGACAGCAAGTTCCTAAGTTAATTATTCACCGTGTAAAAATAACAAATCGGGTTTTGGCTAGATTAGGAAGTATTCTCACTATTTATAAATAGCTGGGTGGTGCTCAGGAAACTACCGAGGGATGAGACAGAAGGGAAACATGACTCTCCCTCACTTCTGAAATCCCACCCATGACACGGTGAGTCACGGGAACGGCACAGGGTCGCCCAGGGAAAGTGAGGTCTCACCTTTGGTGTGCTCCTCCGTGGGGGTCACCCCCAGCTTCTTGAAGTAATCATCTGTTTCGGGGTCCACCACCAGGAGCCTGGCTTCGTTCTCCCTGGACTTAATGTGGGACACCACCTCTGAGTGCCGCAGGCCTTCCACGTTTATGCCGTTCACCTGCAAAGCGACGGCATCAGAACCCAAGTCTGTGCCCCCCGCAGCAGAGATGCTGCTCCCGGCTCACAGGCCCCCAGAGCAGCCTCCTCATCCCCTAAGGGATGGGATTTTCCTTTTTTAATTGCCGTTGGGATGATAGGAAGGATACAGGCTTTTCCCTTCCCCCTCTCAAGCCAGCCACAGCCTCCCACCACCCCCCGGTGCCTCTGCCAGAGCATCCTTCGCGTTACTGCACCCCCCCGCCTCTGCCCGCATCCCAAACACGTCCGTCGGGAACCGCAGCCCCCAGACTCCGCCATCACCTCACCCACCCGGGTCCTGCCGAAACGCTCTGGCTGCCCTCTTTAGTGATTTCAAACCCAGCCTTCACCTTGGATGTGCCCCAGGTATCTCAGGCTGCCGACGGGGTGCAACCACGTGCACAGGCAGGGGGCGGGGGGGGGCCCGGGTGGGCCGCGCTCCA
>NW_008825253.1:248371-249442 GCF_000699105.1 Pygoscelis adeliae
CGGCCCGCGGGCGGGGTGCTGCCAGCGTGTCCTGCTTCCCAGCCCTGCCCCACCATGCCATCATTCATCCCTCCGTGATGGAAAACTGTGGATTTCCCATCTCCCTGGCGGGCGAGTCCCCGTGCCTGCTGCACGGATTCATTTCTCCCTTCCCTGCGTGCGAGCCAGGACCTACCAGGGAACGTGATCCTCTGCTCCCAATTGTTCCCCGCGGCGAGGGGACAATTGTGATTTTGAGGCATTGTTCGGGTGGGGAATGAATCACCCTTTGTCCCGCAGGAGAAGGTCTCTGCGCCGCCCGGCCCCTCGCTGCTGGACCCGCTTTTGTGCAATAAACTCTTTTCAGTGCTCCAGCCCGTCTCTGGCAAAGCTCAACCCACCCTTCGCCGCCCGTCCTGCCTTTGGCATCCGAAGGCGCCTGCCCGCAGGACAGCAGAGCGATGTGCTAATTCAGCTTGGATGGAGAAGGGGAGAGAGTGCCGGTGGTACAGAGATCACCGGGAATGGAGCAACCTCCTCCTCTTAAAAATAGCTGTTCCGTCACTACAGCTTTCTGGAACAAATCAAAGACTTCAGAAATCTGAAGTCCAGCACAGAAAGGCCTTTGTTAGGAAAAGTGGACAGCAGGTTTTGTTTGTTTTTCTAAGCCACAGATAATGTTATAACTGCATGCTTTGGATGCACACGCCTGCTCTCCTGCAGGGCCACGGCTGTCCAGAATCACCAGCATCAACACATTTTTATTCCTCCTCTGCCTGCAGACAGACAACTGCCTTCTCCCGTGCCGGACCCCGAAGAGTGGAGTACACCGATGCCAGAGCCAGGGACCGAGCCCAGGAGTGGGGTAACCCCATCCCGGCAGCCCGCCGGGGAGCTGAGCTACACCAGCGTGGCCTTGCCCCAGCAGCCCCCGGGACATTGCAGCCCGTCCCAGGGAAGCAGGACAGCGGCCGAGGCTGGCCCTGGCCCAGCCACGGTCCCTCTCACTGCAAAGCCGTGGCTGCATCACAGCGGCCCCTCGTCCCCGCCGCCAAGCGACAAGGCAGGCGAAAGCACCACAGGCCGCGCGGG
>NW_008825253.1:250185-254849 GCF_000699105.1 Pygoscelis adeliae
CCCGGCATTAAACTTTCAGGTGCCGGGAAGAGGCAGCAGTTCCCACCGGATAGGGAGCCATTAGTCACGGGGCTAGAAAGCAGGCGAGTGCTTTGGTCTTAGTATTTCCCCGACTCGCCCGGCTCCGCAGGATGCGAGTGTTTTCTTCCAGAAGTGCAAACCCTGTTCCCCCTCCGAGCCGGCAGCGAGGGCCACGGCTTGGTCCCTGCAGGAGGGTTTTGGGGTTCACCCTCCTGGGGAAGGGCCACGCATCACCCCGAGCAGGGGACACCCGCGTGCTCCTGCGGTACAGGAGTGAAAGGGGTGATGGCTGCCGTGCCCGGGACACCGGCTTCCAGGGCGCCCCCTGCCTGTCTCTCTGTCCGTGCGCTGCTCAAGCCCTGCCCAAAGCGCAGGCAGCTCTGGATGGGGAAACCTCGTTCTTCAGGAAAAGCACAAGACACAAACAAGCCAAAGGGAGGGCGATTCCCGGCCGCATCAAAACTTATGCTGTCCAGCACTCCATGACCAGGAAGCTGCTTCCAAGAGCAATTTCTCCCCATCTTTCACAGTTTCGTGTCTTAAACTCTCTGCAAAGTTTTTTTCCCCCCTCTTCTTCCAAACGCCCGCCTGGCAGCGCACCAGCTCAGCCAGGCAGCACCAACCTGCCGGACGCCAGACCGGAGGAGGGTGGCTGGGCGGGAGGTCACCCCCTCCCCAGCGCGGGCAGTGGGACGGGTCCCACGTGTCCCCACACCCCTTTTGCTGCAGCGGGCAGAGCCAGCTCCAGCACCGAGCAGCATCAGGCAATGCCACCAAGTACAGGGCTCGCTGTGCTACAGCGGGGGAGATGGGCGCCCGTCAAGCGCCCCATCTGTCCGCAGGATCCCGCTGCCACCCCCGAGCCACCCGGACGGGCACAGGGGCAGCAGTTCGCCTGCTCCGACCCTCCTCTGTGCCAGCCAAAGCCAGCAGCAGCATCTAGATTTCAGCGCTCGCAAGTGCCCACTTTGAATGAGCTGCCAAAGGACCACAAAGCCACTGCCTAAGCACCCACATCGGTCTTACAGCTCCGTATTGTGGAGGAATACAGGGGGATCTGATGAAAAAGGTCACGGGACGGGAGTTTGTTTCAGCTTCAGGCTTCCCAAGGGTCCCATCACTTCTGCTGTCCCTCTCCCCACCTGCAAGAGGGGGACAGGACCCGGCCGCTCCTGCCAGGATGGGCAGGATTGAACATCCCTGCGCGGCACGTGCCGAGGAAACCCCAAAAGGCTTCCCAGGAAGGGAGGTGCCGAACCCCCGTGCCGTTACCTCCACCAGCCGGTCCTGGGGCCGCAGCCCCGCTCTGGAGGCCGGTGAGTCGGGGTCGACTGAGCGGATGAACTGCCCCGGCCGGGACTTCTCGCTGTGCAGGTTGAAGCCGTAGCCGTTGGGGCCCTTCTTCAGGTGGCAGAGACGTGGGCACAGCTCCTTCTGTCCATTTAAATCCTGATTAACAGAGGAGGGGTTGGGGGGAGGCAAAACAAGGCCGTTAATTTGTAAGTTTGGTTTTGCTCTAAAGCAGATGCAATCGCAAATAAAGCTACCAAGGAAGCACCATATCTGCACCCCGTCCTCCCGTTCCCCTGAACAGGGACAGGTTAACAAACGAATTTCCTCTCATTGAGTCTATTTTAAAAACCAATTGTCCGAAACCATTCCAGAAAAATTAAAACAAAACAAAAAATGCATTTCCTTCACCAGAAGCAGCCCAGATAAAGTCCACCCGTATGTTGAGAGCCCCCCCCCCGGCAGCAGCCGATCCCCACGGCCGCAGCCCCGGGCAGGGAAGAACCAAACCTGAGAGGTCTGGCAAAGCACACCGGCTCACCAAGACACTGGATTAACCTTAGTTATTTATTTAAGGCAGTGCCGTGCCCTTGGTCCCGGTGACATCGGCATTGCCCGCGGGTATGATCGCCTCCCAGCGGAGGGGCTCTGGGGGCCGGGGTGACGAACCCCATGCCTGATGGCTCCCCGCAGCACGGAAAGGCTGAGCTTGCCGTAGGATGAACGGTACAGGAGCACTGAGGAGTTCAGCGCCTTCCCCCCAATCCCATGGAAAATGCTTTACGGCTCCTCGGGGCAGCCGGGGGAGCAACAAATACCAGCTTTTCTCCAGGTCTGCAGGACCCGTTACACTCCCTCGGATGCTGCTCTCCCCACCAGCCTCCCTCCGCACGGCCCCTTCCAGCCCACACGCGCTGGGCAGCACCGGCTCACGGCACAGCACCCCAACCCCGGCAAGAGCCGCCTTGGAGATAGGGGTTTTCATTTTCATCTGTGGTTTAAGGAAAACACCCCCTGTGGCTGAGTTTTAATCTTTCATTAACAGAAATGCTGCTCCCCTCCTGCTAACAGACCTTATTTTTTTCAGATCACATTTATGGTGAAATCTCTTACAGCCTTTCCTTTCAAATTAAAAACCCACGCAGCAATTCCCTCCACGTTCCTGTCTTTGCCAAAAGGTACGGTGAAACACCAAACCTGCACCTCCTCCCCTCCCACCGCATGCCCAGAGATGTCCTCCCCCCTCGGACAGCTCCGGGGCTCCTACCCGCCGTGCTGGCTTCGCGCTTGGATCTGCCCAGGCCGACAGCTCCTTGCACTCGCAGCACCTTGGGGTTATTTCTGCAAAACACCCTCAACGTTGCTTAAAAGCTGCTTCCTCTCCAGGAAGGGCTGCGGGAGCTGACGGCACCCATGGCTGATGCCCAGGAGACCCGGCCCGGCCACCACCTGCGTGGGGTACCCCAGGGATGACGCCAAGGGCCGCCAGCGCCACGGGGACCCTGCGCGGCAAGAGCCAAACAAGCCAAAGGACGTTTCCCATGGCCACCGTGGAGCCGGACTACCTGCAGGGTCCTCGCGTGCCCCAACGATGACGGGGAATAACTCCGTTTGCAATGACACAAGGTGATTTTTGGCCACTGCGGGTCACGGTGGGGCAAATACAGAGCGCAGCGAAGAGTTGACTCAATTCCCCAGCACTCGCTGATCTCCTGGCCCCTCGTGGGGACAGCGGTCGCCCACCAATGGCACCCCCGGGGTCAGCACCTAATTCCCGCAGGAGGAGCACAGCGCGTAAGCAAGCCAATAACCGGGCGGCCAGGCACTGCCGGTGAGCTGCCGGCTCCCGCGGCTGGGGGCCGCCACGGCTAAGTCACTTCAGGGGCTGATCCCGTCTCCTTCATCCCCTCAAAGAAGGGATTTTCTGGAGGAGCATCAGGCAGAGACATGCAGAGCGGCCACCCCCAGGGACCCGCCGCGCTGGGGAATGGCTCTGCCGCCTTTCCCCCTCGGCACGGCCACGGAGCCACCAGCTGCCAACGGGGACGGAGAGAGCGGACCGCAGCACCCTTCTGCCCCCGGGGCACCGCTCCCCGCTCAGCACCTGCAGGCTCCGCATGAATGCAAACAGCAAAACACGACTAGTATTACTCAGTGCATGTCCCTGTCCCCAGCCGGGTTCCCCACTTCTCAGAGCTCAGGGCCAGAGGATCCCCAGGCACAGGGCACCAACTGTCACCCGCACCGAGCACAGGCACCATCGGTCACACAAACACACCCAGCCGGGGTGACACTGCTGCCGTTGACTGGGGACAGAGGCCACAGATGACGAGAGAGGAACCCAAATAATCCCAGCAAGAAATACCCGCTTCATACCACAGAGAGCATGCGTCCCCGTGCTGCGAGCCGTGACCGTGGCCGCCCAGCAAACAGGGGCTCCGGAGACCCCCCCAGCACCGACTGCCTGTTGCAGGCTTTAATGCAATGGGATGAGACCTGGGGATGGGGTGAGCCGTGGGGACAGGGCAAGTGGAGGCAGAAACCCACCACAACTGCTTCACTGTGGGGGGGAAACTCCCCCTCGCCCCGTCCGGCGCTCGCTCCGACCCCACACGCACCCGCCGGCTCGATGGGATGTAAATAAATACCCCAGCACAGCTCTCCTCGAGCTGCTTGCTAAATACCTGCTAAATGCTGGTGGGGTTCACGGTGGGTTGGAGGAGTTCAGGGGACAACTCTGGCGTGACTGCAGCCTCCGTCCCCGCCCGGCCCTTTGTTGGGAGTGCAAAAAAGCCACTTTTCCCCCCCATCACTTAAGGCTGCATCTTCCCAGAGCGGCTGACCACACCAAACCGCCTCCTCCATTCCCTCTGTGACTTTCTTCCTCACATTGAGCTCTTCCAAACACAGCCCCTGTGGGGGTGACAGCCTGAACCCCCTGTGGGCCCCCAGCCCCGCCGAACCCCGAAGCAGGGAGGCGAGAGCAAAGCCTTCCTCAGGGCCAAGCGCCAGCACTCGGCAACCCCTGGCCAAAGCAAGAGCTGGAGCTGCTCCCGCTTGCACCCATCTGCTCCCGCTTGCACCCATCTGCTCCCGCTTGCACGGGTGCGTGCCAACTGCACTCTCCCACAGTGAGCAATGAGATCAGTCCCAGAGTCCTGGGGCAAAAAGCAGGGGGAATTTTGGCCGTGGCTGCAATGCCCGGGGGTGACAGAGGCGGATTGGGACTTAGGACCAGCTTGACCAGCTCAATCCCAGCGTCTGGGAAGAAACAGGGATGCAAGATGACCAGCCCTCGCTGGATGCCAGCTCAGAGCTGCCCGGGCCGCCGCCGGTCTGGCACAGGAGGGTGA
>NW_008825253.1:254888-257444 GCF_000699105.1 Pygoscelis adeliae
GCTCTGGCACAGGAGGGACACCTCGGCCACCCCGACTCCTCGGGCCCAGAGCACCAAACTCCTCAAAAAGCCCTTGCAAACGAGGCCCGCCGTTGGCAGCGCCCGTCGCGGGCATCGGGGCACGCTTGGACCAGCTGCAAACTGTACCTGAACATTTACAGAGATTAACTGGGCAATGCAGTTTTTTTATAAAAAAAGCAGGGAGGGAGCTGCAAGAAAAGCCGTACCGACTGCTCACGCGCACACGCCGCAGCTGAGCTTGCGGGGCACGTGGCTGCTACCAGGACAAGTTTTGGAGGAAAAGAGACCCACGGGCACCTGCCCGGGGAGGTGCTCTTGGCATCGACACCTCAATGCACAGATCGGTTCTTAAAAGGGGAAAATCATCAGTGCAACATCCACCGAGCGATAAAACCCAGCTCCTGCCAAAACAGGGCAGGGCTCCCAAAGCGCTTCAGCTACCTGATCAGCAAAAGCCAGGACCAGCCCCTCTGCCTGCCACGACCCTGCACTCGCATCCTCTCCCTCCGCAGATTTAGCACGCCTGTATTTTTCCCATGGCCCCGGAGCGGTTAGTTCACCCTATCTGCAAACATTTCCAGCTTGCCTTGGAGTTCTTCAAAAACTGAAGAAAACAGGAAATGATTCAACCGTCCGAAGAGGGTCGGATCCGCGCGACCTTAAAGGATGCACGGGGCTCTGTGCAGCTAGGAAAAGGGGGCACGTCTCATAAGTAGAGGGGAACGCGTCTGGGATCACCTATTTGGGTTTAAAAAGGACCTTTTTATACCATTTCCCTCTTGCTCCATTTTTACAGGGTCAGAGCTCCGGCAGCAGTGCAAAAGCACCGAGAAAATCACCCGAAAATGCCATGCTGTAGCTGCCGTCCCAGCGCGGGGATCCCCGGGGCTCGGCAGGCAGTTGCAGGGGGACACGCCGGCAGGGCCAGTCCCTCCGCCTTCGGGGGATCCCCCGGGATCACCAGTGAAATCAAATTACTCAATAAATAAACCGCACAGGGGAAAGCTTCATCTGCAGGATCCCTTTGGCTGTGAGGGTGGTAACCAGTGCCACGTGCTACGCGGGCTTGCTCTGCTTTCACCACAAAATCTTGAATTCAAGGTCCTTAACTGCAATGAATTCAAGACTTTGGCTTTAAAATAAATAAATAAATCCCAATTCAGCATCTGTTCTGAGCAGAAATCCTCAGGCAAAACTGCTTATCCTCCCACAGAGACGATCCAGGGCTTTCGCTGGGCTCTTAAACCTCCCGACTAACGCAATCCTCGGCCACTGGAAAAAACAAGTCTTAGACCACAACTCTGCAAAGCCCCTCTCTGGGATTAAGCAAACACTGACGCCCCCCCGCTTCACCCAGACCCGAGTACATGCTCAAACACTTTGCGCTTACGTGCTCTGTTGACACGGAGCTGCTGCATCTCTTGCCAGCTCTGCTATTTATTTTCTTTTTGACCGGTGCCAATGTTTCCCTGGTTGTGTTCTGGGAAGATATTTCCTAAGCTCCTGGGGGGATTTTGCCTTTGTGAAATCCAAGCCCTGCGACGAAGCGTTCCCTGTAACGGTGGCACGTTATCTGGGCTTCCCAGAAACCTGCCAACACTCACCCCTGCAGAAATGCTTCGGTATTGCTCCGGAGGAGGCTTCGTCACCCTTTCATATGCCAAGAACATAAAAGCCAGTTTGGGTAAGTTAGATTCACACGTATACTAGAAAGCGACAAAAGTTAACTGTATTTCTTTGTCTATTTGCATGCAAAAGAAATTGCATGCAAAGAAAATTGCAAAAGAAAGCAAATTTTTTTCGAGGTATCCAGATACTACCAGTGGCCACTAATTTCATAGGTTGGATTAAGCAGCAATGGCATGTCACGCTCCACCTACAAGCATCGCCCTCTATACACATGCACAGGTACGTATGCGCGTCTGCCGATAAATAAGCTGCATTGCCACACCACCCCTGGAGCTGCCACTTGAAGCAAATCATTGTCATTTTAGAAGGAAAAAGGTTTCGGAAACGCTGCTCAAGCTGGTCCATTTAAAAATGCACAAACAAGACATTAAATAACAATGAAACGCTTTCAACAAAAAAAAGAAAACCCACCCTGGTTGGGTGTTGCCAGCTCTCACAATCTCACTGCAACTCTTGCAGTATCTGATTTTTTTCCCTTAGAGTTTCCAGTGCTGCTGCTGGGAGCCAGGGACCCCCAGGGACACCCCTTGGCTCACCGGGGTCCCCTGGGGACACCCCCCCCCCGGCTCACTGGGATGCCACAGCACAGGCTCCGTGTCACCCCCATGGAGCTCCCTGCAGTGCCTGAGACCATCCCCATTTCCTACACCTGGACGTTTCAGGCGCACTCCACCATGGAGTCGGTATCATAAATGCCACTGGCTCTGATTAACGAGGGGTTTCCGTGCAATTCATTAGTAGGTGCCAGCCTCCTTGCAAGCAGAATCCAATTGCAGAAGCACCAAACCGCCGGCACTTTGGTCTTTTCTGTTTCCTGAAACAAACTCACCTCCCGGATTTTGAGGG
>NW_008825253.1:258587-259699 GCF_000699105.1 Pygoscelis adeliae
CTGCTCGTCTGAGCTGGAGAAAACACAGGCAGGACCATTCCTGCCTAATTTACATTGTTAACATATTTTCTTTTAAGTCAGCTCCCATAGCGTTTCCTCTCCTTTCACATGTGGTTTCGGTCAGAAAATGGCTCCTTTGCTCGCCTGCTCCCTGAAAAGAAAACCTCCACTGGGGCTGGGGGACACCAGGCTCCCATCCTGCCCCACGGCTGCCTCAGGACACCGACATGTCCCTGGGGGACAAGGGACACTGCTCAGGGCCTCAGTGTCCACCCCCGCTGTCTCGCCTCCAGCCAGGACCTCTCCATCCCCGCACTTCGGCTTCTCTGCTGCAGGCAGCGAGCGCCAAGCGATGCACGGGAGGGACGCACGGCCGCCTTTTGGGGGTTGCAGAGGAGAAGGTCAGCTCCAGCAGCGCGGGATCCTGACCACAACCCAAACACCGGCAGGCAGAAGCAGCGAGGGGCGATGCTGGGAGCCGGGAAGGAGCTGAGCGGGGGGAGAAACCTGCGCAGGAAGGGGGCCTGGGGCCGCAGCCCTGCCAGAACAAGGGGCCCATTTACACCCGCCCTAACACAGGCACCCTCCCTTGGCAGTAAGGGTTATACTGGGAGCTGAGCTGAGCCGAGCCGCGGGCAAGCTTTAATTGCCGCTATTATTACTACAATTTTGTTGGAAGCTCAAAGGCTGCTGCCTTCACTCAGATTTAGGGATGCACTTAACTTTAAGCAGATGCTTACGGCCCTGATCTGGGAAGGGGAGGGGGGTCCTCACATCCCCGCCGTGAAAACCTGCTGTCTTTCGTGCTAGAAAGACGAGGAAAGCTGGGAGAAGCCGGGGGGGAGCTCTCGCTGCGGTTGCCAGCGGTGCCCACAGCCCTGCTCACTGTGAGAACCGGGGAGGCTTTGGGCTCGTGCCACGGCCAGGAGCGGGATTACTGCCTCCATTCACTGCCGTGCCAGGGATCCGCCGCCTGCTACAGCGGGGCTGGTTTTCATTCCCCTTCCCTCAGGAATGACTCAAATTTTCCCATTAAAGCAGCACCAGAAAGGAGGCTATTGTAGCCCTGCGTCCCCCAGGGCCAGGGGAACCTCGGTGACACTTTGGGGGGG
>NW_008825253.1:260272-261494 GCF_000699105.1 Pygoscelis adeliae
GACGCGGGTGCCGGCTCCCCCGCGAGGCGCCTGGCCACAGCCGGGTTTGAGGAGAAAGGTGGTGGTTCCAGCATCCGGAGGTGCCCTGGCTGATGAGACACCCCCCACACACACCTACAGAAGGGGGATAATTCAGAGGTTTTCCACCAGCCAGGCCAGGAATAAATCCTCAGGCAGGACCAGCTCCGTAAACAACCTGCTTCCATTTTTATACAGCCACAACTCTAATTACCACCCGCCCCGTTAGCCGAGGAGGTGTTTCGGCTCCAACACCAGCCGTCAAGAGAAAAACCCCGCTTTGTTCTTCCAGTACAGACCTGACAGTCTGACTGACTCTCGCTCCTAAAGCTCATTGCTTCACAGCATCTCCCGGGCAGCGGTGGCTGCTGCCTCCACATAGCAACAGCCAGGAGAAAGTTTTGGGTGCTCCCCGGGGACGAGCAGGGGCTGCGGCAGCGCCCACGGCAATCCCTGCCCTGAGAGGAAAGGAGGGGCTCAAGCACAGCTGAGCTACCATGAAATGCCCTCTGGCAGGACCTGTGATAGACCCCAAAAGGAGCAGAGTTAAGAGAGGAGGGGTGCTGCAGGCTCCCGACAGTGCCGGCACAAACCGTGCCGCCGTGCCACCGTCCCTCACCTCGGTGTCAAAGCTTCGGGTCACCACCAACCCAAAGTGCCAGGCACCTCGCCTGCCCACCCGGGCTGCCAGCCCCGAACGCGAGGTCTGGGCTTTTGTAGCTTATTTAAATTGCTTCCATTATTCAAATTGCCCCAATTATTTAAATTGTTCCAGCTGGGTTTGAGTGACAGAAGCATCAAAAAAATTATTTGTTTTTAAAGGGCAAAAGACATTGAGATTTGCGCTGTTTTCCTCAACAGTTGCAGCACTGCTGCCCCAGCATCTTCACGCCAGCCCCGGGGGGCTCAGCCAGGCGCTGTGTCTCTGCCCGGGGGGGGCTGCTGGAGGAGCGGGGGCCGCACCAGCACGCACGCCCAGCGCCCTTTGGACGCGTCCCACCGCTTTCTCTGCCAACGCACAGCACAAAGGGAGCGAGCGAGGATGGCAGGCGAGCCAGGAGACAGCTGAGCGATCCCAATTAGCAGTGGAAAGCCTCCAGCCGCGGGTACTCAGCAGGACCCACAGCCAAGCCGCAGCTGATCGGGTAATTTGGATATTTTCAGTGGGTGAGTCTCCAGCCCCTGCCGGCTCTGCTGCAGCGGC
>NW_008825253.1:261740-262456 GCF_000699105.1 Pygoscelis adeliae
CCGCCGTTCCCAGGGGCACTCGCCCTGAACCCTCAGACACAGCGGAGAGGATGGTGTGGCTTGTCACTGGTGACCCTCAGCCCCCAGCAGCCCTTTCCAGGGCAATGCAAAAAGCAATCAGAAAAAATTAATGAGGTCCTTCACTGTCCCCTGGCACTGCGGGAGCGGCATGAAGAGGTACGCACCCTCCCTGAGCTGTGCACCGAAGTGTCCAGGTCTCCCCCAAGCCCGCGTACCCCAACCTGGTCCCTTCCAGGTGCTTTGGGATGCAAACCCCATGGGAGAGCGGGGTGACCGTGCCAGCGCCCTGCTGCAGAGCTGGACCTCGGCCACGGCCCCAGACACGACAAAAAGTTATTATCCCAAGAAACTGCCGGGCAGGAGAAAACAAGAGCAGGAAGGATGTGAAGGGTGGGGAGGACGCCTGATCTCCAGCCCGCAGTGACAGTGCCTGCCAGGCTGGGCTGCCCCACGGGACGGCGCAGCTCCTGCCCCACCCCGGGCACCCTGCATCAGAGCAGGGTGATGGAAAAGTGTTTCACTCACAGCCTCCCACCAGTGTTTCACATTTAAGTAATTTTCTGCCAAAGAAGTAAGAGCCCGACCTCATCAGCTGCTGATGCCCTAAGGCGAGGGGCTAAGCCTGGATTTGCCCCTCTCCGAAATCCCCGGCACTGTGCCACAGCTCTGGCCATGGCATTATGGAAATCCCTGAG
>NW_008825253.1:262637-271417 GCF_000699105.1 Pygoscelis adeliae
TCCCTGCCATTCCTCGGCAATCCCACAGCTGGGGAATTTCTCAGCCACAAGAAGCAGCTTTTTTTCCCTGCATTTGCTGGCGTTTGAGCAGACTCAGACAGCGAAGGCACCCACGCTCTCCCCCAGGCAGGGCTGGAGCCAGGAACAGCAGCACAGGCTTGGCTGGGAGCAGGGAGCAGCTGGCTCAGCCCAGGGAGAGAAAGGGAGGGAGGGAGGGAGGACGGAGGAGACCGAAATCGCCACGTGCATGTGTTTTCTTTGAGAGACAACTTTTCCAGCACGATCTGCCAAGGGAACACACAGCCGGGATACCGGCGAGCTCCCCTGCTCCAAAGGGATGGGCTCTGGGACAACGTGGGGCAGACGCAGAGATCCTGGCAGGCTGGGATTTGTCCAAGAGGAGAAACACGGGATGTCCATTCTGGATGCAAAGGGATCTCATCAGATCTAGAGGAATCTGTTTTCCAGTGGGTAGGAGGGAAAGGAGGCAAGGAGCATCGGTCACTCTGCGCAGGGCTCAAACCACAGCTTGAGCCGCTGGAACAGGGGGAAAAGTCCTTCCCACGCTCGCCATGAACCCCCCGGGGCAAGGGGAGGGATTGCTGTGGGCGATGGAAAGGCAGTGGGAGATGCTGGGAACGAACTTCCCCGATCGCACGGTGCTCCCTCCGTCTGCAGGGGCCATGCTGCAGTGGGGAGCTCACGGCCCCCGGGAGAGAGACGTGCCCCACTCCGCAACACCCCACATCGGACACACAACTGCCACCCACAGCAGCACATCTCAACATCCTCAGCACTGCTCCAAGGACAGGCAACGGATCCCAAACAGAGCCTCCTGCCCAGGGCAGGGCCCAAAGCACATCCCGCACACGAGCTCGCGCTTGCTTGCAGCCAGAGGCTCTAGCCAGAGCTGCGCACCATAAAACCGCTGACCACGACGTATCAGCCTGCCCTTCGGACTCCTCAGCTTCTCGCTGAAGCCAAAGCCTTGAGCAATCACCAAACCATTCATTAATGCTGGCCCCATTTGTTGCCTTTAATAACCCCAGGTCATTAGCAGGAATCCGGTCATACCAGCTTTGCACTCCTGCGGCAGCGGGGAGCCCCGGCTGCAGCCATAGGCATCCCAGCCCTGCGCTGCGCTGGCCGCGTGTGGCTGCACCGTGGTGACCAGCTCAGCACCACCGACACCGGGGGAAGTCCCCCTCAAGAAGGTGGGGGCTCTCGTGCGATGTGCCAGGGAGCACCAGGGGCTCGCGCGAAGCACTGGGCACCGTGGAGAGCATTGCTCCCTTCCCCAGAGCCTGTGGTAGGCACAGGGGGATGTCTGCTGTGCGTGCCACCATCTCCTTGGTACAGGTGGGGAATCTCTCAGCCGCACACCCAGGGAAGGAAGGATATCTTCTGAAGGGTATAGGTTGCTCAAGCTCTTAACTCCTGGTTTTCACCCTGCGGGCTGCATGGCTGTGCTGTAGTACCCGTGCAGGACCCAGGGGACACCGTGACACAGCGCGGCCACTGTGGGACCACGCACCGCACCCCACGTCCCACAGCTGCTTCCTCCCTGCTGCAGCGCCAGCTGTGAGCCACAGCCCAGGGGGGCCAGCACCAACCTGCTCAAACCCACTGAGAGCTGCCCTGGAAGCCTGCTTTTTGGGGACGGGGTACAGCCCCCAGCAGGGGCCTGCAGAAAGCCGGCTGTTAGCTGAGACTTCTAACACCGGACAGGGAAGCCTGTGTTCTGCACCATGGGCCAGCGAGGACACGGCTCCCGGTCCTCCCCCTGAGCCCCCGCAGCCTCCCCTGGCCCCAGGTGCTATATTTAGACTTACAGAGCCCAATAAAGCACATGCAGGGGGAGAGAGAGACCACACAAGCCATTGTACTGGCCCTTCAGGGCTGACCTTCCCCCCCTGCTCCACCACCAAGCTCACCCCATGCCCAGGTTGGGGTGGCGGGTGGGATGGATGCAGGGCAGGATGAGCTGGGTGCAGCCCCGCAGGTGCATCAGCTCCGCAGAGCGCGCTGCACGCTCGCCGCACACCTTCCAGCTCCCACCGCCGCGCAGCAGCATTTCACTGCCCCGGCTGTCCCCAGCATGGGGACACATCTGTGCCACCCCAGCTCGGCCCCTGCCCGGGGAAGGGGGGAGAACAGGCGCTGCTCTGTGAGCGCCGGGGAGCACTGGGACCAGGGAAGTTCAATAGTTTACTACCAATATTTGTCTTGGCCGGGCAGCACGGCTTGCTGGAGGAAACAGGGCAGGGGGAGGGCTCCAAACATCCTCTGCATTCCTTATAATGAAAGTAAAGCCAGCGCTGTGGCACCCGCACTTGGGGTTAACCAAATGTAAGGCCTTTTGTATTTAAAAATCCTGCAATAAAATATCCAGGGGTGCAATCTTCCAAAAAGGAGGAGGAGTGAGGGGCCTCGCTCCCAGCCCTCGGCTTGACACACAAGCTACCCCCTCCTCCCAAAAACCCACAACTCAAAGGTTTTGCACAAAATCTGCTCATGGAGCTGTTCCAGGTACAGCACCCAAAGTCCATGGCTCTGCCTGGGGCTCTCAACCTCCTCCACACAACTCAATCCTCCTTCCACAGCAACATTGCAAAATGCTGGTGCCAGCTCCATCCCACAACACTGCTGGAAAACACAGAATCAAACTGAGACCTGATGCAATCAGGGAAAATCAGGGCTCGCTCACTCAGTCCATGCTGCTGCAACGGCTCAGCTCAAAAATGATGTTTTAAACTCAGCTCCTTAGAAGTGAAAAGGCCACAGAAGATGCCCCTTGCTTGCTAAAGGGTGCAGGGAGCTGAGCACCCTCCCAGCCGCTGCTCCTCAGGCGAGGGGCTGGTGTTTATCTCCAGCCGGGGCAGCCAAACAGCACCTCCGTGCTGGGGCAGATAAGGAGGTTCGGAGGCGGCTCTGCCAAAGCCCTGCGCAGCGGCGGGTGGTCCAGGACAAAGCGCATTTCCAACGCGGCGCAGGAGGACCTCCCGCGATAACCCCCGGAGCCAGAGCCAGGCTCGGGCTGCTCCTGCTGATAAACCCCGAGCGAAAGCGGGTGCGCGGTGCCGGGCACACTCCGATGCCGGCCGCGGGGCTCTGAGCACGCTGCGATCCGTGGCCACGGGAAGGGCTGAGGAGGACCAGAAAGCTGCAGGGAAAGCGGCCGCCCCAGGAACAGTCCCGGCACAGCGCTTGCAAAACCGAGAGATGGATCCGGGTGCCCAAGAAACCCAACACAACCCAGCAGCCGCTTCGAGGAGTGGCACGAGGCAACTTTTATCCCCACCTTCGGGCTGCCCCAAGCACCTCTCCAGCACGACGCGGGGTCTCCCATGTACCCCCAGCCCCGGGACAGACTCAGCCCTCTGATGTCAGTGGGAGCCCTGCGCTCATTAACAGCGGCCAGACAAGAGCAGGGAACTCTTCCAGGCGAAGCAGACTATTCACCCCACTTAGAACTAATTAGGGCTTGTCTTAATTAAATCCTGCTAACCGTGAACAACCACAGGGCCAGAATTAACTGGTTTACCTGGGATGGCCTTTGGCTGCTCACGAGGGACCGCCAGCCCTGTGCAAGCGAGCCAGCCCCGCGCCGGCCACGGTGGCTGCAGACACGGCAAGGCAGGATCTGCCGGGGCTTGGGAAGAGCCACTGGAGACCTGCCCCACGGCAGAGCACCACACCCCAGGGGATGCCAGTCCAGCCAGGTGGCACGGCCCCGTCCGAGGGCTGCGGGAAGAGCTGCTGCAGCACACCCCGGGGTGGGAGCTCAGCCCGCCAAGGCAGGAGCGGAGGGATTAGCCCTCCTGCCGCCTTTTGTGCTGCTCGTTTCTTTAACAGGATTAGTCCCCTTAAGTCCATAAGAGGGTTTAAGTCACATAACGCCACAGGGTGAGCAGCGGGGCTCCTGCCGGGTCCATGCAGGCGGTGAGCCTCAGTTAACTGGGTTTGCAGCAGGCGGCAACGGAGGGGCACAGGACCGCATCCGGACACCAACACACTGCTGCTCCCTGTCCCGCTCCTTTCTCAAGCATCCCTGGCCACGGGGCAGTGCACAGGACGGCTCAGTGCCGAGGCTGGAGACCCCACCGAGGGAAAGACCCGCCACCCATCGCTGGCCGGGCAGCCAGAGCCCGAGATGCCCACAAAGCATCCCTGCACACTACTGCAGCACTGGTACCTACAGGGAATCGTCTTTCTTACCTTCCCCTTGCTCATAAAACTACTTTTCAATTTGGCTTTCACAGACTCACCACTAACAGACATCTGCCACCAGCTTATTTTACCTGGTAACAAACTTTTGCAAGGTTTTAGTGGGAAAAGAGATGTTTAGCCAACAAAATCCAGCTCCAAGTCTGGTTACGGTTTAAACGTACACAGCAGTGGAATCAAAACACTCAGGAGTCCAGGCAAAAGCTGTAATGAAATTAAATTACGATATGGATCCTGCCAGAAATAATTATGTCGACAACTTGGGTTTTAATTCCTTATTTATAGAGACTTGTGGATCTGGAAAAGCCCTTTGCTGATTACAAGTTTAACTTTCTCTCTCTCATATCCCAACCTGGAGCCTCCCAAGACCACTGCCTGTAAAGTCTCCGTACCTAGAGACACAGCCAAGGACTGGGAGCCAAAACTGGCTTGATTCAGACTTTAATTTATACACCGAGTTCTCCTATAGTGCTGGGTAAATCACTCAACCTCACAGCCTCAGTCTCCCCGACCAAAGGGCAGGAATGAAGCACACGGAGGCAATGCCACAGCCATCGCATCACACTTAGGTGCTGTTAGGGCTGCAAGCAGTAAAGGGATGTTGCCTTATGGATTAAAAGGAGTTCTTTAAAACCTCGTTTGGAAGTCGGGCATGCCCGGCCAGCAGCTGGAAGCCCTGGCCCCCTCCGGCCCGGGAATGCACACTGTAAGTCAGCTCATGCACAGCACCTTTGCTTCATGTGTTTCCACTCCCCACGAGCAATGCCATAACGCAGGCACCTTCTCCCCCGGGTGGGAGCAGCCCCGTGCCCAGGGGGCTGGGATTCACCCAGACCCGCAGCATCGCCCACAGCACCGCCAGGTCTGGGGTGAAACACCCGGAGGTGTTTTATCCAGCCACGCTGCACGGTGGCACCAGGGACAGTCCTGGTTAAAGAGAGCTGGAAACGTGCAGTGTGCCTCCTCCTCCACAACTAATTTGGGTCTTGGGAATAAACAGAGAATGCAAAAAACCCCACCACAATATTGTTTTAAGGTTTCCTCAGCCATGACAGGACCACGAGCCTGACCATCCCAGAGAAATTCCAAGGGATGGAGCAGTCACAGCAGGGGCTCTGTGCAGCTGCCAGGGCACATGCAGAAGGCCCTGATTCTGCCAGAAGATTTTTAATTTATTTGAAACCATTTAATATTTTTACTATTGAACAGAACCATTAAACAGCTGGCGAGGAGCCCACGTGTAAGTGAGGCTGTTATCAAAGCAAGCTGCTCGAGCGCATCCCTGCAAGCAGAGGGGGCCGGGACCAGATGCGCCGGAACAAGCTGCATTTTGAATGGCTCCCATTTAATATCGGTTTTCAAATCATTTTGAGGGAAAGCTTTTGATTGCTCGAGGATGCAGAAGGGAACACCACTGGCTGGACCACACGCAGCATCTCTTGGTGTCAGCAGCATCACCACTCTGCAGCCAGGCAATGGGCCGGGATGCAAACACACACACACACACCCCCTCCCAGGGAGGTGGCAGGTCCCAGGGGTGACTCCACTGTCCCCCATAGGACTGGGTGTCCCTTGGGAGCGGCATGGCCCCGGGAACAAAGGCTTTTGGCAGGGCGCAGCTCCTCCCGATGCTAATCGGCCTCCCGCCTCCCGCTCCCTTCCACTCGCTTTGTATTCCACTAAAAATATCGCGGCGGAGGAAGTTTCTGCCGTGGGGTGGATGCTCTCCTCCCCGGGAGGGGCTTCCTGCGCTGCGCCAGCACAAAAATAACCCCCCAGCCGATATCCTGTGTGGGACCTGCTGCCTGCATCGAGCCCTGGCAGGCGAGCTGTGGACAGGGGATGCCTGCTCAGCCCCCTCCCCCTGTCCCCACAGCCCACCCGCAGCTCCTGGGCGTTTTGGGTGATGGGACACAGCCACAGTCCACATGTAAGGAAGCGTTTTGTATCCAAACCCCCTTCCCACAGCTCTGGGAGGATATGAGTGTGTGGGACCTGGGGGGTCAGGAGCCAGGGCTGACCCCACCATGCTCCAGCACGGCGAGCAACACACTGTTTTCTTCACCTTACAACACTGTGGGTCAGTGTCCCATCTCGTATCGGGATTACATCCAGCAGGACGAGGCTCAGATCCCTGTCGGCACCTCCTCCGAGCGCTGCGGCAACACCCAGCACATGCCGCTCCTCCGCGGGCTCATCACAACCCGGGCTGAGGCTCCAGCAAACCCCGCCGCAGACAGTGGCACAGCGATGCCAGCCCCAAACTGATACCAAAAACCAACGAACAGAAGTCGGAGGTAACAGATTGCCGACGGACAAAGGGCGAGCAGACGGGACCGCGTGGGGAACGAGGCTGGGGCTGCCTCGGTCCCAGCATGGGGACCTGCGAGGCTACGGGATGCAGAGCCCCCAGCCTGCCGCAGACCCCACTGCTCCCACACCATGGGGGGCAGAACTGCAACCAGCTCCTGAAACACCCCAATGCTCACGCAAAGGGAGCTCTGCAAAAACAGGTCTCATCCTGCTCCTTCTAAGCAAGCACCAAGTCGCTGGCTCTCAGAGGGACCAACGGTCTGTAAAGTCAGTTATTTTTATTCATTTATCCTATCGCTGCCTGCACGGGAAAGGGGCAGGCTCCCAGGAAAGCAAAACACTCCAGGCTCCTCCAAGCAAAGCTCGAGGCGCAGCACAGCCTCCTGTGGCCCGGATTGGTGTGGGCCACCACCCCACCAGGCTAAGGGACAGCATCCCGCTGCTGTCCCCAGAGAGGGCACCGCCAGCTGCCACGTGCCCTAATCTCCGTCCCCAAGATGCTGTGAGCTGGAGCTGCCCCAGAGCCCACCCGCACTGCCTGCGGCCCTGGCACCGACTCTGCCCGGCCCTGTGACACACGATGCCGGTGAGCCCGGTGCTATCAATAATGCAGCAGGGTCAGTGCCGGCACAGGGCTGCTGGCTTCCCCACAGCTCTGCCGCACGCCAGCCAAATTCAGGCTTCTGGGATGGGATTGAAGCGCTAATCCCACAAGCAAGCTCGGCTTTGCTGCCGCTCCTTGGCTGAGCTCCCGCAGTAACCAGACCCCTCACCATCCCTGCGTAGCCCAGCACCCACTGCAATTTTTGCAGGGAGTCTCTTGCCCCGCTGTCCTGCTTCCTGGCTCCCTGCAGGCATCTTTCCTTCCCCAGCAGGGACGTGGGAAGCTGCACCCCCATCCCACGCCCTCAGCCGGGCACAGCAGAGCAGCAACCCGAGCTCCTGGCAGCCCTGGTGCAGCTCCACGTTGCGGGTGCAGAAATGGCTTTGCAAAGTGTTTAAGCAGAGAAACGCAGAGCACATATGGTGATGCATCGCTGTGCCGACGGGGCGCACACACGGCTTCCTTTCGGCTTTGCCCTTTCAGAACCGCAGCGAACGCTGCCGGGCTGGCAGCATCCACAAAAATAGCTGCTGTGGGAAGGGCAGGGAACGCTGCAGGAACACAGCCGCAGCTCCTCGTGCTCCGTGCTGGAGGGTTTCCCCAAGCCTCTGCCTGCACAGCAGGAACCTCACCCAGGTTGTACGAGGGACGAGCTTTGCTGTCCTCCCCAGCCCCCCTTTCCCCGCAGGTCTGAGCCTGCCACTGGCGCCCGGGGAGTGCAGGATGCTGCAGGGAAGTGCTTTAATTTAAACCATGCACTTATTTTGGGGGGTTGTTTTTTTTTAATCGCATAATTACTGCAGACATTTCTGCTCATGTTAGGTTTTATTACATCTTTGTGGTTATTCTACAAGCCCTAAATTTTGGGCCTCAACTGAGTTGGCAAAGTTCTCTGAAAACATCTGTCCTGAGTTACTCCCCTTCCAGCGCTCCGGCAGAAAGCTGGCAGCTGAAGATGTTGCAACGCGGAGTTTTATTTGCAACAGAAGAAGTTCTTATTCCTGACCCAAACAGAAGTGTAAATATTTACTGCCTCGATGTCAGCACTGGCCCCACACCTGTGGGTCCCTACAGGCACCCAGGCGCTCGTCCATCCTCCTCCAGAAAACAGCACATCTGTCCCCAGGCACATCAGGTCCTCTCGAGCACGGGCCGGCAGCACGCAGGAGGCTCAACGCCTGCTCTCTGTCACAGCAACGAGCCGACCAAAATCCCCTGTGTCAGCAGGGGAATGGGTGTCCCTCTGCCATTTGCAGTTCTTGCCAGCAGCAATGCTAAGGGTGACACCATCCCTCCCTGAGCAGGGGCTGATTAACAACCACTAATTCCCCCACATTAAAATTTCTGGACCCAACAGGCTGCTTGAATCCAGGAGCTACCAAACAAGATGTAGATTTGTTTTCCAAAAGATAAATGCTGGTTGTAAAGGTCCCTTTGCACACCCACCCCTCCCCACAGTCAGTGCTTTGGTGTGACCGGAGCAGAGATGGAGGGGAATTGCATCACCCCGAACGCGTCTTGGTGACTTGACCGTTCTTGTTTCTCCTACAAACACACCTGGAGAAAGCAGTGAGGCAGCAAGTCCCAAGGACATCGCTAACGTGGCTCATGAAGCCTGCGTAGCCGTAACGGGGGT
>NW_008825253.1:271581-271971 GCF_000699105.1 Pygoscelis adeliae
CCCCCCGTCCCCACAGCACGCCTGCCTTTTACATGCCGTTAGCCCAGGCGTTTAATTAACAGCCACTGCCGGCTCACACCGCTGCCCCAAAGGCACCTTTGCAATCAAAGCAGCTCACCACTCAGCGCCCAACGCACCCAGAGCAGCCCCTACCACACTGAGACACCCCCCACCTCCCAAACCCCTGGGGACTCGATGCCAGCCGCCCAGCAGGGCAAGAGCCAGAGCTCCAGGGAAACGCAGAAAACAGCCCGGTGGCCACAAGAACGTGTCTGGGACAAGGGAGTGCCTGGCATGGGGGCACGGGCTCTGCTGCTTCCCCTCCCGAGGGACACAGCGTGGGGCAGGCAGCGAGCAGGCAAACCCCTCCAGCACAAGCAGGCGTGGACC
>NW_008825253.1:272271-275149 GCF_000699105.1 Pygoscelis adeliae
ACGGGGGAGGTGGCAGGGCCATGCCCACCCTGCCTGCTGCATCGCCTCCCCGCTGCCCATCGCTACGGCTGCCCCGGGGTGCCAGATTTCCCTCCTCTTTGTTTCAGTTGCTTGTTGCTCCAGGCTGCACGGAACAACCTGGCCTCAAATCAAGGAAAACTGCAGCCTTTACATAAACAAATGCTGCTCAAAAAAATGCTGCTCCTTGGGAGCAGTCGGGAGCATCGACACCGGATTCCCACAGGGGCAGGATGGGGCCGGGGGTCTGCAGGGGGAAGGGAGCTGCCTTTTCTCCTCCTTCACTAAACGCCTCCAGGGAAGCTACACAAAAGACCAAAGAGCTGCCAGCCCAAGCCCAGCTTCTCCCAGTGCCACCCAGCTCAGAGCCTGGTCCCCTCCAAACCTAGCTGAAGGCAAGTCTCTAACTGGACCTCAGCTGCCACAGCCCCGCTGCAGGGACAGAAATCTCTCCCAAACAGCCCCCGCACTCGGGAGCTGTGCACCCCCACACGGGCCCAGTGCCGGTGATCTGCAGGATTAGGGTCAGGCTAGAGCTGCCCCATGCAGGGACACGGTGCTGGAGGGCTGACCATTGCAGGAACTGGGGTGCACCATCGCTCCCCTGGCCTCCAGCCGTTTTGGACCTAGGAGGAGAGCCACATCACCCAGACCAAGAGCCTGGAGCAGGTATTACCACCTTGAAGCAAGCAGGACTGCAAGGCACAGGAGCAGGATGCAAGTCCTGCTGCTCCGGCCACCCTTGACCTCCTACCAGGGTCACTCACGGTCCCAGCACAGAGAAGTGACCTCGGCCAGGAAAGGCTGCAGCACCCAGCTCTTCAAAGAGCTGCCGCCCCCAGAGGCAGGAGCAAAACCAGCCACTGACCTGAGCCTCTGCAAGCACCCGAGGTGCTCAGCACTGCCCGCTCAGCAGCCGCTGTCCCCAACCCCACACAGTGGGGCATCGCCCCCAGAGTCAGTTCCCTTTGTCCAGCTCAGGCTCCGCCAAATGCCAGCCCCGGCTCTGGCAGAGCGAGCACCAGATGTCCCAGCCACGCTGACCCAGGAGAAACCCCTGGCCAAGCCCCCCCAGCCCCGCTGAGGGGAAGCGTGGGTGCTTCTCTCCCCTCGCACCCCAGCCCTGCCTGGCTCTCCCCGTCCCACCCTCTCCTTGGAGGAGCCGAAACCCAAAGGCCGGAAAGGACCGTCCTGTTCCCCTCGCCTGACTTCCCGTCAGCACACGCTGTTGGATTGCAACCAGCAAACGAAACAGAGACAGGATAGGAAATCCCCAGCTTGGAAAGCCATCCCCGGCCATGCCCAGCTGCCCCTCGCCTCAGGAACGGCTCCTCTCCCACCGGCCGTCCCAGGGGTGACCAGCCCCCCACTGCACCGATCCCCAGGGGAAACGCACCCATCATCATCACAAGGACCTTCAAACAGCTTCAAATCATGCAATAAGTAGAAAAATAAAAAAAATCCTGCCTCCAACCCTGCCCCTGCCAGCCCCAGGGAAGGGGGGCTCCTCCTCTGCAAGATGCCAAACAGCTCTGGAGGGGAGGACCAGAGGCAAGACCCGCTCCTTATCACTGGAGAGGCACGTGCCTCCTGCCTCAGACCAGCATTGCCTCTTATCTGCACGGGGAAATTTCTTCAGCTGTTACTCCGTGGGGGCTCCTGAGGACACAAAGCTTTCCTGACTTTCCCACCTATGTCCTCCTGGCAGCCCCACGGCCACTTCTGGGCCAGTATCCAGCCACCACCCCACCTCTTGAGGGGGCAGGGGCTGACCAGGCGCTGCAGCCCCTGCAAGCTTCCCGGGGAGGAGGAATGCGCCCATGGCGGCTCCGCAATGGAGGAGGCGGTTGAGCACCAGCACTCCCTGCCCAGCAGCACAGACCAGCAAGCACAGGGGGGGGGCAGGGTGGGGACATGGAAGGGAAGGGGACAGAAACCTGCAGAGAGGTGACAGAGTCACCTGCTCGGCCACGCGACACCCACACTGCTCCTGCCACGTTCACACCCCGAGCAAGGGCAGCGCTGGGACCAAACCCCCGCTATCTGCCGAGCGCAAGGCTGCGCCGTCTCCGCCAGCCCAGCCCCAGCAGCAAGGCAGCCATGGAAATTGGACATTTTCCACCCCAAATTCTTTCCTTTTCGGAAAGGAGTTTGCCAATAAAAGGCACTTACTGCAGAATCACAGTCCAGACTCAGGCCACTTGAAAAAGAGCTAATTTCCTTCCTATTTAAGCAAAAAGCTGAGAACACATTCGCCCCAGATGTTCCCTCCCTCCTGCAAATAATGGAGGAGAGAGAAGCTCATTCATGAGCTCTGGCTTCGCCACGTCCCTGGTCCATGCAGCCTGTCCCCGTAGGGGAGCAAGACCCAGGCTGGGTCACCCGTCCCCAGGGCTGATGACCCCCCACCAGCCCCCTCTGTTCCAGGCCCCCAGCAGCTCCCGGGACCTACGAGACCCTCGAGGGGCACAGGAGGGGAGAGAGCAGCGCAGCCCCCCAGCAGCCAATGCTGCTTCAAGCAAGAGCAAATGAGGCCAAGGGGCAGCTCGCCCACTGCGTCGGGACACAGCGGGGTCCCCAAAGCCAACAGCCACATCCAGAAGGTTTTTCTCTGATGGGAAGCAAGCCGTGCTTGCAGAGGGAGGTGCTCCCAGGGTGGTTGCACCCGCTCCCCGGCTCTGTGCCCAGCAGCCCCACGCGCCGCCCGACTCTGCCCTCACCTTCCTGCTGCCGTGCAAGGAGAAGCTGTGCGAGTGCTGCTGGAGGCCGCCCCCGCTCAGATCCAGCTGCGGCTTCCAGATCTCCCCATTGTCGCTGCCCACCGACTTGGTGGGTGAGGTTCTGGGGTGCAGCAGGATCC
>NW_008825253.1:275164-279442 GCF_000699105.1 Pygoscelis adeliae
TCAGGCGCAGGCTGCACAGATACTCGTCCGTCTCCTTGTCCACCACGAGCAAGCGCGTCTCTGTCTCCACGGCTTTGATGCGCTGCACAACCTGGAAAGGAGAAGAACAACTGAGCAGAAACCCAGGGACCTCCCAGCTGTGGCAGGAGCTGGACCATCAGCTCCCCCACACTCTCCTGCAGCGTCGGTCTTGCTGCAGGGTGCAAGTTTGCTGTCACGTCCAGACATCAGTGATGGGGGAGAAGGGCAGAGCGTGGCTTTGGGGGACCCCCAGGATGGAGTGCCTGTTGCCTGCAGCCCCGGGTGAGGATGGTGATGGCTCTTTCTACTCCATGTCCCGCAACCCACATGACAGCTCTGCCCAGAGCACCCAGGATCACCCGCTCTGCTCAGACAGCAGCTTTCAGAGGCTGCTTCATTGACCCCCGAGCATCAGAAACCCTGCTGCCTGGTTTTGCCCCTTAGGGGGACAACACAGTCTGTGCCACCAAGCAAACAGTCCTGCACACCCTCATTTCCTTTATCTGGGGCTTCTTCCTCCCCCCATAATAAGGGCAGGGTGGAGAGCCGGGGTGCACAGGGAGGCACCGAGCACCCATGCAAGCATTCGGTGCCTGGGTTGCCTTTGCTGGGTGCTTGCCACTGCCCCGGTGTACCAGCTACCCCACCCCCACCCCAGGTGGATTTATGAAAGAAACAACCCGATCTGCACATTCATCCCCAGTCCGTGCTAGGGGCCAGCAGAGATAAGGGAACCCAGTGCTGGGAGCGGGAGACGGGCCCATCCCTGCTGGGATCCAGCTCCAGACAGCGCTGAATGGGGACCATTGTCCTGCCGCTGCCCGGCTCCTTCGCGGGGATCGGTGACTGGCAGAGGCTCTGAAAGGAGCTCGCAGTGTCGGCACGGCGGGGAGAGCCAGAAGGAGCCGATCCCGGCCATGGCCGGGCAGGGGGGGGTAAATCACACCAGGGTGGGCTGTGATGGAAACGGGGCAGATCTGGGACATGCACAGCAGCCAGGCAAAGGGAAACCACCTCCAGACTCTCTGCCAGCAGCTGCAGAGGGCTGGGCCACCTCCTCCCTGCACAGGCCTTCATCCTGAGGAGGAGGAGGGGTGGTATCGCTGGCAATGCTGCTCAGAAGCCATCCCCAGCCATGGGGTGACCCTGAAGACCACAGACCCCCGACCCCCCGGGCATGCCAGGAACCCCCCAAAGCAGCGCTGGGCTTTCTTACAGGGCTCCTGCTCTGATCTAGGTCACACTGGCCAGACACACTGCAACCGCCAAGGTTATAAGCGACAAACGAGCCTAATGCGCAATTAGCTAGCATTTATTTACTCCCCTGCAAGCTCCATTCAAGGTCAGAGCCGGTATCTGCAAATGAAAAAAACAACCAACAAGAAATTTATAGACTGCAGACAAGGCTGCTTGTCCTGAACCAACTAATCTGCTGCAGGCTGCAGCCTCCGTCTCCACACGCCGCGCTGGGCAGCAGCGTGCCCAGGACTCCCATCTGTAACAGGCCTGAAGGGTGCTATTCCATCAAGCCCCTGAAAATCCATCTGCTCCCTTTCAGATCTATTTACACGCAACATCAGACGGTGCTGCCGATACCGGCAAGGCAGTGCCTGTGCGAGGCCACTTCCCCAGAGGGGACCTGGGAGCAGGCAGCTAACATGCGGTGGCAGGAGATGCAGATGGGCAACACGTGCAGGCAGCGTGCAGCAGAAACACGCTGGGTCCCACACAGCATCCCCCAGTCCCCGCAGTTTAACTGTGCTGCCCTAATGCCTGGAGCACCCAATCACTGGCAGGGAGCAGGGTCCCGCAGACCACAACGAAATGCAGAGGGACCACAGAAGCACCCTGACCTGCCACAGCTCTGCACGGCGCTGGCAGGGCAGGACAGGCAAGCCGTCCCCCCCCACCAGCGGGGGGCGGCGGCCAGCGGGGAGCAATGCCGGGGCCCTGCCTGTTGCCAAGCTCCCCGACAGCGATATAGTAAGCATCTCCCCGGCCCCACGAGTGCCAGGGGCTGAGCCAGGCAAGGATGGAGAGCAGGCACAGAGCAGCTCCTCGCCCTCTCCCCATTAGCAGGAACGAGCAGAAGGGGCTCTCTGTGACAAACTCCCCGGGCAGCAAGTCACTCTGGGGACAGAGGAGCGAGGTGGAAGGCAAAGCAGCAGCCGGACACACAGTGAGGTCCTGCCCAAGGCGGGCAGAGCCCAGCACCCTACCCGTTTCCGAGCCATGGTCACAGCCTCGAGTCCGCAGCTTTTCTGAAGACGACACAGCCTCTCCTGCGCATCTGGCACGTCAGGACCTTCTCAGCACCGGTCCCAGCCGCATGATTTCCGCAGCTCCACCCAAACAGACTTTCACCCCCAGCTACACCAGCACCAGCCCAGCAGAGCCAGCCCGGGCCCTTCCACCCTTGCCAAACACCAGCTGCCCAGGAAGGATGCTCATGGTGCCACTGGGAACAGCCCAGTTCATCCCTCCTGCTCCGAAAGAGATGCTTCTGCCCATGCACTGCACTGCCAGCCTCAGCAAAAGGACCTGGAGGCTTTCCTGCATCGCCTTTTAACAGCGCAGTCTGATCACCTTTGTGCATGCCACACTAGTGCGGAGACACCAGACAAGGAAGAATGGGTCTTATCTGAAAACCACACATCTCCAGGGAGACCATTACTCCCCGTCACGACCCCCAGAAACACCGTTTTGTGGTGCCATACAGTGGACCCAAGCCAGGCGGAGGCTGGCCAGCCGGAGCTCAGCCCCCATGGCTGCAGGGCTCCAGGACAAGCCACCCACCAGCTGATCCCAGGAGAGGCAGCGCCCAGCTCCTACCCCCCACGTGCTTCGGGCACAGCGTGAGGGCAGGAGCCCACTGCTCTGCCCCACACACCCACTGCCCGCCCGGGCGAGGAACCGAGGAGCCAGGATGCAATTTTGCATCCAAGACATGAAACACCCTGAGAACACGTTCTGCCTTCTCTCCTTGGGTAAGGCCAGGAAAAAACGGAGAACAAAGACACAAATGCCGCCAGCTTCAGCTCGAAACACAGTTACACCCAAACAGCAAGGCCTTGTTTGCTGCAGGCTCCGTCCCACCGCAGCTTCAGATGCACATGGAGAAGTGTTACTTGTTCAAGGTTGGGGACCTCAGCAGCGCAAGGAGAGGCCGCGGCGAACCGGCTGCTCTAACCCACCGGCAAAAAACGCCGTGGCATGCCCTTCCCACAGTCCATCAGTGCTGGGTATTTTGTTGGGGGGTGGAAAGAGGTTCTTTGCTGTTTTGAGGCAATAGGAAGGGCGATCCCAGAGGGTGTCCTGGGGCAGGGCTGCTCCTGCTCACACCACCTGCACACTCACACACACTAATGCCACCACAGCAGGAACGCAGCACAGCTGTGAGCTCCACGACACCCCAGGTGGGACACTGTCCCATTCACCCCTCTGCAGCAGGGAGCGAGCGCCAGGGCTGAATCCTGCCTCCGCCAGCAGCAAATGGAAGACAGGAAAATTTCTCCCATTTCACTTGACCTACTAGAAAACCCCTGCACATTTCAAAGAGACAGCTGGCTGTCCCAGCTCCGCTATCACCCATCCCCAGCATCCCAGTTTCAGCAGGGAGTTCTGATGACTTCCAATACGACGCAGCTCCTTACAGGAACACGGGCCCTCCTTTCTCCCCAGCCAGATCAAAGATGTGGATCCTCCTTCAAGGGTTTTGAAATCACATTCAAGACAAACATTAACTTTTACACAGCTGGCGCAGATCATCAAAACAGGCTCAATTAGCCACGAAAACCCACCAAGCCCAGGGAGAGGAGTCCACAAGGCTTCACTGGAGCCACCTGGGCTTGCCATGACACCCTGAAAGGCTCTGCCTCACCTCAAGCACATCAACATCCACGCCTGCCCACGAACCCGCAACCCCTGCCGGGTCTGTGAGCTACACGAGGCACATCCCTGCTCTGCCCCCATACAGCGCTGGCAGCTGGGACCAGCCATATGTTTTAAGTTACTAAAGCTCTAAACCCTGCAGAGCCCCCCGAGCCATTAGGCAAAGGGGCACATTCAGCACTGTGCCCCTGCCAGGCTCCGTGTCTCCGACAGGACGGGAGCAGCTTAAATCTCACTGCTTGTTTTTTTGGACTAAACTGTTTAACAAACACAAGTTTCAGTTTTATAAGCAGAAAATGACACGGCCTGAAGCGTGCAGCTTCTGTTACAGAGCTGAGAAAGAGCTCGCCTAGACCCCGCCACCCG
>NW_008825253.1:279481-279979 GCF_000699105.1 Pygoscelis adeliae
ACAAGCCCTATCTCGCTTCAGCCAGCCAAACTGCTGAACATCTGCAGAGCTTTATCAGTAGATTTTAGGGCATCCTTATACACTCTGGGCTGCATAAGCAGGAGCAGCTCACCCAAAGCGGCCAAGAAAACCCACAGCGGAGCCGGAAATAAAGCCCGGGTCTCCCCATTCCTTTCCACCACAGGTTGCATAACGCAGCGGTGCCCTGCCCGTACCGAAACACCTTCGGCTCCCCCACCTTCACGCGGCTGCAACACCCTTTCCCCAGCAGCGAGGCAGACCGCACCACGCCACCCTTCTCACGGGAGCTCAGTGTCCCAGGCACACAAAGCCCCCACCCCCCCGCTGCAGCCCAGGCCGAGGATTTCGGGGGGCACCCCCCCCCACCCCAGCGACAACCGGCAACCGGCCAAGGCCAGGGATGCTCCGGCACAGATATTTTGGGAGAAGGTCACCCCTCTAGCCCACCGCAGGGAGGCTGGAGCCGGGCAGAGCCAA
>NW_008825253.1:281131-285340 GCF_000699105.1 Pygoscelis adeliae
CGGCCCCCCCGCCGACACAAATCCGCTGAGCTGGGTCCCCCCTGCATCTGCGGGGCCAGGCCCCCCATCTCCGCTCCCCTCCGGGAAAGGGTACCCGGGCCACGGCTCATCCATGGGGCAGCACAGCTCTCCGGGACACGGGCAAGGACCACCCCGTAAAGGGGAGGCGATGGGGAGCGGGGCCTGGAGCAGAGGCCGCTCATCCAGAGAGTTCTTCAGGTTCAGCTGATGGGACGTGCTGGGACCCCCTGGTCTGGAGAGGGGAGGACGCAGCCCAGCAGCTCCTCTGCCCACCCAGCCCCAGCCCGTGACCGCGGGGAGATGGCAGAGCTCTTTGTGGGATGTCTCTGCCGAGCCAGCCAGTCTGGCACACACGGAGTTCGTGGGCCGATGCACTTCATACGTTCACATGAAAGAGCTCAGCAATGTTTTGTGTCCCCCTGAACGCCAGGCAGGGGACGGGGTTTGTTAGTGGGCAGCTCTGCCGTGCCGGTCCCAGACGTTCCTGGCGGGGGAAGGCTCCTGCTCCATCGCGGGTGCCCCTGCAGAGAGGCCGTCCGGGTTCCACCTGGAATGAGCTTGTTTTGAGGGGACACGGAGATCCCCGTCTTCACCCTTTTGCATTCCTGGTCTTCATTTCCTTGAAATCTCTTACAAGGAGGAAATGACCCGGGTTAGGTGTCACAGCGTTGGCGCTGCGTGTCGCGTTCCTGTGCCACAGGTTTTCTAGCTCTCCCCTGTGGCACTTCTCCTTCCTCCACTGCCTTCCTGCCAGATTTTTATAGAGCTGAAGCAAATGCAGCGGCCAGCTTGAGGTGGTAAATAAGACTCCAGAAATTAATATTGATTCGCTTTTAGTTTGTAGTCTGCTTTAAAAAAAAGACTTCCACTGCAGTTATACATAAAGTCACTCTTCAAAGGAAAGACGCTTGAACCAAAAAGGTGCTTGGTGATGTGTCTTAGAGGAGAGTCGCTGTCCTGGAAGAAAATGGCATTCTTTATCTCCGGCAATTCTTCCCACCTTCATTTCCTATAGGCAATGTGGTTATTTGTACGCATTGTCTCCTTGTACGCATCTCTCCTTGCAAGGAGAGAGCGCAGCGTGGCCGTGGCTGGGTGGTGGGCACCGGCCCCCGTGAGCGCTCGGTGCTGTCCCGCGAGGTGCCCGTCGCCCTCAGCCGGGAGCGGGCTCAGCCCCCAGCTCAGCCCTGGCTCCGGCCGCGGTTTGCAGCCGGCGAGGTCCCGCCGGGGAGGATGCCGGCTGCCTTTGCTCCGAGGCTCCTTTGCTCTCTGCAGCGCTGCAGAAGCGCCGATCTCGGCACGAAATCTTGGGTGACACGAGAGGAGGCCAGAGAGCCGGGAAATTCGGAGACTGTTTTATTTGCTGTACAAGGCAAGTACTCTCTTGAGACTCTTTGTGGAGTCCTGAAGCTTTTTATCGGGCTAGAGGAGTGCGAATAATTGATTTTTCCGTTCACTGGCCAAACCAAAAAACTGGAGGGAGAGGGGGAGGAGAAGGAATTGTTTCAAGTTTATTTGAAGAAAAAAGTTTTTCTTTTTATTCAGTGCAATAAAAACTCGAGGGAGAAAATCTTTGGGGTGGTCAGACAGGGTATTTTAACCCTTCTGAATGTCTTTTTAAAGGTGTTGGTAGCTTGCAGAATAAAAGAAGGGAGAAAATATAATTTCAAAAAGGTGAAAATGGGATGTTTGAATTTTTCAAAAATGCTTTTTTTTTTTGTGAGCACAAGCATTTTCTCAAGTGTGACCCAAATTTGTTGATTTTTTTCAACCTCAGCGTCCCCAAAAGGCATTTTTTTCTGCAAAAAACATCTATTAATTGTAGAGAAATTAAGGAGGGTCAGGTACCGACCATCACCTCTCAGGCGAGAGGACGTAACCCAGCAGAGATGCCGGGATCTGCAAACTGCTCCCGGGAAAGCTTTAGCAAACCTTTCGGCCCGAGCACCCCTGCCCGTCTCCGCCGGGCGCAGGAGGTGGCAGCATCCCAGCACTCGCTCCCCGGGGCCATCGGGACCCCCGACCGAGCCGCTGCCGGGTCCCCTCCCCTGCAGGGACACAGAGGGGACTTGGTAGAACCCCGACTCGGCACAGGATTTTTGCCTGCCTGCTTCTGGTCGCACACCTTGTGAGCCTGAAATGGAGCGTTTATTTCATGATCCCGCTACTCTGGGGACTGACGGAGCCATGCTGTGGTTGTGCCTCTGAGCCCGGGCGGTGCACGGGTCTGGGATGTCCTGCCTGTCCTGGGATGCACAGCTCAGTGCATGCTTTGGCGCGGACACGGTTCAAAGAGAAATGCTGTATTTTTTCCCTGCAGCTGATGGGGAAGGCTCCTCCGTGTAAAGGAGCTGGAAAGAACTTGAAAAGGCGTTGTGCAAAGGTGCGTCCTCGCGCGGTACGAAACCCCTCCAGTTGTCAAGGCCATCCTGCCATTTCCCATCTGTGGCCCATTGTAGAAAAAAAGCAGAGAGCACAGGAGGGCTCCTGCGTTTACTGGTGTAACGGAGCCCTGATTAAATCCAGCAGATACTGCACCGGCAAGGGTTTTCCCTTTAAATTTCTGTGTGTTTTGATTTGGGCAGATATTTAAGTCCGAATTGGGCCGGCCTGGAGGCTGAGGGAGTTCATGGGGTCTGTGTGCTTACTGGCTTGGAAGGGTTTGAAGCTCTTTTTGTTTGACATCTGCTTCTAATTCCTTCACTGCACTTGGTTGCGCAGCGACAGAGAATTACACCTGTGTCCTGGACCCTGTTTGCTTTAGGCCTGATTCTTTTGCATCACTAATGCAAAATACAGCTGCTGTGAAAAGTTTCACAATTACAGAAATCAGGCTCGAGCGGCAGGCTCCCTGGTGCGTCAGAGGGAGGGATTTTTGGAGCCCGTAAAGTCCATCTTCATTCAGAAACTGGCAAAACCTCGGCTGATAACCCGAGCCTGTTCAAGCTGGCTTGTTTCTGAAGCGGGTGGAGGGGCAGGGCGAGGGGCTCTTTGAGGGGGAGGATGGTTTGCCGAGGCTGGTGATGGAGTCGCTGGGCTGTGCAGGTGCTTCCAAAGAAACGAGAGGTTTTGCACGTGCCTTTGGGCCATCTTCTGCCAACGAGGACACACGTTTTCAAGATGCCAGGAGCCCATTGTCTCACTCATGGGTCCATCTCATGCCTGCTGGATGGCTTTGGGCAGATCTTGTGGCTTCTCTGTTTCCCCCCTCTCCCCAACCCTCTCCCAGGAGAGGACCCGCATCGGAGCTCCCTCACCACAGAGCTGGAGCTCACGGGGCTGGTTGCAGCCGGGCTCCACGTCCCAGGAGACCTTGGCCACCCAGAGCACCTTCTGCCTGGGTGTAGAGGAAAACCCAGGTCCCTCTTGCCCAAGCGCAGGGACGTACCCGTGTCGGCAGTGGTGTTTGATGGTCCCCGCTGGGAGCTGCAGAGAGCTGTTGCTACTGCAGTAATTAGCTCTGACTATTAATAAATGAAGTCTCGGGCTTTCCGCCTGGCATGGATGCAGCCGTGCTCATTCCTCCCTCGTTTCGCTGTCACTCAGCGTGGGGCTGCTGGGTCCCAGCCGCTCTCGGGGAGCAGCAGCTCTCGAGGAGTGGGGAAAGGACAATGATTTATTTGCGCTGCCAGAGGAACCGGGAATGAGAGGAGAGCTCATAAAAAGCAGCATCTCATTTTCTCTAGGCCTCTGTGTGTGGCACTATTGAGCTGTAAACCTTTTCCAGGTTAGATTTATAGAGGTAGAAGGAGAGCTGATCATTAGGAAGATGAATTACATGCTTTGTGGGTTGTGAAAGTCCAGAAAGTTCAGTTACACTGCTGCGAGCTGGGAGATCCCTCGTGCACAAGCTGGCAGGTAGGAATCTGCCCAGGTCCTTTATTATTTGCAAGCAGATGGCAGCGCTATAGGTACCAAGCCGGAGGGGGTCCGGCAGCACTTGGTGCTGTGCAGGCGTGGAGCTGGCGACGGTCCCTGGTCAGGCTGGGCGCACCCGAGACCTCCCACGCGCCAGCACACCCACGGACAAGTGTGCAAGCAACGATGCAGCTCCCGTGCCCCAGCGGCGTGCAAGCCACCCTGCTCCGCGCCCGCCGTGCCCCCGCGGCACGGGCACCCCGCTGCCCACACCGCGCAGGGTGACAGCCCCGCCGCTGACCACCATTTTACCCTAGAAGGGACGAAATG
>NW_008825253.1:286003-287180 GCF_000699105.1 Pygoscelis adeliae
AGAGCGGCGCAGGTGAGCACGTCCGCGGAGGTGCCAGCGCGGCGGAGGGGACCTCCCTGGGCAGGAGTATGCCCACAAGGTCCCTGCCAGCGCCCGGCCGGGCGGGCAGCGCTGCCACCCAAGGAGAGCGTCGGCGTCCATTCGCGCTGCGCTCCACCGCAGCCGCCTCCTCTCCTGCCCGAAGGAGAAGCGGAGTGGAGGCCCCATGCCACCGGACATGGGAGCTGGACCTGAGCCCAGGGGTGGTGGTGGCCTGAGCGGGGAGCGGCAGAAGCACCTCGAGAGGCTCTTGCAGGGCTGGAGGTGGATGGACACGGGGGGCGCTCCCGGCTTCACCCAGCTGGGACACCCCCTACGCCAGCCCAGCTGCAGCAGCCCGGGGGGCTGGGAGCGCAGCCGGTCCGTACCGGTGTTTTAGCACGGCCGTGCCTGGGTTTAATCATACCGTGCCGTCAAAGTCATGGCCCGGGCTAAGGGTTTTGGAGGCATCAGCTCTTCTGCTGGCATGTCCAGCCCTGGATGCCACCCCAGCACCCAGGGGACCCCGCGAGGGCTGGGACCATTCCTGCAACATCTTCTTGGCGTGAGCAGAAGGGCTAGGACCTCCCCAGGGAGCTTCGCTGGCCCCTGAAGTCTTTGCAGCTCTTGACGGGGTTCGGGGAGCGCAGTTTGGTTAAGGGGCTGCTTCTCTTGCAGCAGCCGCACGGCTGGGCTGGGGGCGGACAGCTTCCTTCCGCCGCCCGATGGGGCTGCATCTGGGTTTTGCTCACTCCTGCACACATTAGAAGGAATATCCACCAGAAAATAAGACCGGGGAAATGCTGAGGCCTGGGAAGGTGCCTGCAGCCCAGCGTCTCATCACCCGGGGGGGGTGAAGGGGGGCTGGAGGGCGCCCCGAGAGGACATTTTATCTTTGCTGCACCACCAGCCACTCCTGTGCCGGAGCCAGCGGTGTGTGTGCACATCCCCAGGAGAGGGGCACGGGGTCCGGCAGGATGCCCGGGGAGCAGGCAGAGCCGAGCAGTGCAGGCAGGGCAGCGCTGGCACGGGTCACCTCCGCTCCCGGTGACACGTGCCCATGGCAGGTGAGCTGCCCCGACGAAGCAGCGTGGGCGCTCCCCAAATACAGCCCTGTGTACAGTCAACACGGGGGAGGCACCTTCAGGGCGGCCTCGGC
>NW_008825253.1:288415-292183 GCF_000699105.1 Pygoscelis adeliae
CAGGGCTCCCCCCCCCCCCGGTTGCAGCTCCCCACCCCTCCCCAGCCCCGGGCATCAGCATGGCCACAAGATGGCATGGCAAAGCCACCCAGGTGCCGCTGCACCCTCTGCACCCCCTGCACCCCCTGCACCCTGCCCACCACCCCACAGCCTCAGTGACCTGGTGGAACATGGTGGGAGGGAAGGCGTGACGTGTCCCACTGTCACCTGGGGGTTTCTCAGCCCCCCCCATCTCCCAAAGCAGTGCCGGGAATCGCCCTCCTTGGCTGCAGTTACCCCCTGCAAAGCTGCTCTGCGGGGCTCAGGGGGCACCTGAACCTTGAACGGGGCCAGGAGCTGACGTGCTGCTGCAGCTCCGCGCCTGTCCACGGTCCCCCGAAAGCTTTTGTCTCCCCACTTTGCTCCTGGTCGCATACCCAGCCCACGGCGGGCAGGGACCCAGCATCCTCCCCAAGAATCCCTGGGGCTGCATTTCATCTCGGGGCATCCAGGGGGGCCGGGCCAGAGGGTCCCCGCGGTCCAAGTGGCAAGGTCCCCATGGTCGAGGTACGCAGCCCTCCGGAGCGAGGGGGACGGGAGGCAGATCGTGGAGAGCGCGGCGTCTCCCCCGGGACCAGTCTTTTAGAAGGAATTAGATTAACATCCATCAGGGATGGCTGGGTCCTGCCCCGAGGCAGGAGGGGTAATTAAATGCCCTCTTAAGCTTTTTTCCATTTTATTCAGCTTGTTGACCCCCGGGGAAGGCCCAGACCTCTCCAGAGAGCTGGGAGCCCAGAGGAAATTATTTTACGGCCCCAGTGGGGAATCAGCTCGCGGTCCTCAACAGCAACAGGAAAAATTATTTTACAAGGTGAGAAGTGAAGGGCTTGTGGTTAACCGAGTGTCTCGCTGCTTTTGCCCCAGTAATTGGCACATACAAGTGTTTCTTTCTGACAGACGAGGGCAGAAGCGCACACTCGAGTCGCGTCTCTCATCACATCGCCCTTCATCCCCCTCTCTGTGCACCCTCCTGCGCAAAGCTGACCTTTACATTTTCTACCTCATTTTATCACTTACCTCCATCAAGAATGGCAATCTGCCTCGGCGGCCACTCCACAGGCTGATTGGCACCCTGACAGGTACGGCCCTTTTCAAGTGCAGCTGCCTAATGGGTTATTGGCAATCATGTCTCATTTGGCCCATCCGAGCACCGCGCTGCGCTAACGAAGAGCAGAAATTGGAAAATCATGGGGGGGGGAAGGGAGAGGGGACACAGCGGAGAAACCAGTTGCGAATAAACTGGGAGAGAACGATCCTTCACATGTTACAGCACCTGAAATCCTCCCCGAGAGCCGGCGAGGGGTGACGGCAGCCCCCCGGGTGGAAGGGGCAGCGCGGCAGGCAGGGATCAGCGCGCGCCCAGCTCCCCCGACAAGCACCGCGAGGGGTTTTTCCTTTCAGATCTGAACCAAAGCCAGCACAAACCCTGCTGTCCCCGCTCCACGGTCGGCCACGGGGGCTTGGCAGGAGCAGGCGGTTCATGCAAGAGGGGTGGAAACGTCTCTTTTTGCCAGATTTCCTGCAAAATGCACCAGGGCTGGCGGGCGAGAGCTCAGCAATTCGTGGGAGCTGGACTCAGCGCCCCAAACCTCAGTTTTCTCTAGAGCCCAGATCCCCCCCGCTCCAGCACACCTTCACCGAGCGCTCCTGCCCGGCCCCGAGGCTTCTCCCTGTTTTAATGGGGAATAACATTTATTTCCATCCGCGAGACATATATAAAATTAAGCTCTAAGCAGGCAAATAAACAACTGGAGCAGTGAGGACTCGCAGAGCTTTTGTTCAGCCCAGTCCAGGAAAGATTTCTAACTTCGCCATCTTAATTGACACTTAGCCTGGCAGTAACTCCCCGACGGGCAGTAAAAGAGATTTACTGTAAAGCTACAGAAGAAACAGTGTCAAGGAGTTAAATCGTGTCAGAAAAATCTGGGAGTGGCGCGACCCGTGTGGAGCTGTACCAGGTTTTGCTTTTAAAAAAAAAAAACCACACAACAGCACAATGAAGCCAAAGTTTCCTTTGATCAATTCTCATTTTAATGAGGGCAGGTTCCTAGGAAGCAAACAGTACATGTTTGTATCATATTGCAAACAGAAATCTAAAAAAAATAAACAAAAATAAATATCTTCCCTGTTTTTTTCTCCCCAAGTTTATAGGACCAGGTTGACCTGAAAACAAGATGAATTTACCACTGCGTCTGGACAGCGGCCACGAAAAATCAGACTTTTTGGAATGCAATTGTCTATATGGTTTCAGAGAGGTCAGAGTACCAGGAGATCCGCCGATGAGACTCTTCCTCGCCAGCTAGGGTGAACGGTTTCCACCTCGGGCAGTCGATGCTCCTCTGGCGCTGGAAGCATCTCTGCTGGGCCCCTTCAGCGGATCAGAGCCACGTCTTCAGGAGGGAGAAGCTGAAAGGAGAAGAGGGGCCGGGTTATTTCGGAGCCTCACCTGAGCGTCAGGCTGCACACCCGAGCCCCGCCACCCTCTCCCTCCCCACGTGGGACCGCATTTCCCCTCTGTACAGCGCTTAAACCAAGGCTGCATTCGCGATATTCATTAAATATTCTCCTCTGGGGGCTCAGATCCGACCCGCGGTGGCTGCAGACTCCCTTTCTGCCACTGTGCACGCAGATAAACCCCACGCAGACACCCAAATACCGGGCTTGGACCCGCCCGCAAGGCTCCTGTGGAAATTTTGCTGTGAAATCAGAGGGATGCACGCGCGTACACAGGTCCAGAGCCCCAACCGCGGTACCCGGGACTGCTCTGCCCGTGCACAGCCAGGCTGCGGGAGGTAACGGGACGGCGCAGACGTAAGGCAGGGCTGAGCTGACCTGTCTGGCCTTTCCCAAAAAGATACTAATCCCAGATTTCCTCCAAAAAAGGAAGGGGGGCAGGAATACAGCTACGTGTTTCAGGGGCTGATCCAACAGCTAAAAGCCTCCGTGGATTTCAGCTGGATGTTGGCTCCAGCTTTACATAAGAGGAAGGAGATTTAATGTCTGGAACCAGCCCCGCGCCAGTCCCACGCAGCTTGGCTGAGCCCGAGCGGGCAGGGAGAGGGGTCCTGCGGAGGGGCCACGCTGGGAGCGCCTCGGCATCGCCAGCCTGGCGGGCCCCGCGGACACCCCTCCCGGCACTGGCAGCTCGGTCCCACAGGGTGCAGGTTTGTGATGCCCCAAACAGGGGGCACAGAAATCACCCGGCTCCTTTTTCTGCCCTAAAGCCAAAGTGCAGCTCCTCCAAACACGTCCCACGGGGAGGAGGAACGACTGCCCCCTCCTCCCGTCCCGCTTTGCTGGGTGCAACAAACCTTGTGGTTCAAGTTCAAAAATGCGGCAGAGACTCAACTTGTGCAGTCGCACTCACGCAGCGGTGACGGGGCTGTAAACCCCCGGGACCCGGGCTGTCCCGCGGGGTCAGGGCTCCCCTCGCTCCCCCACACCCTCCCAGCCCAGCCGGGGCCGGGGGGCAGAAGGCGGTGTGGGTGTCGGGGGGCAGCTCCCCACATCTGGGTGATGCCATGGGGCAGCCCAGCTCTCTGCTTGGGGCACCCCGAAACCCCGGTGCCTGCGGGATGGGAGACCGCAGCAAGGCTCCGTGCACCCCCCCGTTACCTGGTGAAATTCCCCCCAGCACCCCAGGGTGCCGCAGAGAGACCGCGGCAAGACTCCGGCACCCCAGGCACGGGCGGCACCCCTCAAGCATCCTGGGGCGCTGCGGAGAGACCG
>NW_008825253.1:293276-301757 GCF_000699105.1 Pygoscelis adeliae
CCGGCCCCCCTCCTGGAACTTCAGTCTGGGTGGTCTGATGCCCTGCTTTGGTTTCCTGCCTCGGTGCAGAGACGGTGCTGCTGCTGGGGGGGAGCAGAGGGCCCACACGTCCCCGGGAGCACGGCTGTCCTGCTGTGCAGAGCTCCTCCGGCTCCTCTCCACCTTCACAGCGCCCACGAAGCCGTGAGACCCGGATTTCACTCCCATCTCGCTCAGCTCAAACTAACATCCCACCCGCGGTTCGGGGGTCCTAGTGCCCATGAACTTGCCTCCTTGCAGGGCGAAGTCACGACTGCTTAAGAGGTGTAAAGCGATGGGAAGAGACAAGACGCCGAACCCGTGCGGGGGGCTCAGGCCCCCCCGAATGCTAGCCCCGGGATCCCTGTCTGCTCTCGGTCACTTCTCCATCACGGTTAAAAACAGCCAGCTGCCTGCCTTCCTACCCGAACAGCTACTTCAGTGCGTGACTCCTGCTCTTCCATCTCTTCTTTAGGAAAAAAAAGATGACCCAGGAGACGAATACCTCATTCCCGTGGGACGCCTGCCAACGTGTCTTCCTCTCACCGAAGCCTACCGCCTTCACAATCCAGAGGACTTACAGGACCTGGTATTTCCAGCCCCTTCCAACACCCCTCTGGTGCCACTTCTTAACGAAGGGGAGGTCTGGGCATTCGGTAACACCATCCCTGCTGCCTCCTGCTGAGAGCCCCTTTATGTTGCCTGGATCAAACTCTTGTGGCCACTCAATGCTTTGCCTGTAGATATTTTGGAGGGGCGCGAGGAGCCGGTCGTTGTGCTCCCCCCTGCGATTCGGGAGCCTGCAGCGGACAGGAGCGAGCAGCCGCTTTGCACTTTCTCCTGCAGCAAAGTGCTCAAGACCATTTGCAGTGGATTTGTCAGGCTGCTTCCCCTCCTCTTCTGCAACTCAGTTCTTAAATAGGATATTACCGTGAATTTTGCCATTCCAGTCAGGTGACTTTTTCCCCCAGATTCCTTAATATAACAAGCAGGTCAAATTTATGCTCATCAGGGAGCAATTCCAGTTCCTCTTGTTTATTAGCCAAGTTCTTGGCTTTATACACTGAACTATGACTAAATAATTTCCCTTTTTTCAGGCCACACAGTAACCTGATTAATTTTTTTTCTCAGCATCTTGCATGCTCCTGTGTGCCCATTTCTCCTTGTTGATATTTTACTATGCTCCCAAGGAATCTGGCCAGCCCGCTTCCCACCGCCGGGCTCCCCAGCTCCTTACCGGCATCCATCCAGCCCCCATCTTCTCACGCCCAGCAAGCACAAGTTCCCGGCAGTGAAGCTTTCTCCATCAGCCCGGCTTGCACAGGTCGGTGTTTCGTGACCCTCTGCTCAGGCCTGGGGACGTGTTTGCACGTTCAAGCAGGAGACAGACCCATGCTGGGGACGCCTCGGCGTGTGGGAGCAGGTTCCGCTCATCTCGGCCAAGCAACAACCTCTGCCTGTAGGAACCAGCCCCTTGGCCGGGCAGGGGCCAGAGAGAACGGGGCTGGGGGGAGGAGGGAGGAAGGGACGGTCGGTGCAGAGCCTCACGACTTTCGTCTTCTGGGAAGGCCG
This sequence comes from Pygoscelis adeliae, assembly GCF_000699105.1. NCBI lineage: Eukaryota > Metazoa > Chordata > Aves > Sphenisciformes > Spheniscidae > Pygoscelis > Pygoscelis adeliae. The sequence continues at coordinate 294,867 of NW_008825253.1, forward strand.
GGAGGGAGTGAAATTCCCAGTTGGTAAGAAGCGGATCCCGACCTTTTCCCAAGCAGAGCGCTGGAAGCTACATCTGTGCAGAGCACGACTCGTTTCTGTTAATGAACCGGACCCAGAAAGTCCAACTCACCCATGGCCCAACTTCTTGGAAGCACCCAGCCTTAAAGTAAGGATGAAGCCGGGCTCCCGTCTCCCACCAAGCAGATCACTGATGGGTGGGCTATTTTTGTCACCCTTTGAGTGCTCTGGACATCATGAACGGCCTCACCACTTTCATGTTTTAACAGAGCCATTAATGAATGGCATCGGTACAGCACACAATCACATCGCATCCCTCCCTGGTCACCGAACCCCAGTTCACAACGGGACACGCGCTGCCGGGTTTATTTCAGTCAATAAAAAGCTATTATACTTCCTTCTCCCCCCCGAGAGACAGATCAATGCTGAATGTCCTGACGCTCAGCCTGGAGAAGGCAGAGGCTTGCTCCTACCTCTGCCCCCATTCCCAGGCGAACAGGCGGTTTTAGCAGCTTATGTTTCACTGCAGCAATACACCAACGTGGGCTCAGCCTTCCCACCCAGGAGTGGAAGATTTTCTCATTCCTAGAGATCTGCCTGAAGTGTCTTTTACATGTATTTTTGGCATAACTTGAACAACTTGTCACGCTGATAAACTCTCCGGGAACTGAACTGAACTCTTTCCTCCCAGTGCATTGAACGATTCCTGCTTACAGCCAGCCTGCTGTGTCTGCAAGGCACTCTGAGATCCTTCAGGCTGATACAGCAAGGCTCCGGATCTCGAGCAGAGTGCATGTTTCCTCTCCCAAGCATTTTTAAATATCTTCCGAACGAAACAGCTGACAAGCAATTTGTCTGCTATTTATATTCTAAGTGGCTGAAATATAATTTTAGGATTCCTCCTATTCCCCTCACAGAAGCCGATGCTCCCACAAGCACCGCAGCACGTCAGCGGACACATCGCACCGTGCCGCTCCGAGGTGGTCTTCGTGCCAGGAACTCCCCCAGAGGAACACAGACCTGGTTCTTCTTGGTAGATAAAAAGCTTTTGAACAAATCCTGGCTCCTATGGAAGTTTTCCACAGACTCCCGTGACATTAAGATTTCAGCCTTCCGGGTCACTTCTATAAGCTGCAGGTGCTTGGGTTCACCTGAGCGGAGTCCAGCCGATCGCAAGCCCTTTTGAAAACCCAGCTTTGATGTTTTCACTTAATAAACACAGTTATTGGCTCCAGCATCGCATTGACCAACTACACGGACACTGAGCCGAGACTTTGCTCAGCTACTCCAGTGCTCGGACGAACACTTAATGTTATTCCACATTTGTCGAGGTGAAGGGCAATGGGATCTAACTATATGGCGCCGCTGCTGAAAGGATTTAAGGTCTTTTTCTTTTATTTTGGAACAAAATTAACCTTTCTGTAAGAGGAAGACTCCGCTGTTGGAAGGGTCCTGGCTCCCGGTCAGCCAAGCAGGCAGCTGCAGCCGCTGCAGCTCCCCGTCCCCCTGGATGCTCGGGCTCTCCAGGACGTACCTCCCTCTTCTCTGCTGGACCAGCCATCTCCACCACAGCTCTAAGCTGAGATACCAGAGCATGAACCGGGGTTTCAGTCTGAAAAGCTGCCCGGCTGGGGGGTGAGGGGGGTGAGCAGCAGGAGGCATCACGTCTTAAACCCCTGCAATAAAGCCAGCCGAGCTCTTGTCAGAGCCCTGACTCTCTACCCGATCTAATGCCTGCTGTGCTCTCGCCTCCCACCACACACATTACTGCACCCATTCAGGATTTGTGGCTTTTGAGAATGATCTAAATGAATTTGATGTCCCAGAAAGAGGCACTTGAAAAATAAACCGGTGTGGTTTAATGATAGCACTTTCCACATTTTTATTATAATGACTCTGGTGTTTATTGGAAGGTTAGCGACTCAGCCGAGCATGAAAACAAAGCAATTGAAGAGGCCAGCCCTGCGATGGGGTCTCTGCACACTTGGTCATTAATGCTCATTCTGTACAGGACACTTTTTGGCCATTCGGGCTCTACGGCATCTCTCCGTGGCAGTATGATGAGAGGGTGGAGGCAACACCGTTTTGGATGAGGAGCCTCATGCGCTCCGGTACAGAGCCTGCCCTCCTCCTCCGGCTGCGGAGCACTCTGCAGGCTCACACCGCTTTCGTTAATTGTCATCATTCTGTTTTTCAGGTTGGGAAACTGAGGCCCAGAGAGTTGAAGCGAGTTGCCAAAGACCACACAAGCGAATGGCAGGTCTGGCCAAGCAACGGAGCCTCCCGCTCTGAGGTCCTTCGCCCGGAGACTCTGCCTGGCTCTGCCTTCCCACACAGGGCGCAGGTTTGCCTCAGAGGGACGGGCACAAAACAGCCAAAAGGCAAAAGAGGCTGCACTGCCGTGAAATCTGCCGGAGGCATGAAAATGAGCACAGGAGCTGAAGTCTGAGGTTGCAGCAGGGATGGGTTTTGCTGCCCATCCCCTACCAGGCAGCGCCGTGCTCATCCTGAGCCGGTGCAAAGCCTGGTGCTGCTGCAGGCAGTTGTCTTTCAGATTAAGGTTCGAAGCTCAGCATCTGCACGACCTGGTACTGAAGATCCCATCTGAAAAGGTGAACGTGATAAACACCCTGCCTGGCTGCCCAGGAGGCCAGTGGTCTGGGTCCCCGCCGCTCCATCTCTGCCTGCACGCCGAATTTCTGCGGTTCACCCTTCACCTACTTTCCCAGATTCACACCCCTGCTGCCTCTTGCATTACTTCAACCCGGGAGCGAGTGAAGCCTTAATGGCAAGAAAAAAATATTCCCACACATGTGGCTCAGCAAACCCTGATGCTTTCCAACACCCGGCCCACTGCTGAGCTTTCCTGGTGAATCAGAACGAGTGTGTTTTGCTAAGGAGTGTGGATGAGCCGCTTAGCGAGCGGGACCCAAGCAGGCTCGGTCCCCCGGGTACCGCAGTGACAGCACCCCAGGCAGATAGTCCCAGGAATAACAACCTTTGCCATTTTCCTGCATCTAGAGTGTGTCCTCGTGTAATAAATTCAGATTACGGAGCGATTCCTTTCACCCGTGATTCAGAACGTGCTGATTAAATGCTATTTCTTTGTTCCTCTGAAATAAAGGAGCTGTAGCTGATACAAACAAATTACGATTTCAAACTGTGAGGCAAGACACATCTTGACTCCATGATAAAGCTGCTGCATATTTTGGTGGCTGTGAAGAGAACGAGGAAACAATAAGCGGCGTTTCCTAATGTTGCAGATCTTCTTATTAAAGTGCACTAAATTAATTATTTTACTCCTAAGAAACGACGAATTCCTCACTATTTTTAGACTCGTGTACTATTTTAAGGGATTTTTTTTCCAGGGTCCAGTCACATGGAAGTTAAACAGCAAGCAGTAAAGTCTCCAAAGGATAATAAACTCTCTCAAATTACTTTGCTAATGGAACAGAGAGCACTGCAAATGTCACACACGATATAACAAGAGCGGTAGAAACCTTTACATGAAACAATGGATCCATTAGCGCTAAGTTAAAAAAAAACCCCACAGACTCGCGATACTTTCGCATAGTTTCATGGAGCTTGCTGCTCCGAGCCAAGTGAACTTGTTTGTTCACTCAGACTCCGCCGCTGAGCTCACAACACGGCATCCAGCTTACTAATCGCACACACTCTCAAGGCATCGATCATTTAGGATTTCAAAGCCCTTTACGGACAATGATTAAGCCCCATCGCACCCAGCTGGGTCAGTGGAATTATTTCTGCTTAAAACTGGGGTACGGAGAGGGAATAACTGAATCACTGATTGGAGACCAAAACTGAACCGAGGTGCAGACCCAGGTCCTCTGCACTACCCACCAAACTCCACTAATCGGTCCTCGCCTACCCACGCTTAATGAAGTAGTCCATCATCTGACAAGCTACAGGCATGATCCTTCATTTCTTACGTGACTCATCAGCTTGAGAACCTGACTCTGATGGGGCTACTTGGGTGAAAGGATGAGCCGTCAGAAAGCATCGCATCGCCCATCCATCCAGCCCTGTATTTTGCCTCCAACAGCTGCGGTTGGCAGAACGTTAAGGGAGTCTCTAAACATCTCAAGGGCTGAAGCATCATAGAGTGATGCGGCCACGACAGAACACCGCCAAAGAATCACGATGAAAAAATCGGGACGATGTGGCATGACAGCGTTGCCTTAGAAAAGCGGCAAGTAAGCGGCAAAGACAAAAATCTGAGATGCAGGGGAAAAAGATGCCATCAGATGGCTGTCTCTAATGCAAGCAGATTTCTCAGCCCCCCTCCAATCCATGATTCAGTCTTTCTCCTGGAAGTAATTTACAATAACGAAAGCGAGCTAATACCCAGATGTGTGAAGTGCAGAGTATATTTGGCTCCGATCTGAAGCATGTTTACTGTAAGGAGGAAGAGTTGTGAGATGAATCTTTGCTTTGACAGCTCTGAGATCTCTTAACCAAATCCCACACAACCCCGAAGTGCTCTCCTATTTCCCTGAAATTTAATTAGGTGAGGCTACACTGTACACACAATTATGTACGTGTAAGATAATTGGAGTAGAGGGCTCTAAGGCACGTAGATGAGAACAAAATTTGTCTTCAAGCAAATCTGCACAGGTGGAGTATGTTTGGCTTGGCATGAACGCTTTGCCGGATTAAGAGCTATATTTATAAAACCCTGTGAGATACGAAGAAGGAGGCACATTAGCAGTCCTATTCCTGGAGCCGCATTGTAACTAGAATTAAATATGCTACAACTGTGTTGCAAGAAGCGCAACGCTACAACAAGAAGCCCGGTGTCCCACACTGGCCGCATGCAATTCTTACTGCTGTTCGTGATGTCCCTGTAGGTGTGAGATTGACGCCCCCCTAAAATCAAATTATTCAGAGCAGAGTGGTCGGGCTGCCAGGGCACCAAATGGGGAGTCAGGAGCTGCACTCCCAAAGTCATCGGTCATTTGCCATCTGGCCTCTCCAACCTTCCGAGCCTTAGCATCGCCGAACATAGGAATGGGGATGAAAACGTATCTTGTCGTTTGAAAAGCGCGCCCTGACCACCCGGCAGAAGACCCTGCGGTTGCCAAGTCTGCCGCCGGGCCGGGCTGGATTAAGCGTGGTTAAGGTTTGGTCACAGCTCAGCTCCGCGGACGCTCCCGAGGCTCCCGCCCTGCCCACAGCATCTCGCAGTGCCCCGCTCCGCCTGCCCCCTCCCGTCCGATGTGCCCCAGCACCAGCCCTCCTCCCCCGTACGAAAACTGGGGCACGGGCAGGAAGGGAGCTCTCGCCGCCGAGCTGCTTTGCTTCCGTCCATTGACGTTAGCTCCCGTAATGTTATTTGAAAACCGAGCTCTCTCGAGGTCCTCCTCCTGTTCTGGGAATTTGCCCGTTGGCGCTTCACCTTGAAAGCCTAATGCCGTTTCTTTTCCCCACTGTTCCTTTGAATTCCCATCTAGGTACTATATTTTCTGCTAGCTGCACTTACCCTGCTCTCATCCTCCAACGAGCCGTTGCTACAGAAAACTCTGTCACTAGACTAATGTTTATGAATGCCTTAAAATACGACTCTGCTTCCCAGCATGTGTCTCACTTTAGTCTTTAAGGATCCCTCCCCTCCCTGCTCATCCTCCCCCTCTTTAAGGAATCGCTGTTTTTCAGAAGAGCCTGTGTCGCCGCATTATGGGGTTGTTGCGGATACAGGTTTTGGAGGAGATCTGAGGCTGCGCGTGGTGCAAAGTGCGTCGTGCCTACTGACGAAGCAAAGGACTGCAGGACGCGTACGCCCCTCCGCAACCGAACTTTAAATAGAAAAACACGCCTCGTTAAAAAAAAAGGTGAACAACTAATGCCGTCCCGGCAGACTGAGGTGTTTCTTAAATGCAGGACAAGAACAGGCTGACTCCCCCGCTGCCCCCCAGGCAGGGCTGCTGGGATGTTTGATCCAAAACCCCCCAACCCTACTGACCCCCGGGCGTTCCGAAATGCCCCAAACTGGTCTCGCTGCACGCAGCAACGCGTGGAAGGGAGGCCTCAGAGGAAGGCGGCGTGATGTGCCTGGGACAAACAACGCTGATCTTACAGCAACCTAAAATGCTATTTTCAGCCTTAAACTCTGAACCATAAACTCTGGCCTCTAAAGACTACAGATGTAGAGATATATGTAAGACTATAGATGGTCAGGGCTGTAAATTTAAACCTGCCCTCAAATGAGGTCCCTGTGTGAAGCCACCACTAATAAGAGGCTGTCCGAGACTTATTTTTAAAAAAAAAAAAAAGCCCTGAGAAAATTATCACTTTTAACAGAAAACTTTGTCAAATGAAAGCAAATTTCACTCTTACGCACTAAGTATCTCGGCTGCAAATGAACCGCGGCGGCGTCAAGCTGTGAATATGAAATTAATCTAAGGCGTAACCTTTAGCTCTGCACTTTGACAGTATTTCAGTGCTGAACTATAAATATTTGATCTGTTGCTCTTCTGAGTAAAACGGATTTGTTGTGCTCATCTGCAGAGTTATCAATTATCCCAAAGTATATTTACTGCCGATTAAATGACTTGAAAAGCGCCTTTTTCTTCTGATGTTATTCTGTGGTATTTAGCGACTAAACATGGAAATTCACTATCCCGAGCATCAATATTAACCCTTTATCTTGGGAAGAAAACATTTCCCGTCTGACAACACATAGAGCAAAGTACCAACCAAGATATTTACAACACATGCTGGACCTAGTTAATTATATATGATTATATTTCTTTACGTTTTGGGGGTCACACTTAGTGCCAAGATCCAGCTTCCATTTGCAATCGCTAGAGAAATAAACCAGCATCCTTAAGTCATCAGCAAAGAATGATTCAATCC
>NW_008825253.1:301776-304653 GCF_000699105.1 Pygoscelis adeliae
TCTTTGCACCACGAAATGAATTAATCCAAACCCATGACTCACATACACCAGCAGGATGATTTTTCAGAACGATGACGGGTTGAGAACAGGCTTTGGTGAATAGTTTGAATCTCGGCTTTTTAGCAATTCTTTGTTCTGCTTGCTGGAGGTGCAGACATCAAGAAAGCAGGAGTATCTCGCGCGATGATACCAAAACGGCACGGGGGGGGGGGGGGGGGGGGGGCGGGGGGCATTTTACACCTGTGTGAAGACCCGGCAGGCCGCTGGAAAAGCCGCGTTATGGACAGAGCAGTTTGCAGACTATAGATATATATAGAGAGAGAGATATAAGGACCGTTGGGACCCGCTCTCTGGCGAGCGGTGGGGTAGGAACAAGAGGTGGGGTTAAGGAGCCCAACCCTCGCCGACGGCTGCCTCGGCAGCGTGCCAGAAGCCGGGGGGCGGCTGGGGTGGGTTGGGTTATCCTTTGTTTGCGTGTAGAGGACAGGGCTGGATCCGGCCTCCCAGCCCGCCCTGGACGGGTTGGTAACCTCACGCATTCTTTGCTCCAGCTAAACCTCCCGGATCTAGTTTGAAATTGAGGCCTCGGTGAGAGTGCGAAATCTGACTGGTATGAGCTTTCACCGCTGGTGGAAGTTCAGCTGCACCGTGAAGGGCCACGAAACCTGCGGCGGTTTCCCCCTTCAGACACCCGTTACAGCAAATATTATCCGAGAAGCTGGGAAACGCCCCAGCCGACGAGTTGCCAGCAATGCTGCCTGCGAGCCACCGCAGCGCCCCGGAAAAGAGCCGGGAACATCCTCCTTTCACCGGGAACATCCTCCTTTCACCGGGAACATCCCACACGCCACGGGCAGGGAAAAAACAAACCCACGCAGGTACGAGGACGCTCTGCGGGATGGGGTCCTCGGCGCTCCCGGAGCCGCGGGCAGCGCTGCCACCGACCCGCTAGCCCACGCAACCGAAATCTGAAAAGTACAAACTCCGGTTCTGCCCAGCGGCTTTGTCACCGTGTTCTTTGTGATGAGTAATGTCACTTTTAAGCCTAATTACGCGGGTATATTTATTATCCTATGCTTGGCCGTAGCGCTGGGGTACTTGCGTAATTTCACAGACGAGTGACACTTAAGACAGCACATTACTGTCGGCAGCCTCCATCTCATCTCATTTCATGCTAATTGCTCTCCAAAATTGCGTGATGCAGTTTTGACACAAAAACATTTTCAACAGTGTCATTAATTCGGGGGGGGGGACACACGGGGAGGGGGACGACACACACGGACAACTACACATTTCCTGAAGTAATTACAGCCAACATCCTCAGTCATTCCTAATTATTTAATCCTGCCCCACCCAAACACACTTTAATGTTGATTACCAGAAAGACAGGTATTATCTACTCTACTTTGAAGTGTGATAAATGGGTCTCTTTAGGAGAAAGTAAATATTACCTGTTGTAGGCGATGACCCAAAACGTCGAAATACTTCATTTATCTGTTTTCCAAAATACTTATCAAACCTACTACTTAATTTATTTTACGGCACAGATGTAGTTAAATGATGCTGCTGTTGGACTAGATAACATCATGATACATTTTAATGAACTCACTATGTTTTGTAGGCTCCTTTGTCCTAAAATGATCATTTATGCACCAAAGAAAGTGAAGAGCATCTCTTAACTCAAATGACAAGGAATTTGGTGAAAAGAAAGCAGATCTGAACGATAGAGATGCTGCTTGTCCAATCTTCCAGCTAGCCGGGATGCCCACGAGTAGACCCCCGGAATTTACCGCAGATTTTAATGTGGAATTTAACGTGGTTTGCCTCCATTTCCCGTCCTAGAAAACGCAGTTTATTTTGTGTTTTGTTTTTAAGGGTTATCATATTGCGCCAGTGAGTAACCCGAGCATTGACCTGCTTCCCTGAGGCATGGTGTGTCCTGGAATCGTTCTTCAGTCATCCTCTAATACCAGCTCTGCCCGTCACGGGAGAGGCCCGGGAAGAATTGGGCCATTTTGTCATTTCTGGGACAGATGGCAGCCCTTGACTCAGGGGCCAGGACTCCAGGAATGTTTGCTAAGCGGAGTGACGTGCTGCTCGTCTGGTGACACATGCGATGATGTGGCAGAACGAGCGCCTCGTGCCAAGATTTGGGGTTTCTCGAGAGTTTTTGGGTAGATCTCGGAACAGAACTTCTGTGTTTGACAGGGCTCTGCTCTGATTTTTCACACGTGGAAAGGAAAGTGACCCCACATCGGTCATTTAGTGGCAATCCGGGAGAAAAAAAGGTGGGAGATCCTAAAGTTTGAAGAACTGTTTCCGTCTCTTGCTGGGTGCTGTCCCCAAACAAGCTTTTATGCTTTTTTACTTCACTTCCAGAGGAACATGGCTGCTGAGCCGGGGCCAACGCTGCTCTCCGTGCTCCTGGAGCACCCTCTTCTGTTTCAGGAGCGGCAATTCTCACCTCTGAGCCCCAGCAACACGCAGACCCTTTAAAACACAAATTCAGCCCCCAAAGCAAGTGCGGGAACATACATTTCTTTACCCCCCACCCAGCCATATTGATGATTAACTCTAGTTCACCTTAACTCGCTCTGAAACCCCGGAGAGCTGTCACATGCTCAGATGCTGAGTGCACGAATCACGACCCGTAGCACACACACAAAGATTTCTCTACCAGACCACGCTCTTAACGTACCGACGCTAACAGAGCCCGTTTGTGGGACTCTTCTCACGGATGCAATATTCTGTTTTCCACAGTGTTTCAAGCACGCTTTTTAAGAGGTTGGGGTTTTTTTCCCCAGTCGCGCCTAGTTGACAGAGGCCACCGGACGCCCGCCTTACAAAATCAGACCAAGCGGCAGAGCTGCAGGCCCG
>NW_008825253.1:307243-318528 GCF_000699105.1 Pygoscelis adeliae
GGGTTTATCCGCTGCCCGCTTCCCTCCCGCTGGTGCGACGGCCGTCCGGAGGAGACGGGAGGGGGGCCGGAAGCAAAACACGAAGAAAATGGAATTTAAAGGGAGTGGGGGTTTTTGTTTGTTTTTTAAATCAGCAGGGCTTGCTCTCCGGAGTTGGTGTCACGCGATCTGGGATCGTCCTGCCGAATTCCTGGCTTGGTTTTAAGCTTGGGGGAGAACATATTTTGTGTTCTTTCAGGGCTTGCTCACGCCTGGCGTTACAGCGCACCGTGCCGCGTTTGCCCCCGGTTCCTGTTAGCGTGAGCTGCCTGTTGGGCGTATGCTTAATGAGTAGTTTCCCCGCAGCTACAGCCGCTCTGGTAGGTTTCTTGTCCTCCTCACGGCCTGCCGGTGCGGTAGCGCAGGGCCCTGTTGCAGAGCCCCGGGGGAAGTCGCGCCGAGGCCGTGGCTCGGCTGTGCGGAGGGAGCCGAGGATTCGGCGCAGCGGTGAGCCGCGTGAGGAAGAGTCGTTCGAGGGTGTCGATAAAAACAAGCCCTCGTGCGTGAATTTGCTTTTGCGGAACTAACGCAGGGACAGACAAACCCTTTAAGAAGAAGAGGAGTGGTGCTAGCGCTGGGAGGAACACACCGAGCTGGTTTAGGAAATGAAATAAAACAAATATATCGGGGGAGGGGGTCTCCCCTCGGCGAAAGGAGAGCCCCCCGACTAAGCTGTCGGCGTTGGCTGCTTCTCGTGTTGTTCAGATGGTTGGAGGGACTGAAGATCGTAGGCTGCGTGCTGAAGATCCTCGGACTTTGTGGAGGCCAGAAAGGTCAATGTGGTTTTCAGACAGAGCTTACTGGCACATGAGCAGCCTCTGTGTACAGAAAGATACTCCGTGAAAGTAATTTTGTCTCTGATCATCCTCTGAGGAGCTGCTGCTCTGCTTCTCTCCTCTTAGGAAGAAGCGAGCTGTGATGTTGCTCTTCATCCTTAAGCCTGCTTGCCTCAGGGTCACCGGCGGACTGTGCAATCTCAAGAGCTTTTCAATTTTCTAGTAGTGCTATATTGTGTGGCCTGAACTTTGGTTCACTCGGCCGCCTTTCTCCCTCCTTTATTAACTGTTCAGAATGATCCTTTTATTATAATTGACTGAGAGGTCATTTTTAATGGCTGTGCTCTTTTTGTCCCCCCCCTTGTCTTTAAGTGACGCTATAATACGGTTCTGTCTGTTCACCCATCTGCCCCAAGGAAAGAAAAAAGATACCGGGGGGCAGAAATGGCATCAAAACTGCCCTTGAATGAAACGAACGTACACGTAGGACCTACAAGTGGGTTTCTTAAGCCGCATAGTGCACGTGGCATCAGAAGGGGCAAGTGCGACGCTACAAAATCTCCGCTAGCGTCGTGCAGAGCAGTGTAGACTGAACGGGCAAGTGCCACGGCAGAACGTCCAAAGGAAATGCGACTGTAAAGATGAGTGGCAGCACAGGACACGCCGGAGGAGAAAGCAGGATATACTTGTTATGGTAATACGTGCCTTCAGTGGTGCGTAATCGTTGCAGTGAAGTAGGGAAGGATTACTTGTTGACCTGTGAACTAACCCCGGCGTGTACTTGGACGGGGCCCGGAGGACCCGTCAGCGTGCTTGCTATACGTGTGTGCGAGATCGTTCTTGGAACCGCTGTAGGAAGCTGTGTTGGACTCCTGTGATAAAATCTACCTTTCAGCAATCCGTTCCTCGCTTCTGAAACCCACTTTGGGCTGAAATGACATTTCAATACAATTTCACCAAAATGATTTTTTTTTTTAAATAATTGGTGTTAGACGTAGTTGTCACTCATCCAACAAACTTAAACTTGTATTCTCTTTGGTTTAAGCTTGATGTTTCAGCAAGTTGCGTATATTTTTTGTTTTGGTTAACTTAAAAGTAGCCCCACTGTAAAGAAAGCTTTAAAAAAACCCCCACAAAACCAGACACAAAAGACTTTTTCCATGGTATTTCACCCCAACAAGGGTAGAGGAGTGATGTAACAAGACTAAACTACACGTGTATTATGTAATTGAATGCTTTTATTAAGATTGCAGGTATTTATAGATTTACAACGTTTACTGTAAGAACTGGAAGGCGCTTACTGTGTTTGTGTCTCAGCCTTTCTAAGCCGGTGAAGGTAATTCCAGCCGTTTCATAAACGTTGCTGCTACCCCAGCGCTTCCCAAACTGGGAACGTGTGCTGGAGCGGCGCAGGGGCCGGTGGCTTCTGAGGAAGGATGTAATATCGTAAACGGCTGCAGTGTGAGGCCCAAGCTGCTCGGAGGGCAGCGGGAGCAACTGTGAGCAAGCAGGTTCCCTTAGAAGGGGGGTGTGGTACAAATAATTCGGGAAGTGATGTCGCCTTTTGTTTCTAGCTCTCCTGGTAGTTAAGGAAAGAAGAAACGGTGGTTTCCCAGTCGGACTCTGAGTAAGGTCACTTTTCACTTACAGGGCGTAGGTTTCTGTGTGATCTCCTACCAGGAGATAGGAGGGAGCCGAGTGCAGGGCTCTTGACAGGCATTCGCTGCAGAGGGGGTTGAATTGCTTGAAGATACTTACTCTTAGCACAGCTGTGGTAGCGACGCATACCATAAAAGAGTTTCCTAATCTAGTTCAAAATCCAAAGACCAGGCTACCCCAATCCGCCTTCATCTAAGCTGCCTCGCTTGCTGGAGGTTGATAAGGAGCAGCCACAGTGGCTTTGCTGAGAGTTGTGGGAGCAGTAACCGGGGGTGGTTGGTGACGAGCAGCTGGGACTGACGCAAGGCTCTGCAGGTGGTGTCCAAGCTTCAGGCTACGGCGAGTTCCCTGACAAACAAAGCTTCTGCTGAGGAGTTTATCTGGAACCCCACGGACTGTGCAGCCTGCGTGTGCTCTCGCCGATTCTTGTGTTGTGTCGCCTGCAGGTTGTCTTCGGACGGAAGCTTACGTCTTTCTCAACGATAGCACTTAACCAGTTGCAGCACGAGAAGAAATACGACATTTATTTTACGGATGGAGATGTTTATGCACTGTACAGGTAAGCGCTGCATTCCTTCCTGTACCACATCCCTGAAGCAGCATATTCCTATCTGCGTTAGGTGGCAGGAAACGCGTCCTTTAGTACAACAGGGTGGTTTTGCTTTATGGGAATAGCGTGGCCGCCGTGCTGTGTACGTTAGTCACCGTGCGGCACAGGTGGCTGTGGTAGGACGAGAGGCTGGAGCGGCGCGGCTGGCGTGAACGCTCAGTACCGCGGTCGGCAAGGGGAGCAGCTAATCAAGGCTGGAGTGCTAGATTCACCGACGAGTAATACAGAAGCGTTGCTCTGTCAGTAAAAGTTGCTTTTTGCTTCTTTAGCAGCAGCAAACTTGCTGAAAGGCTTTTCGTTCCGTGCGTGGCTGCTGTGGAAATTGGTAGAGACTGAATTACTATTATTATTGTATTTATTGCTGTGCTGCATGAGGACTAATCGAAACCAATTGTACCAAACGTTGTATGAAAAGAAGAGCAACCTTGTCTGCCTACAAAGATCTTCACTCTAAATAGGAGAGAAAAAGGGTGAAGTAAAAAATGTGGCATCAGCGTCATGTTCTAAAAATATTTTTCATAACGTGCTTAATTGGGAGGCTTTTCAGATAATGACAAGCAGTTAAAAGGAAAGAAGAGTGAAAAAAGATGAAACCGTGCGGGCAACGGTACCTTTTTCTTGGAGAATTGTGCATTATATCCAGCCTGGTTTGGGCTAAGAACGTAGCTTTGCCGATACATTTACAGCTTTGTATGACTTCATATTTATGGAATTGGGCAATGGGTTTAGCGAGCAGAATCAGCTGGAAGCGTGTTCGGATTAGTTGTGCACCAGCTCTGGGAGTTGCTTTTGATGACACGATTTCTGGAGAGTTGCTGAGATTTCAGTTCCGTGGGCGGCGATCAAGTGCGAGGGAGTGGGGTCTCCCACTGAGACCAGGGCTCTGTCTTCAGCTCGTGTTGGGAATCACTGTGGGTTTTTCGTTTGGTTCCCCCCCCTCCTTTTCTATTACATTCTTTTCTCTCCCCCCACTGTATTCTTCAGGTTCTGACAGTACAAAATGTAATTAAATTGGATGTGAATGTTGCATATGTCAGCTGAATCTTCAATAAGCAAAGGGTTTGTTGCATGGGCGTGTTACAGTCCACTCAAAATGTTTATAGCAGCAGTGTATTACTTACACTGTGACTGTTCAGCTCTTCTCTTACAGTTGAAGCCTCTGTGTAATTTGGTTCTGTTCTGTTCCTGACAGATGACAAAGTATTCTTGGAATAAGCAGGACGCTAACCTCATTACAAATTGCTGGGGGAGCTATAAAAAAGCAGCCTTCTGCCACTGACGGAACATTTGGTTTTCGATAAAGTTATCGGGTTGCTGAGAGGGAATCAGATAATTTTTAGGAAATCTTTCTTGTCCCTTAGGAAGCTGCTGCAGCATGAATGCTCTTTGTGTCCGGATGCGAAGCCGTTCAATACCTTCGCAGATCTGGAACAGCACATGAGGAAGCAGCACGAACTCTTCTGTTGCAAACTCTGTGTGAAACACTTAAAGGTGAGCTAGTTCTATGTTTTAATGTGTGGGAAGGAGGGGTGCTTCCTTGTATGACCTGCAAGAGTACCTGGGGAGCTGGGAGGCAGGGGGTGGCTGAACAGCACCGATTTATTTTTTTAAGTTTCCTCCGTCTGCCTGCAGTGAGGCCAGTTGCTTTGTTTTAAGTCTTTCTTCTTCCGTAAACTGATGAGTGAAAAAGGCCTGAAGGTTCTCGGTGGATTATATTTAAAATTCAGTCCAACCACATTAATAACCTTCTGATGTTAGCTCCTCTGCCGCAACGTGTGTAAATACCAAACCCTTACTATCTTATAGGAAGTTAATCCTGAGTCGTAGGCAGACGTTGTTACAACCGTAACGGCAGAGATTTGATGTCTATTAAGACTTACACTCGTAAGGACTTTACGAGCTAAAACTGTAACTTAAGAAAATTATTTGTTGCCAGTTCAGAAAGCAGAATGCATCATGGAGTGATGGATTTATTTCTCGGATCAAAGCATTTGCAGTTGGATCATGTGTACAGGATGAGAATCCATCTTGCTGGTTTAATGAAATACAATTATATTTCATTATCTTGTTTATTTGTTCAGAGCAAATTTCCTGTATCTTGTTGACTTGATTGGAAAATGAAACTCGCTGTTGCCTGCAATTGCGGTCCGCTGTGTTTGATGTACGCGTGTAGAACGCGACCAAGGGCTCTTTTAAAATGTATTTTACAACCCGCTAAAGATAAAACAGTTACTGGAAAGCTGACTTGTCTGTGTCTGAAAAGGTCGTGTATTGAGCCTTAAAACTGCTCGCCCTACCATCACCATCATCATCCTTTTTTATTCTTTTTAATCCCACCCAAATTTCACTCGGAAGGGCTGGTGTTATGTCAGTCAGGCGATGCTTTTTCACAGTCTGAAAGTCAGGACTCCACCTTTCCGTGGAGCTAGAGTGGGGGTTGTATTTCCGAACTGCACATCAAACAAAATCGGCAGCTACTGTTAAATGAATCCTAGGACTGCTAACCTCTGTGTGTAATAGTTGTCAGCATTCCTTGTTGTTGTAGGAGGGAATTTAATGCACGAACACGTATTTTTAGGACTCATTACACGTGGTTTTGTACGTGTGTTTGTTTTCTCTGAAAACAGTTAAGCGTCAAACCGGAGAAATGCGTTTATCCTGCGGTGCAGGACAATGCGTTTATCCTGTGGTGCCACGGTTGGTTTATGCCAGCTGAACTGTAGTTTACTGCCGAAAGGGACAGGACCCAGAAGTGGTCAGGATGACCTGAATGAACGCCAATACGTTTGGGTTTGGGTTTTTTTCGGGGTTAGCTTTCGGTGAATTGATTTGACACTCTTTTCCTGTGGTCGTGCAATCACTGGAGCTAATTCAAGGGAAGTGGTGAGGGGAGGGCAAGACCGCTTCTTTCAGCTGCTGTGTCCTCTGAGCTCTGGTGAAGAGGTGTTTCCAGGGGCAGCTTAAGTAGCCAGTACTAAAGGAACTTGTTTGTCACTGTCTCTCCCAGGGAATTCACAAACAACAGTAGAACTTGTTGGCTTTTAATTTCAGAATATTGCAAAGATTTTTATTTAATGGAAAAAAGTTCCCTGTTACTAGTACCCACTGAAAGGAAGTTCTGGAGCTCGCAGAAGCTTCAGTCAGTCAGCGCTAGCTAAGCCAAACGAGCCTTTTCCCAGAACACGTTGACGCTCCTTGTCCAGGCGAGAAATAAAGGATATTCTGTTCTGAAGGATGTGTAGATCTTTTTGGCATCTTCGGAAGCCTTCCTACCAAAATAGCTCGCGTGTTAGTGGGGACAGAAGATTGGCTTATAGTACAAAGTTTGTTCACTGAACTGTATCCTTTGTACGTAGCTATCTTGGGGCAGTTGCTGTCTGAGGAAAGTAGAACAGCTCACTTCTGGTTTACGGGGGTTTTTTTTAGTTTGAGTATGCAAAATACTATGTTCGTAAATACATATTTAGGATTTTTTTTTCCCCACTGGAGATTATAATTTAAAGTTTGTTGCGTTCTGTAAATACACACCAGAAAAAAAAAAAAAAAAGAAAGGGAAAAGGTGAATTAGATCTGTTTCCAATGTTCAAACTGAGTGAAATGCAAGTTAGGTTTACTTTGGATCCGTCACTTGAATTTTGTTTCCTGTTCACTGAAAACTTTAGGTATCGGTTGTTCCACTCCTGCAAATGACCAAGTTGTGCACAACTCAGCTTATTGCATTTCGTTCGCTGTTCACAAGAAGTAATACACACATATATATATATATTTCTTCAGATTTTTACTTATGAACGGAAATGGTATTCTCGTAAGGACCTCGCCCGTCATCGAATCCATGGAGATCCAGATGACACCTCTCATCGTGGGCATCCCCTGTGTAAATTTTGTGACGAGCGTTATTTGGATAATGATGAGTTACTGAAACACCTAAGACGAGATCATTATTTTTGTCATTTCTGTGACTCTGATGGTGCTCAGGAATACTACAGGTTTGTGCAAGCAGTTTATTCTTCTTTCTGTAGCTTAAATTTTGAGGAAAAATTGCTTGGGTCTGCTTTGAATTTGGGGGAAACTAGTGCTTGAAGACAGAGGGCAAGAATGTGAGCAGGTTGGCTGCAGGCTCTTTTGTTCCTCAAACCGATAGCCAAAGTAATCACTTTCTGTCTGGTTCATGTTTTAAAGTTTTCTTCATTAATGTTAAATGTCAAAAGTTACATTTTGCAGCACGACAGCAGATGTCTGCAGCTGTCTAGTGTGTTAACTCTAATACTCCAAACTTCATGTGCAAAGCAGATAGAAGTAAATTTTCTTTTATGAAATACGTGCCTTACGTACAGCCGGCTGTGATGAGTATCAGCCGGTAGGTTTAGTTTAACATCTGGGATCACACGTTAAGGTCTGTGTCGACTGTACACAAGTGGTTTCAGCTGGAAAGCTTGCCTGGGGATAAAGAAAGAACCGACCGCCTAGGCTTGTCTTCGCTTCATCTTGTAAGAGTAACCACATACCATTAGTTACTATTGTACTTTCCCAACAAATCTGTTGCAGCTCAGCCTCTTTCCTCTTTCCAGTGATTATGAATACCTTCGTGAACACTTCCGCGAAAAGCACTTCCTTTGCGAAGAGGGACGGTGCAGCACAGAACAGTTTACCCATGCTTTCCGCACAGAAATTGATTATAAAGCGCACAAAACAGCCTGCCACAGCAAGAACCGGGCAGAGGCCAGGCAGAACCGGCAGATAGACCTTCAGTTTAACTATGCTCCTAGGCACCAGAGGAGGAATGAGGGTGAGTGTGGTCGGGGGGTGAGGTGAACAGAAACGTATTCGTTCTTACTGCTTTGAGGGTTTTCAAGAACATCTGGTGAACGTTTCCTAGCCAGGAAGAAATTCTTTACAAAGAGGGTGGGCAAGCCCTGGACCAGGACCTTGAGAGGTTGTAGAGTGTGTCCTTGAGGATAACCAGAACTTGACCGGACAGGGCCCTGGGCAACCTCATGTAGTTTCAGAGTTGGCCTTGCTTTGAGTGAGGGGGTGGAGCAGATGACACCCGGAGGTCCCTTCCTACCTAAAGTCTTTTACCATTTTTTCCCCTATGTGTGCATTTAATGATGATAACATAATTTTAGGAAAACTGCTGACTTCCTTCTCCAATTTGTAATTATGTGAATGCCCTATATTGCAGTTAATACAAAGTAGTGGTGAGCATGGAGCATGAGACCGGAGTAGCGTATCCACTTAGGAGTGCGTACATACGGACTTTCTTCTGTGTGGAACTGTATGTGGAGAGATCTCCGCATAAAACCAAAATTACTCAAAACTCACATCACAGGTTACAATACATGGAATCCAGATACTGCAAAACGGATCTTAGTGTAGCAATCCTGAAGGCTGTATAGACGACTTAATCATCAGAAATAAATCAAGATAGATCTGTTTGTGCTAGGATATTTTCGCTTTTTTCAGGCACAGTGTGATGCCCAAATTAGAGAAATAACTTTGAGAGTGATCAACCATCCCTCCTGTTTAGGTGTTATAGGTGGAGAGGACTACGAAGAAGTTGACAGGTATAACAGGCAAGGGAGGTCAGGCAGATTGGGCGGCCGAGGAAGTCAGCAAAACAGAAGAGGCAGCTGGAGATACAAGAGGTGAGTAGCACAACGTTTTGTGGGTTTTTATTGCTGCTTAGTGTTGGTTTTTTTACTTAGCAATTAACAATGTTTTGGTGGACCAGTAGGAAGGAAGTGGGTGCAAAATTTGGAAGCCTCCGTGGTGAATCTTTGAGAGTAGAACTAGCTTTCAGTCTAAGCCTGTGTGCTGACTACATGCTTGGTCAAAGTGAAGTTATTTTGTGTGAAGCTTCAGCTCTCTGGAGTTGACGCAGGAAGCAAACTATGTAATCTTCAACTTGCTGGTTAAATACTCAGAATCCTACATTAATTTCAGCAACTGTTTTTATGCTAACTTTTCTAAATGGGATTTTCTGAAGTAAGTGACAAGTGTTTGCAGGTCTAATGGACTTTTTGGTCTGGGTCATCATGAAGTTCCTATTCTAAGGACCATGCTTTTCATTGAACTAACAGATCTCTCTGTGGCCAGACTGAGTGCTTTGGAAAAAGAAGAGGGTTAAGTATTGAAATGAAATTTTGCATTTATATGTCTCCTCATCCACACAAGACCTGAGCGCTTTATACATACTGCACATCTATTTTTCTTCTTTTTCTCGCTGGACAGTCAGCTGGTTCATTACTGGGGGAAAAAGTCCATCTCTAAACACTTATATGTTGGTGTCGCATGTGGATCGTGCATGTGTTGAGAGTTCATGACAAACCATGTTTCAAAGAATTACCGTGGCCTACAAGTATGACTCCATACGTTTGAAAACAAATGGGAGAGACAGGTGTCCCCATGCATCCTTGGTACTGTCTCTCCCAGTTCACCCCGGTTTCTTCTGGCCTGGATTGTTACTACCACATGTAGAACTTGCAAATCCAGGGGGTGAATGTTGCCTGTCTCACCAGCCGGCGCCAGGGCGTTTTGGAGTAGCGGGTTTGTTTTAGCCTTCTCAGCAGGTGGCAGCACAAGATCAGGGACAGTCATCGGACCCGACACCAGAGAGGTGAGAGCTGGAGTGAGACAAAGATGCGTGGTAATCCTTACCGTTTGACCGAGAAAATCTGCCCTGTCCTGTAGGGAAGAAGAAGATAGAGACGTTGCAGCAGCAGTCAGGGCATCTGTAGCAGCTAAACGGCAAGAAGAGAAAAAACGCGTAGAAGACAAAGATGACAGCAGCAGTAGAGGTAAAAAGGAGGACTTGAGGGATTCTGAAGTGCTCAGCTCCAAACGTGTGCCAAAGTCTTCAAATGACGCTACAGGTTAGTGTTGAACATGTTCTGCAGCTGCAGGGAGGCGTGATGGGTCTGGAGATCAGCCTGGCAGAAGTGGGGATCGCCATGTCTTGTTCTCAAAAGCTGGTGGACGCGGATAGAGCTATGCAGAATCGTAATCGAGCAACACAGATTTGCAGTGAAATGTGTCCGAGTGGGCTGGGATTCCTGCAGCAGGATATACTTGAAATGGAGCTGGGTAGAAGTATCAAATGCAGTTAACGTACGGCAGTATGTGTCATGTTCCATCCAAATCAATATAATCTAAGAATGTGCCATTTCCTACTCTAGCATGCAAGAATTGATGTATTGTGATGCTTGAGCTGAGTTTCCCCTTTTTTGAGAACAAGTTATTCCCAGTAAAAGTTTATAACCGGTGAAAGCAAACCTTTAACTGTTTCACCCAGGTCCAGTTTGGGGCAAATAAATATGCTGCAGTGGTGTGTTGATATTGCTGTTGCTCCAAATCCATTTTCCACTGTTTTATTGCTCCTACAATAGGATTCCCACTTAAGGATTATATGCTTTCGTTATGAACCGAGAGCTGCTGAGAGCTCTGCTTGGTTAATGGGTACAGCTCGGTTGGGGATGACAGGCAAGGTTATCTCCCCCAGCTGCCTGCCCAGCTTTTGCTGCACGCGTGTCAAAGCTGTTAGCAATCTGTCCCTGAATTGCTGCAGTCCGCAGCACTGGATTTGGATTTTAAGGCAAATCTAAATTGGGAATGAGTTATGTTTCAGTGTAAAATGACTGCCCGGGAGCTAATTGCTGAGCAGCTTGGGCATCTGTGCGGCAGAGGTGTGACGGACAGCTCAGAGGAGCAGCTTTCCAAGAGGAGCAGCTTTCCAAGGGAAGCATCAGCGTACCTCAGTCGCAGCACTGAGGCTCTGACGAGCATCCTGACCCCGTGCAGGCAGCTGAGCGCTAACCTCTGGCAGAAGCGTGGAGCAGGCAGCCGGGGGCATTGGCATCGCGGTCTCTAGAGGGTTCCCTCACAAAGTACTTACCAACCAGTGTTTTGCTCATGTTAAGTATCATGAATTTCCCGCATGCTGCAGCCAGCGCACGATGACATAATGGTGAATGCAGTTAATTGAAGGAAATAGTGATGCATGGATTTAAATTGTCCTTTAGGAATGTCACAGTTAATGACATCATCAGCTGCTGAAAATAGGACTTGTTAATGCTACTGTCATGTTCATTGATAGCTTCCACTCTGAAATGAATGGATTTTAGTTGAAAACATTTCTTTGCTCTTTTTGTCAATACTCCAAAAGAAGCAGCTGCTAACGGTGCTTTAAGCCAAGATGACTTTCC
>NW_008825253.1:318569-319960 GCF_000699105.1 Pygoscelis adeliae
GCAAGGCTGCAGCAGTGAGAAAGCGGATTTAGAAACTTACTTATATTCTGCATTTCTGGAGGAAATAATTTTACGGATCACCGAAACTACACATGCTTTCCCCCTGCCCCGGCCCCCTTCTGCCTCGAGCTGTTTCTGTGCTAGTCACCTGCATGAACGGCATCGGCTGTTGCTTCAGTTCATGGCTTGATCTTTTGGCGGTGCAATTTCGGGGAAATTCTCAATATTCTCTATTCCAGCCATTTTTAACTCGATGGCTTATCCTGAAGGAGCTGTATACTGTAAGGTTTAAAATTCGTCGTCTCCTGAAATCACAGCGAGGCTAGTGTGACTTACTGAGGAGACCCAGTAATGGGTCTTTCCATTCTGGCCAGTCTGGAACGACACAGGTGACAAGCCTGAGTGCGTTTGCGTCCTGTTAAGTTAGTTGTGCCACCCTAAGTGATAGTTTGGGGAAGAGCGCAGACAGGCACGGAGCTCGTTCTGCCTGTTGGAGTTGTGCTGCCTCTGCGGCACCGGCGTAACGGGGTGTACTTTTCCTTTCTCACAGCCCTGCCCAGCTAGCAGCGGTTAAGCTTAAAGAAGAAGATTTCCCAAGCTTGTCATCCTCTGCAGCACCCACCATCTCTTCTGGGATGTCTCTGGCATATACAGCGACTGCAAAGAAAGCAGCTTTCCAAGAGGAGGATTTTCCAGCTCTGGTGTCCAAAATGAGGCCTAACAACAAAACAGTAACTAACATCACATCTGCGTGGAACAATGGTTCCAGTAAAAATGTGGTCAAAGCCATTAGCAACCCCTGCGTAAACCAGATCGCCAAAAAACCACCCTCCTTGAATAGCGCTAAAGGAAGTAAGAAGAGCAATAAACTCTCTCAGTCAGACGATGAAGACAGCGGTAGCGGCTTGACAACCCAGGAGATCAGAAACACACCGACAATGTTTGATGTATCGTCCTTGCTGGCAGCTTCTACCTCACAAACTTTCACGAAAGTGAGCAAGAAAAAGAAGATGGGGGTTGAGAAGCAGAGACCGTCGTCCCCACACCTGTTACAGGAGCTGTCGTTTCCCAGGTCGTCGACTGAAAAGCTGCCAGAAGCAGAGCAGACGCCGAATGCATCCTCTGCTCTCCACGCCCCTGACAGACCCGCAACTGTCATGAATGGCCATTCGGAAAAATCATTAGTGATCTGTAGTACACCCAAAGAGCCCCCTGGCCTTAAAAAGCCCACAGTGACTAACAAATGCCCTTTACCTCAGGAAGACTTCCCAGCTCTTGGGAGCTCAGGATCAGCTAGAATGCCCCCGCCACCAGGTAAGCGCTGCAGGGCAGGGCCAGCTTTGCTTGGCTGTAGCTGAGAAACGTGGCACGCGGATGAGATGTGTAAACTG
>NW_008825253.1:320028-326826 GCF_000699105.1 Pygoscelis adeliae
GTCAGCCTTTGAAGTTAAAAAAGGCAGTCTGGGCGACGCGGATGGGCTTGAATGTCCTCTGTGGAACACGGTTGAAGCGGTGGCAGTGTTGGGATACCTCCGCCCCGTGCCAGCTGCAGGTGTCTGCTCTCTGGGGGTGGCTCACTGATGAGCAGCCGGGCCTTTACCTGTCACTGCTTTTCTGATGAGTCACGTCTGACACACAGCTCTGCTTGTGTGCTTTAAGGTCTAGTTTGGAAGCCCCTGTGGGCAAAGGGAATCTCTCTTTGGCTGTGACCTCTGTCTGCTGGTACTTGTCAGTTGGCTTGCTTGGTCACTTTTGTTCTGCGTTTGCAGAGATTTAATGCCCTTGCTTTTAGCGGTGCCATAATCCTGTAAAACTGGAGTAACGTAGCAACAAATGTGACTTACAGGGGTTTTAGTGGAAGTAGCATCGCATCAGGAGATGCCTGCATAGCTGTTTGGTTCTGTGCTGCTCTGCAGATACTGCTTGGTGGAGTATGCGATGCCCGTTGTGACTTCTGGAGTGATTTCTGTTCACTTCAATGATGTAAAAGTGGTCTTCATCCTGAGTTTGAGTGTGGGGTTTTTTACATTATTTTCTATTGAAAAAGTAAATTAATAGTTAAAGCGCTTTCTTTGTAGAGTAACATCAGCCACTACGAGGTGCTCCTTGACCTGACTGTTAAGGCAACAGATTTCCAGCTCTCTAATTTTTAGGTTTTTTCCAGTACAGTGATGTCCGTGCTGCTGACTCTTACTTCTTAGCGCTTCTGGAGAGTACGTCAGATCACCGGTGTTAATTTTAGACGGTGGTACGTGGGTGCCACAGATACTGCTCTAACTGCCTGCCCGTCCTCTGCTTTCATTTAGGCTTTAACACTGTGGTGCTATTAAAGAGCCCTCCTCCGCCTCCGGGACTGTCAGTGCCTGTTAGTAAACCCCCTCCGGGCTTTGCTGTTATTCCATCCACCAAGATCTCTGAACCTGTCACTACATCTTTGAAAGAGTAAGTAAAAGTCCTTTGAGTTAAGAGTTACTTTACGCGTCGCATCTCGGTTATGTCACATGGGCTTCAAACAACGCACGAAATACTCCGAGGGGGTTATTCTAAACAGGTGCCGCCGCAGAGGCCAGCCACTTAATGATTCCCGCTGGGGAGTCCCCTGGCCGTTGTGGGCTGGATTCAGGAGAGCTGCGTAAAAGAAAGCACAAGCGTTGTGTGGATGCAAGTCCGAGGGAATGAAAACCTGCGCAGTGTGGCAGCTCCGACTTTTGTCTTTTCTAGATTTATTTGGAAGTCTGCAGCTTCAACGTATCTCTTAACCTTTCCATTGATTCTGACTGAGCCCCAGAAGCAAGGCGCTGAAGCCTGGTTTTCTCGGTGACCTCTTAATGCCTCCGTTGCTCTGACCTTTCCAGTAGTGGGGCCCTCCTTGGGCTAGTCGTGTATCCCGCAGCATCTTTGTGTAACACAAAGCAATGTCAAAGTCACTTTTGGTCTTTTCAAATGCAGGCCAAAATCCTGTCACGGATCGTACTTGATACCTGAAAACTTTCAGCAAAGGAACATTCAGCTAATACAATCTATTAAAGAGTTTCTTCAAAGCGATGAGTCCAAGTTCAATAAATTTAAAACTCATTCTGGGCAATTCAGACAGGTGAGTGGGCGAGAACCTCCGGATTCCCGAAACCTTCCTCTGTGGGAGAAACTGAATCCCACTGGGAATTTTATATATAGATAGATAGATATCTATATCTATCTATATATTAGATAGATATATATATATATCTTTTTTTCCCCCTAATTATTCCAATTCTCTTTTCGCCGAAGGGTCTGATTTCTGCAGCACAGTATTACAAAAGTTGCCGGGAACTGCTTGGAGAAAACTTCAAGAAGATTTTTAATGAGTTGTTGGTGTTGTTGCCGGACACAGTTAAGCAACAAGAACTGCTTTCCGCTCACAACGATTTCAGAATCAAAGAAAAACAAAGCTCAAACAAACCCAAAAAGAACAAAAAGAATGTTTGGCAGACGGACTCCAACTCTGATCTCGACTGCTGTATCTGCCCAACGTGTAAGCAAGTACTCACTCAGCAGGACGTTGTCACCCATAAAGCTTTGCATATCGAGGATGAGGAGTTCCCTTCCTTACAAGCAATCAGCAGAATCATCAGTTAGCTTTCCTGAAGACCAATAAACCAGGCTCTGTCTATGAATATGCACTTTTTGGAATGAGGTTTGGCAGTGCAGTGTGGTGGAGAGCCGGCGCCAGCCGAGTAGTCGTTCGCAGGTGACTGTGAGAGAGCCCTCTCAGTGCTGTTCATAAATACTGTGCAAAGGGATCACTGGACTGCGCCGTAGCTAATTAACGTCCAAAGTCTGAGCTTCCAAAACGCCTGAGTAGAATTAGGCTGAAATCGCAGGGTGGGCAGGCAGGGGGCCACCTTTCTCCTGTAACATGCAATAGCCGAGAAAATACTTTCTGATCTGAAGACTGACAGGGGACGCGATAGGGGGATAAGCATCTGGTTTGGGTTTTTCTTTCTTTTGTCAGGGGGTGGGGGAAGATGATGAATCGCTGAAACGTAACGGAAGCAAAAGCGGCTTCCCTTAGAATATTCTGATTTATTATTTTTTTTTGGCGGTGTTTCCGTGACCACGGAGATGGCGGTAGTCAGGGGTGCAGAGGTGCAGGAAAGGAAAAGATGCTGCTCACTGGTGAGTACGGCCGTTACAGCTGCGTGTCTGTGAGCACTGGGCTGCTCACACAGCAAAGGATGTTCCTGTCTGAAAACGGAATTAATTCTACTACTTGAAGAACTGGACTGATCTGTGTGATTAGTTGAACGTGAAATTTGAAGTTGCCTCTGACTTTTCGTGTAACGTGTTCTTTAAAGAAACCTCCTTTGTAGCACTGCATGTAGAATAATGACGTTACAGCTTTACTTTCTGTAAAGCCCGCCCACTTCACAGTAATTTTATTTAATGACTGCCATGTTTCTAATTTCTTGGATGTATTAATGGTGGTAGCTCCAAACAACAGCATATCGGGACATTAAATGCTGCTGATCACTGACCATGTTTATCTGCAGTGCCTTTAAGTGCATTTATCTGTTTACAGCGGTCTGCACTAACGAGGATAAGTCGTCCAGACTGTACGGAGCGTTTGCATCCTGCGCCTCCCTTGGCGATACCGGCCTGAGGTAGCTTTGCGTGTGCTGCTTTGGCCTCTCTGAATCCCACCGCTCGGAGAAGAGAGGGGAATCCCTCTGTCCTTTGAAGTAACTCCTCCAGCGGCAGCCGTGACGTGATGGAGTGACAAGAGTCCTCCCCGCAGTGCACTTTCACGGCTGTAGTTCAGCGTCCGATTCCCTCCCGCCCCGGCAGACAGGGCCCAGTTACTTTTAACGCGTAGGAATAAAGTTGGAATTAATTTATGTCATTTTTAGCGACAAGACAGTGCTTTTATATAAGCATCGCTTCTACGAAATCGAGCTCAGTGTTACTGACGAGCTAGCCCTGGCTACAGAAGGTTTTCCTTGCCTTACGCTTTTTATTTTTGCTTGCTGTCAGGCTGCGAAGTGCTTTTGGTTTCTTTTCCGAATAACTGGTTCGAATACCTGACCGTCTTGTACTCAGCACAGGGGCCAGGCTGCACGCCCTGAAACGGGGGGGGGGGGGGGGGATTATTTGGCCGCGTGGCTGTTGATAAAATGCACGAACACGTGACAAGCGGTGACGCTCCCGCGCTCCTGCTTCGAGTCGGGTTCCTCTCGAGCAGCGCGGGGGGGGGCCCTGCCCGTGACACCGCCACGACACAACCGTTCGGTTTCGGAAGGAAAAAGAGCCACTGGCGGGAAAAGGCTCTGGGATTCTGCCCACTGATTGTTCCGGAGTTGTAGAAGTACCCGCCTGGAAGTCCTGAACACCGGTTTTCACTTCGCTCGGCCAAGACATTGAGGAACCCGCCGCAGCGGCGCTTCGGTTTGATGCCGGCTGCCCCCGGCGGTTCTAGTCGGCGGTTGATCTACGGCGTCAGCTCTTCTCCCCGTCTCTCCCTTTGGTTTGGAAAAGTCAAAAGACCGAAAAGCCGGTCCCCCGCAAGAAGAACCCCCCGCCTCCCCTGAATTTTTCAGTTAATTTCTGTGCTAGCAGATAACGCAGGGCCCAGCGGGCGCGTGCTGCTGTAAGTTGCCTCGGGGCGATCGATCTCTTTGGCCTGATGATGCGGTTTCCTTGTTCCTTGCGCTCACCTGATTAAATAAAGTATTACCAAATTTTTTTCAGGCCGCTTCTATTCATTTTTAACTCTTTATTGAAAATAAGTTGCAGTTGGTACACGGACATTGAAAATACATAATCACAGATCGTTCTCTCAAAAGATATTTTTTTATATGTTATATATAATATATACAAAAGTTGTAAACATTTTAACTGATTTCCATACGCAGCCCACTTTATACCACAATGCACGTAACATTAGTGACAACTGCAGCTCTTTGAAGCGGTCTGCTTGTGCGGAGGTGTCTGCAAAAAAACGTGAATCTGCAAACCACATTTGGTATCAGTTTGATGTTAAAACTCTTAAAGAATCTGAGGCCTAAACGCGTATTGCAACGAACTGCAGGCGGCTCAGCTGGGGTTTCAGGTTGATGCAGCGAAGGCTGTTTCTGGGCCTCGCTGGTGGTGGGGGAGGGACTCGTGACACACACGGCTTCAACACGCCAGCTAGAGAAGTACTAGGAGCGAACCAGGGCGGAACTCGGCCCCTCCGCTCTCCCCAGCACATCTTCGGGAAAACAAAGGCCGAACGGGGCTCTGGAGATGCGTACGGTGGCTTTTAGCGAGAGAAATACCCGTCCCACCAAAGGAATGACGTGATTTACCGACGAAGAGGCCGTGACGGCGGTTCGCTTAGCTTGGTTTTCGTGACCTCCCAAGAAGGAAGGGCGAGGCGGGCAGAAGGAAGGGCAAGGCGGGCAGAACGAAGGGCGAGGCGGCCATACGCCCTTTGGGGGGGTGCGGGGAGGGAAGGGGACGAATTGCCCCCGTGAGGAACCGCTGGTCGACAGAAGTAGAAAAATGCCGTAGGTGTCACTTGCTGTTGTAGCGTGAACTGAAGGGAAACTCATCCTGCAACGCGCCCAGGCGAAACAGCCGGTGAAATCCCAACTGCTCGTGGGCACGGCCTCACGGGAGGGCTCTGCTCAAACCGCAGGAGGCGCAGAAGCACGTAATGGGGGGAGATCTTTTTACTAAGCATCGGCTAAGCAAAACTTCCACCTCGCTGGGAACAGCTTAAAATGTCGGGGGAAAAAATGCCAATTCTTTCAAATCTTTTAACGTGCCTAAAATAAATATGCGAAAACCGCGACGTGGTTAACTGCAGTGCTGAGCAATACCTGTGTGGTCGCAACAGAACCTCCCGGAGCAAGGTGATCTGGTCAGATACATCTCCAGGGAAGGTACAGGATTGTTTGAATTCCATTCTTTACACCCAAATTCAGTGCTAACACTACGCAGAAGCTTTCGGCGCGCTAGTCTGAGAGCAGCACGCTCCTGCCCTCTGCAAGCTCGAGTTAGCTGCTGGGCTTCCGAGATCTCCAGCAGAACAGGGGATATATTAAGCAGCTTGCGAGGACAGCACGGGGGTAGCAGCTGGCACGGCACAAATTGACAGCACAATCCTGGCATGCTTTTAGGACGCGGTCTGGACGGTCACAAGGAAAGGCGCTGTACCACAGCGAATGCGGGGGGAGGAAAAAAGTGGGAGAAAGGAGTACGAAGACCGATGTTACAGATACTTGAGCCCCAAATAATATGCTACAGTTATTACGCCGAAGGATCTAATTCTCTAACCGTAATCCCGTAAGGTTGTACTTAGTTACAGTCCATGTTACTAGTTAGTCCATGTACTTAGTTACTAGTCTGCCTGACGAGTCACGGACATGCTGATGTGCTACGACAGCTAATGCACAGCACTGCTGACACTGAACGGCTAGCGGGGACGCTGCGGGGGCTTGCAGAGAAAGAGGATTTCATACAAGGGGCAGGCACGTGGCACCGCTGGCCAGGCTGGGGGCCGGCGTCCCGCCCTACCTTTCAGCACGTTTTAATTGAGCGGGGCCTCGACGGCTGCCAGCCCGTGCTGCCGCGGGGCCGGGGAGCTACGCGGGCGTTCGGCAACGGCCTCGCCAATAAACCAGAAAATGGTTTTTGTTCAAGGTGGGCAAATGCTCTTTCCAAGGCCTGTGCCTCTTAGGCCTTGCGGTACCGCGTTAATTACGGCTCGTCCCGTCCTGCCTGGCTGACACAGCCTCGGCGGGGCGACTACGTACGTAAACTCATCGCTGTTGCCTGGAAAAACCACACCAGTTGTGGGCTGCCTGCCCGCAGGTGCTGCCTGCTCCTGCGGACCCGAGCCTTCCCAGTGCCACCCCGGCAGGGACGTCCTCCCCTCCGCCGACAGGGACTTCGGCAGATTTTCGGTGGCAGAGGGAGCAGGGTTGAGCTTCCTTGAGGTGCCTGTTGGTGTGGCTGGAGACCTTATTCCCGGCTCCGGTTTAATCAAGGAGCAATCTGTTCTGCCTTCCTGCTGCCAGGAAGCCTCTCGGGCGCCCAAGCACCTTCCTCCTCCTCTCCTGCCCAGCAAAACGCAGCCAGGTCCTTGCAGGCTCACGGTGCCGACTGCGAGTTAAAGGTAATACTGACTTCTGGGGAGCTGTGAAAAGCCGCTGACCTTGAGAAGAAAAACGGTGCCTCGGCCGGGGGCTGAAGCCGCCCCCGTTTCGCCG
>NW_008825253.1:326888-329769 GCF_000699105.1 Pygoscelis adeliae
TGCTGCGCCCCTCCGCCGGCGGGTGGGAGGGTGGGGAGGAAAGAAAGGCAATGCAGGCCTCGGTACATTCAGATGTTGTAATATTCAGCATGGTTACACCAGGGGTCAGGACACGTCCCGCAGTCAGACAGAGCTTTAGTTCTTTACGGTTACAAGGAAACTCTGGAACAGTTATATAGTTAGAAAAAATACAATGTACTGAACAAACATTATCTCACATACAATCAATTTAAACATTTAAATTGATTATAATTTTGCTAAAATATTAACACAAGTACTGTTTGTGCTGCTAAAATTTCAGTGTTCCCTCTAAGGAAAATATTGCTACAGTTCTACCGTACCCTGTATTAAAATCCTTTGCCTTTTTTTTCCCAGCAAGACTGACTCTAGAAAAATCGCAAGGGTCACGTAATTAATTTAGGCTTATACCGTACTGGGGTTTGGGTGTCCCTGGTCTACTTAATGCAAGGGTGTCCCACTGTTCACCAAGCCCTGCTGGCACGGGCCACCGGCAGATTCCCCTTGGTCACCTCTTCCTTGCTCCTTGCGTGAGCCGAGCAAGTGACACCTCCGATAAAGCAGCGCGGCGTCCTCCTGCCTCGTGCGCCTGCAGCCGCCGCGGGCAGCAGGGCCAGGCAGCGGGGCTGAGCACCACCGCCCCCCATCGCGTTTGGACCTCAAAGTGGGTGCAAAGGTGTCCAGAGGGAGAGAGGCCTCCTCTGCCGTCGCTGTTGGGAAAAGCCCGTGGCGGGGACCGCGGCAGGACACCGGGTCTCGGTGCCGCCGCGCCGCGTGGGGAGGCTGCAGCGGCGCGGGAGAAGTGTCCGCGTCGGGAAACGCTGCCTGAAAAATCCCCGGGCAGCTCCAGTGGCTCCGGTGCCGCCAGGCGAGCGGGAAGAGCTCAGCTCCAGCAAAGCCAGCCTTCGCTGCAAATGCACATCTTAACCCGGCCTGAATAGTGGGGGATTCAAGTAAAGCACTTTTTGTCACTGATAATGACTGCTCGTGATGAGATTTGCTGCTTATTAATTAATGCATTTATTTGCAATTTAGCAGCAGAAATGAGCTGTGTTAATGACGACAAAAAAACCTGCTGGATGTTTTTGCTACAAGGAGAGCTGGGGCAGTCCGGTAACTATTGCTTGTCACGAGGTCAGAAGGCAGCACGCAACTTCTGCCGGCGTCAACCGGCAAGGCGAAACCGCGGCTCGCCAGCCGCCGGGAGCCGGGGCGTCGAGGGCCTCTAAGGAGGAGCTGCCACCGAGGTGGGCGGGGATTCAAGTTTCAGCTCCTCTGCTCGGTCCTTAGTGCCAGATAGCTCAGGTCACAGCCACCGCGCGGGCAGACAGGCGGGGAAAGCAGGCAGGTTGCTGACAAGGATCTACTGGATTTTGCACACTGAGTTATTTTTGGCAAGGCAGGAATTTTGCAGCTGAAAACCAAACCTCAGCCTCCTTCCCAGGCGTTTTTCATTCACTGTCTTCTCCCCCACTATTTGCAAACACGGGGCCGTGTGCCCCCACAGGGCGGACTTCAATGGCCTGTGAAGTCTTTCCAGTTCTCTCTCTGAATTCCTCATTTCTAGAGACCGCAGGGTAAAACGTACCTTCACCACTGAGGTTCTGCTGCAGCTGACGACAGGCGGTGGCTGCTCCCAGTATAGAAACGCAAGTTCAATGCCACTCCTAACGGACTGGGAATTTGAGTCGCAGAGACACCCACCCCTTTTGTGTTGGTAGCTCTGGGTTTGAGCGTGGGGAAGTGTTCCGCGTTGCCAACCAGAAACTATTTGTAAATTTGCAAACTTTCCCAACCCCTCGGTGAAGAAGTGGAACTGCAACGCGCCGTATTTTCCGCTGATAAAAGGCTATTCCTAATTAGCAGCCAACTATTGCTGAACTGGTTTCCAGTTTCAAACAGTAACTTTTTACATCCTCAACCAGAACCACGTTGAAGGGTAGAAGCAATTTGGATGTTCAGCACAAACCCCGACCCGCGGCGCCCCCCCCCGCTGCTTGCATCCTAAGCTAAGTTTGAAATGCCTGTTTGGATATTTTTTTTTTTTTTGTACAGTAAATATATACAAATAAAAGTAACACAGACGCCACTTATGTCTTTGTGAATTTGGCGCTTTCCATGGAACACGTGCAGGAAAGCTCCGCAGCGGGAGTGGCGCGGGGCCAATCTCCCCACCCTCACCGCCACGAGACCGATTCTGTGTTAGCTCTGGAAGAACGAGATAAATAGCAGCTCCTCAGCTACTGTGTTTTCTAACAGGAGAAGGTACTCTGGGCTTTCCCGGGCGCTCAGCAGAGCCCAGCGCTGACTGCCCAGCGTCGAGCCTCAGAGAGGGCATTTATTCATCTTTCGCCACGTGTAGGTGATGTGGTAGCAACCTTCCTTCCTTCCTTCTGACTTAGAGGGAACACTGCTTTTATAAAACCCTTGGACAGGTAAGACAAGAACCAATACCACTGTACAGAATTCACTGCACAACTAGCTAATAGTAAGGAACCCAGCACTGACTTGCCACATTAAGGAAATAGGACTGAATACATTTGCAATCAACCGGTTAAGTGTACTGCACCGTAGGACTCGGTCTGTGGGTACACGGCCCTCGCCCCTCAGTACGCTGGCACTTGGTAACCTTTCGGGTTGGCGTCTAAGGTCTCGGTGAAGGGGGGGCTCTGGTAGGTCTCTGTGCTCTCGATGCCGCTGCCGGTGGGGTAGCCGGGGTACGCCGCGTTGGGGTCGGTGGCGAACTGATCGGTGGCAAAGAGCGACATGTCCGTCCCCAGGCGGTATCTCTGCAGCGCCTTCACCGCCAGCGCAACCAGCCGAGGGACGGAAGAGGGTTGGGGGGGGTGGCAACGCGGCGCGC
>NW_008825253.1:330259-350028 GCF_000699105.1 Pygoscelis adeliae
AAAAAAACCCCACCCGCAGACACCGAGAACGGCTCCCGGCCACTGCCCAGCGCCCGCTCCCCGGCGCTGGCTGTGCGCCGATCAAGCAGAGCACCTGGGTTTATCAACGGTACCAGCGGAGGGGCTGCCAGTGCCACCCCACATCCCAGCCATCCCCCGCGCGGGCGGCAGGGTCCGGTGTCCCCACTGCCCTCCCTGGGGGGGGGAGCAGATGCTGACGGGACGGGGGAGAGCGTCCCACCCAGCTCCCTTCCCTGGCGGCTGCATTAAACGGGCAGCCTGGCAATACAGCGATGGAGAAGAGCTGTGAGGGAGCTGGGATTAAAAGAGATTTATTTGGATAATAACAGAGCAGGGAGCAGTTAAACTGGCGAGTAACTGGAGCCAGGCCTGCTGCTGGAAAGCCTCAGACTGTCTTTTGCCCTAATTCTTTTAAGGCAATATGGAATTACTGCACATCTTGGGTGCTCTCTGCCTGCGAAAAGCTGGAGGAGGGGTGGAGGTGATGCAGGGGCCACCCCTGCTCCTCCACGCGCCGCCTCCGGAGCAGGAGCCCCCCGAGCGGTGCAGGCACCCCCAGGTATATGTGGGACCCAGCAGCTGTGGGCAAGGGGCCCCGCGGGGTTTTGCACACCCCTGGCAGACGTCCCTCTGCCACTGTGCAGCCCCGGGGATGCACAGAGCCTAAAAGCAGGAGCAAAGGGGGTTTCTGCAAGCCCCTGCCTCCGGGGTGGGCAGCAGAGGAGCCAGCCTGGCTTCCCACGAGGGTGAGCCGATGAGCCTGAAAGCTCCCAAAATCCCCCTGCCATCCCGTGAGACCGGCTCATCGTGGTGATCTGCTCCTGGGGACTGATTTGCTTCCAATCAAGCCACTCCCGGGGCTCTAAGGAGGCCCTGAAATGAGGGCAGCTCGTGGCCAGTGACACGTTTTCAATGGGAACGCAACTTTCCAGCCTCAGGAGAAGGGGAAATCTGGAATTCCCCAGCGAGAGGGGACCAGAGCTGATGCTTCCTGGGTAAGAAACCACAAGTTTCATCTCTATTTGGAGGGACCGCAGGTTTCCTCAGTACAGCCCCTTGCTGCCCACCAGCATTCACTTCTCCAAACCGTGCCCCAGATTCCTCCTCCCAGCTCAGCGCTGAGCCCAGGGCAGCTTTCAGTTCTCCTCTCCCCACCTTAGCTCCGAAGCTGAACTCACCCAGACGATGATGGAGAAGAAGGAGAAGGTGATTGCTGCCCGGGCGGCGTCTGCTCCTTGCGAAACCCCTTTGCTCATCGTCGTCTGTTGCCACTGGTTTGCTAGGAAGCAGAAGGCTACAAACCATAGGAAGGACAAGAAACCTGAAAGAGAACAGAGCTGGTCAGTGCTGTCCCTGCCCACCGCTGCCGCTGCTGCAAGGAGCCCCGTTTGCTGATGCACAAACATGCCGCCGTCAAGATTTTCAAACAGCAACCGTGATCTTGGGTGCCTTGGCCTGTGCTGTGGCCCAAACGGAGCTATTTCAAAAGAGGCTGATTTGCAATCGCCGGGAAAACAGGGATGGAAGGAACCTTGTAGGGTCACCCCGTGTGTTACCTGCCTGAAGCTCAGCTCACCCACATCTCAACCTGATCTCAAAGACCTCCAGGGACAGCACACCCTCTCTGGACACGCGGTCCTCACAGTCTGGGATTTCAGCCTGCTCGCAGGCGTCACGGCGCTACCAACTCAACTCCAGCACCCCAGCGTGTCGACCCACCATTCCCTCTGTTCCCTGGACACCACCGGCTCCTAGAAACTTTGGGCTGGATACTGCAAACCTCACCCAGGAAGGAGCCTGCACTCCTGAGAGCAGCACCAGGCTGCTTGGCTGACGCAGGAGACGGCTTTACAGCTGTTCTGCGACGGGCCATGCCTTGGTCCTACCCAAGGACACAGCCGGAGGGCTTAAAAAAAGGCAAGTAACAATCACCCAGGAATATGGACAGGCTGCGATTAACCCCTGCTCCGAACACGGGGATCACGAGTGACCCTGGGACGTCAATGCATCCCACGAGCGCAGCAAACGAGCAAGTGCTCATCGTGTGCTGTGCCCAGGGCAGGGCCGCGGCAGGGCCGCCCACGGAGCTGAGAGGCACACGGGCTTCACGTGAGAGAGAGCTCTGCTCGTCCCTGCTGCCCTCCGCTGACTGCGCTCCTGTTCTCGGCCTCTCTGGGCTCTGCGGGGTTGAGCAAAAACGCTCCGGTGATTATTCCTTACCGGAATCAAAGCTGGCTGAGCAAGATAGGGCTGCAGCTCCCTTAATTCAATCACCAGCCAACAGCACTGCCTGATGCCAAGGAGCTCAGAAAACAGTCAAGAAGCAAGCCACAAGCGCACAGTGTAAGGAGCGTTGATGCTTTCCAGCGCTGGGAAGAGGGGCTGCACAACCTGGAGCCTTCCATGACGCCGTTTTAAGGGTCTCCAGCTTTCCTGAGCATCCCCAGCACAAAGGTCCCCCCCCACCCACTGATTCTGTGTGTCAGTGCGCGCGTGGACGCCGGGCACCGGCCGGCGGGACGCTGAGCTACCCAGCACCTTCCCAAGGATCATGAGCACATCAGTATGAGCAGCCACGCTGCCGGTGCCATGGGGCAGCTGGCTGCCAAGCACAGTCTGACTGCAGGGAGAAGAAAGAAGCTTCCTTTATTCCCTTTATCTTGCCAGTTGTTCCTAAGTACAATATAAATTGCATGCGTGCATCCACATCCAGTGCGAGAGTTACGGGGCTCATCGCACACCTCGCCTTCAATTCAGAATTTGCTTCTAAACGCAGTTTAAGAAAATGCACTCCTCATCTCCTCCTGTTGCACGATGGGGCCTGGGGCTTCCTAACCAGCGGATGCTTTTGTCTGCCTGGCCATGCTTGAGCCCTTGAACTGCCCTCACAGCAACACAACCTCCAGCCAGGATCATCCAGGCTTTCCTTTTCCAAATTACAGACTAATACAACAGCCCCTTTCTGCTGAATACAGCTACCGCCTGCCACCAAAACCGCCCCAAATCCCTGCATATATATTTTCACTTCCCCTTAGGATGATGCACTTGTCGTCAGTGTTAAACGAGACCTCCGGAGCTTATTCCCCAAAGGTCATCCTCAGGGACAGAGATACTTTCTAGCTCCCCAGCTCTGTTATAACGGGGCTTTACCAGCAGCTGGCCCCCGTTAGGGGAAGTAGATCCAACCCCTAAATGTGGACACAAGAAGATGCATGCCTGAGATACGGCATTGGCTGCAGCTCGGATGACCAGCATGCGGTGAACGTGGTGGGTAGCGGTCCCCCGGCAGGGCTCGGTGCAGGAGATGCTGAACCACATCTCCAGATGCTGCACTACTGAAGCCCTCCCACCTCCGGATACTTGGGGAGCAAATGCCATGGCAGCGGGGAGCACTGCCCTGCCGTGCTCGAGGAGCAAGCCTCAGTCAGGAGTTTCTCGCTCAAATACGCACTTTCCTGGAGACAGCGGTGTTCGGAAGTCGGAAGACCAGAGATGAAACGTAAGAGCAGCTCCTAACAGGCTAATTCGGAGCCGCGCTGTGGGGAGCAGAGGGATGCTCAGGGACAAGCTCTGGGGCCATGCAGGGCTGGCACCAAGGGACGCTGGCGCTCTCCAACAGGACTAGGCTGTGTCACTGGTTTATAGAGGGTGAACTTCCTTGGGGGGGACTGTTTCTTTGTTTAACACTCGATCTAGTACAGTAGGTCCTCCCTCGTACGCTCCTGGGCAGGACACTACCGCAGAGCACGAGTCACAGCCACGACACGGGGGCTGCCCACCGACCAGCAGCACAAAGCCCCATCTACCACTGCTGTCTGGTAAGGGTTTTCAAGAGTTAAAATGACATCATGCACATCCCCGAACGTGCACCGGCTGCGCTGGGTATTGCAGTTACCGGCTTCCTCTGCAACACTGAGATATGCGAGATGCTGACCTTCCCGGTGCCAAAACCATCAGCTTCTTCAGCCAGAAACATCTAGCTGGGGTCGCTTCTGCTGCCACCCATGTGGACCTCCTGGAGGTTTCGCGACGCAAAGACAAGCCTTTCCCCTCCACATCCAGCTCTGCCTGGATCCCCGAGAAGAAAAAGGATTCCCTCCAGTGCCCTGGGGAAGCGGGAAGGCAGGTATCGCTGCCAACGGAGGAGATGGGGTCAGGCATGGAGAGCATCTCCAGAAACACCAGCCAGGCGTTGTTCGAAGTTTGGAGGACCGACACACGCCTGCGTGTGGGATCAGACCTCCCAGGGAGCTCTGTGGGAACTATTTTTGTTTCTGTACCAGCACTTATTTTCGTTTGTGGTCATGTTCACCTTCTGCTAGCGCTCCTTCGAGATGAGGCCTTGCACCCAGTAACGTGAATCGGACACGCAGGATTGCAGCTGACTCCCCTCGCTCCTGGCACCTCACCGGGAACACGGCTGTGCCCTCGTCCGGCACCCGCACGGTCACGGTCCCACAGAGGGGCTGGCAGTGCCTGCATCCAGCCCCCGGTGTATTTGCAGCATCAGGCGTAAGTGGCTGTTTTGGAGGTGTCTGTTGCTACCCATGAATTTTAAAACCTCACGAAGAGGGCTGAGCTGATAGCAGCACGGTGTGGCTACGTGTGCCGGTCCCGGCTCCAGCTGGAAACAGGCACGGTAGCAGCTCTGCACCCTCCAGCACGCTGGGGAAAAGGAGAACGCGAGGAAGCACCGCAAGAGCCAGCAGATAATTATCGTTTTAGGATCCGCAGACAACAGAGTGCAAACACCAGGAAAGACGCGTTACAGCCATAATTACAGCCTGGTCCCAAGCAAGCGCACGTCTACGGGAGCAGCTGTAAGAGCAGATGGAAGAGAAAGTCGCAAATGCCGTTTGCACAGCGCCGTGGCCCTGCCTGCGCCCTTGCCTGCGCCCCCGCGTTATCTCCCGGCGGGCTCGGTGGCTCTGATCTGCCACTGATCCAATGCACAAGTCCTCCTTCCTTCAAGCGAAAGAAAGTTGTGGGTTAACACTTTCATTAACTCCCCCCACAACTGCCAGTTGACATCTGCTTTGCTGGCAGCCGGCATCAGGCTCCTGGGTGACCCGGGCAAAGGGCCAGAAACAACCCGCTTTTCTCACCCCCCCCCGCCCGCCGCCCGGTTTGCAATGCTGCCTCGTACCCGAGCGTGTTCCTCACCCGGTTATTTCCCAGATGCATTTTCAGCTTTTATATCAAAACAAGCAATAATGCAGAGATCACATAAGGAGAGAAAGGATGAAACAGTTGCAAGGAAAAAGGAGGAAACCAAGCATCCCATCCTTAGCGGGGAGCAAAAAAGAAGGGGACAGCATAAGAGAGTCCCACAGGGGAAGTCTCCAGGGGTTACTAACGCCGAGGTGGTTAAACGAGGCAAATTACGTGGGTCAGCTCTGCCTCCTGGCAGGTTGGGTGCCCGAGGCTGCTGGGAGCAGCGCAGGGGGGTACGGTGGGCTGCAACCTCTGCGACTGTGGAGGCTTCACGTGCCAACGAAACGCTGCACTTCACCTCTGCTGCGGGATCCGCCTGTATCGACGCTTATTCCGGGAGCAATCAACTGCCTGGCACTTCCACGTGAGTGGGTGTACAGGCTATGGCAGTAGGGCTGTAGGAAAGCTTTGGGGCAGCAGTAATTTTAGAAAAGTGAAGTCACAGCAATAGGAACCCGATAAAATACACTGACCAATTCCTCCTGCCGGAGCCCAGGCACCCGCACCATCCCCTGGGAGCCAACGAGGCAACTGCACATCAGCAGCGCTGCACCGAATTTGGGCTTAGGAGGAGACGGGAGAAACAGCACTGGGTGGAGATGTGTTCACCGGCAACCATGGACTTTGTTACAAGAGCCCTGGACAACGCTCCCATTTATATCGGCACCAAGCTGGATTTCAGCACAGCATTTCTAGGGTGCCCTGTGGGAAATGCCTCGTTAAGCGGGGAAAGCGGGGATTGTACAAGACCAGCAAGACAGGTAAGGAGCTGCTGGCGGGGAGACGTACCAGGCAGCATTAACAGAGGCAATGCCAGCCTGGAGGGGAGCTATGGAAGACCACGCTTTGCAGACCCCGATAGGTGACACTGTGTCGGTCACAGGCTCGCGTCCACATGATCTGCACGTAAGTGATTGATTTGTTTTACCCGCAAGGAAGTGGCTTGCGTGTTTTCTACCAAGAAGCCCGCAGAGGGGAGGGCCCAAGGGAGCAGGACGTCTCTGCCCAGACACAAGCTGAAGACACGATGCACCTGGAGCACACACATTGACCCAGGGTGATCCTGGGGTAATAAAGTGTCACGGCTGGCAGCACAGCTGCGTTGGGTGGATTTACCAGCACAGACCTCCGGTGCAATACTGCAGCCTGTCCCCAGGGCAGAGCACAACCCTCGCACGGCAGAGGCTCTGCAGGGCAGAACCTGTCTTCTCCGGCTCACTGCTGAAGCCCGTGAATGCAGATGCAATGCATGACAAGTGCAAAAGAGAAATGAGGCAGAGATTGAGAGCGGTACCATCTCACACATGCCTGGCAGGGAAGAGAACGGCTGTTAGGAGGTGGAAGGCAAGAAAGGATCACAGCCTCGCACCGCGACACGCAGCATCAGCCAGAAGATGGATGTGATGTTCCCCTTCCGTTTGAATTGAAGGGTTGCAGGCACCGAGCCCCACGGAAGGGGCTGTAAATATCATCTAACAAGGGCTGGACACTGGCGCTCTGGCACCATGGAAATCAGCTTTCCAGCACGGAGAGAACATCCTTAACAACAGGCAAGTGCAGGGAGGCGATGACGGATGTTTTCGTTTGGGAGCAGAGAGCCATCAGCGACCCTTGTGCTGGATAAATCACCTTCAGACTTCACTAACACAAGAGCCTGGAAATGGAGAACATCAGCTGCAAACTCAGCCAGGCAACTCCCACAGCAGCCGAGTGGAGGACGGCCTCTCCCGGCTCAAGGCATCCTGCCTGCTCATGTTCACATGGATGAGCCCCAGGTCAAGGGGCTCAAGACAGCGCAGAAGATCTGTGCCGGCTCTTGGGAGCCCCAGACCCACCGCACACCGCAGTCCTCGAGGCAGCGAGGGATTACGGTGGTATCTGCTTTGTTCCAAAACACACACGCACAAAGCAAGAACAGACCCACATGTAACTGATGAAACGACATTTGCTTGAGCCAGAAACAGGAGATGTGGGAGGGTGAAACGCCCTGTCTGGACTCTGAAATGCAACCACCAAGCCTCACTTCTCTGGGTGGCCTCACTGAACCCAGCTCAGCAAATGTCTCTGGTTGCAGAAGTGACACAGACGAGCGGGACACCCCACTGTCCCCAGGATGCCACACACCGGCTTCCTCGCTCCTGCCTCTGGTCTCACGGCTGGATGGGACAAGCCATCTGCCCCCCCTGTTCTCCCCAGCTGAGGCAAACGAGTCGTGCCATGCCGTGCGAGGAGGGGGGAGGACTCAAGCGTGGTGCTGCAGGGCACAGCAACGACCCTGCGCTGCCCACGGAGCCAGCGTCACCCTTTGCAAGCACAGCAAAGCCAGAGACGTACCTGAAAAGCCGAGGTCCAGCAGGACGGCCCGTTTGCGGTCCTTCACGCTGCTGATCTGCTGGAAGTAGAGGTCCACGACAAAGAAGAAGATACAGCCGAAGAAGGCAATGATGCCAACGGCGATGCCGTAGCTGCAGGCACTCTCATTCTTGTTGAAGATGCAGAGCAGCTGAGGGTTCTGGCTGTCCGTGTTCACATAGCACTCGTTCACGATGGAGCCAAACACCACGATGGAGAAGATCTGCAGAAGGAAGGACAAAACACAACTTGCTGCTGTTTACATTTAACTCTGTTTTCCAACAGCAACATAATTGGATTCAGTCCTGTCTTTGATTCCATGGCAACATGGCATTCGTTAGACAGATCCCGACTCTCGCATGGTTGGTGGCCCAAAGCAATGGGCTGCTGGATGGTACCTAGGTCCTCCCTCGCT
The DNA here is from genome assembly GCF_000699105.1 of Pygoscelis adeliae. NCBI lineage: Eukaryota > Metazoa > Chordata > Aves > Sphenisciformes > Spheniscidae > Pygoscelis > Pygoscelis adeliae. The sequence continues at coordinate 338,262 of NW_008825253.1, forward strand.
GTGAGCCTCTCTGCCTTTCAGTGGCTTGGTTTGCAGAGTATTTTAAGAGATGCTATTCTCCAGACAGGCCGAGGAGGGAAAAAATAAATAGATGGGCCAGGTCTCTGCACAGTCTTTCTGCTTGTCCTGCTCTCCGCTGTCAGGCTGCGCTCGATAAACCCCCTTGTGTCACTGCGGAGCGGGGAGAAATGAAGTTACAGAGGATTACTGAGCTGCTGAGCAGGCTGAGCCAGGGAAGGACTGGATGCCCGGTGGAGGGGGGACGGGCCACGGCAGCTTGGGGAGGTGGGGAACAGCTCACCTGGGCGCAGCGGGGCAGGGGGAGAGGCTGCCCTGCGAACAACAGGGCCATTTTTGGCTTGGCTTAGCAGGGGTTGAAGGATGCAGCGCCCGTATCCATTATCCAGCGGCCTCGTTACAGCCCTGTGAGGGACGAACACCGCTGGGACCCCAGGGTGTTTCACGTCCCTGCAGGCAGGGAAGAAGCCGGATGGCAGCATGCAGCCGGCAGCGTAGCATTCACGATGCTGCATGCTAAATTAATTCCCTTATCCCTCCGACACCAAAGGCAGCAAGCGGAAGCGGCGGGACCAGCTGCATTATAATTTGCTCCGTTAGAGCCTAGAAAGCGCTGCGCCACCGTTCGGATTTCAAGGCAGAGAGCAGGGAGGGAAGCAAGGCGTGCAGACGCCCCTCCATCAAGCTGTGAACCTCTGATCTCGTCTCTCGCTGCCAGCACCGGCTCCCTGCATCTCTGCACGCCTTCCCACCCCGCCGGCTCGCAGGACACAGCTGGCGGCCACGTATGCAGGCAGGGAGATAAGAGGCTCCTCCAGCACACCCTGGCACGGCGGCGGCCCGGGAGCAGCTGGGGTCTCGGGGTACGGTGCAGCTCCTGCTCTGGATGCCCTGCTATGTCTTCTGCAGTAACAACACGACACGAAGTGTACGAGACCGAGACAGGCGGCAGACAGAGGGGGCAGCTGAAGAGCCTCATGATAAACTGCAGCTGGTGGCCTCTGCAAAGTCACCTGCGTCTCACCCAAAGAGCTGATACCCGGCCGTGGGCCACCTTCTACAGCCCCATGCTCCCCGAAGCGCAATGTTAGCGGAGCTGGGTGAAACGGAGCAGAAGCCACTATGAGCAAACCATTCAGAAAGCTCTAACCACTCTTCAACATAACATTGTGATACACATTTCCTCCCAAGCGCTGGCCAGATGTCTCATCCTTGCCTGCCCCGAAGGATTTCATCCAGATTTCTCTCCTCCAAACTCCTTCCAATGCTGGGGTGAAGCTGCACCAGAGCTGCTTCTGTCTGAAGCTACTGACAGATGCAAGTGTCTCATTAGCAAACACGTCTTAGATAGTGTCCACTAACTCTCCCCCAAGTTGGAGGGGACAACAAAGAAATGGATCTGCAAGGGATTGAATTACTAAAATGTGAAGGATTGGCGAGAGATATTTTTTCTTCTCTGTAGGGTGCTCATCAATGATGAGCAGAAGCAGCAGAGCCTCTGGAGTACATCCTACCTTAGGTGTGCAGGAGCTCCTGCAAGCAGCTATCCCAGCACCCCAAGCCCGGGACTTTGCCACCAGCTTCTCATGCCGATATCTGCAAGCACGTGATGGACGAGCAGGTTGCACCATGCTCACGCCCACCTCCAGAAACCCGCCAGCAAGACAACCGAGGGCAGGGCTCACCTTTAAACCCTTTTAGCCAGGAGCTCTGTCAGTGACAGCAGACTCCTATTGCTTCTAGCACTTCAAATTCAGGCCAGCAGTAAGCTGGCCTGTGTCGGGGGGTGGAGATGCTCTGAGACCCGCTTGCTAATTAAGCTGGCATCCCTGAGCTACCCGAAGATGTGCAGGAGGAACAACATGTTGTATCCAGCCCGGAAACCCTCACGCTGCAGTTTGGCAAGGCTGCAGGGAATCACACAGCCAGGCTCTCCTGAAATGCTCCATCACTGCAAGGAAACCAAAAGCGGGGGTCCCACTGCGGGGCGAGAAGGAGGGCAGAGCTCGCCCCCAACACCCGGCACTGCTGATGGCGGTGGCTGGAAAGGGCGGCTGTCCTGCCCTGCACGGCCGCTCGGCCGGGAGCGAGCGACGTCCTGCAAAATCCCCCAGGGATTCACCTGCGGGTCTCGGCAGCAGCTCTTTGGGGCTCTTTCCACCAAAACACCTCGTGTACCTCCCATCGCTGCCCTAGACCTCACTGGCTCCATGCTGGCCCCTTCTCTCCACGGCCTGCTTAGCCAAGGGGATCAGTATCTCCACCCCGGCAGAGGCGAACACACGTCCCTGTCTATGCGACTGGCAGCAGGAGTGGGTTTCTGCCCTGGAAACACTCCTCAGCCCCAGGAATTAGCCCGTTCTTGAATGACGCCCTCCTAGAAATGTGGGTTTCCAAATGTGCATCTGCAAAATTCAGGCGCAACCTTTGGTTTCCCCTGGAGCGTTAACAGGGGATAGAAAACACGTATGTCCTGCGGACCTCTCCACGGCTGGCACAGGGAGATAATCAGACCTTCCTCCTCTCCGAATTTAACCACTACCCGGGGTCCTGCTCCCATCCATCCAGGGCTCAGCTCAGCTCCGAGCACCAGCCAGGAGCTCGACGGCAACCCGAGTCACCTGCTTGTATTTGCACCCTCTTCCTCGCTGGCGCTGCGCTTCCAGAGCGCTCGGCTGTCACACCGCGACGGGCACATCATCATCATGCAAAGAACAAGAGGGTTGCATTGTAAAAAAGAAACAACAACAAACAGTAATAATAATTTTCCCAGTGCTTTGGCAGCAGCTGTAATATCAGCAGTTGTAAAAATCTGTTCATAAATAATGCAAAATTGTTATTTACCATCAGAAATAGCAGCAGCATTTATAAAACAGGCCCTGGAAGAAATAATGTGATTCTGGAAAGCATGAATAATTGAGAACCTCTGATTCCACGGGATTATTTCTCTGGCAGGCCAGCGAATTCATACTCAGCTTCTCCGATAAGTGTTTTACTTAGTCCTCCCAGGATTAACAACCTGGACTACTTCTCTGTGCCAGTTTCAGTGGGCGAGGGAGGGCTCCCGTAAATACGATGAAGGACGTTACAGGACAGGGTGTCTGGCCGCCTGCACGCAGGTTTGCACACCTGGGGCTGTCGACGGAGGATGCGCTTCTGGGGTGGAGATGGAAAGAACAGACATTTCACTCCGTAACTTCAAACTCCGGAGGGTTTTGCAAAGCAAAGCATCCTTCTTGTGGCTGGACGGCCTGAACAGCTCACCCCTGCCAGACCCCCTCGGCCGGGCGCTGCCCGCAGCGTTTTGATGCAGGCAACACGGGACACGTGGCTTCTTCTCGGGATGCCAAAACAGTTAACGAACTGCAAGCGCACGCATTTGATAGATGTGCTCAAAACATCAGCGCTGGCTGAAATACTCCTGTCAAAACATGCTTTTCAGTTAAAACAAGTCTTTCCCCTCCCCCCATGATGGAAATTTTATAGTTGTTCTTAAGAAAAACAACTGGTGCTGGTAAAACATTGTAATGAGAATATCTTTGGCGTTGTCTTTCTAAGTATAGGTGAAAAAAATATTTTTGAGAAAGTGTGGGTAGGCGGGGGAAAATAAAACCCATACTTTTAAAAAAGTTCATGCAAAACAAGTGCCATTTTCCAATCATGTCCACAAACCGCACTTGCTCAAACCCAGAACCAGTTCATCAGAGACTTGAAAGCAAAAATACAAGGTCAGATTTTCCACTGTGAGTGACAGTTTACGGGTCCTGAGCAAGGATGCAGGAATCCTGCTTTCCAGAGGCGCTGCTCCGACTCCCACCTCCTCCTGCCTGTCAGGTCGGGCCCCAAAACCACAGTCCCCGTGACCAGGCATGGCAGTGACAGGACTCGGGACCAAGTGCCAAGGTCACTGGCACGCACAGCACAGGGGCATCTGCTGCGCGAGCCGCCGCATCCCAAGCCCATCCACCTTTCTAACGGGGGTCCTCCATATCTCACAGGCTTTGCAAAGGAGCCTGAGCATTCACAGGACGCTCCATTTTCCAGCTGAACAACCCAACACAACCAGCAACAAATTTTGCTCTCGCTGGGTGAACTGGTGCAAGACGCAGTAAGAAAACTGGATTACCTCCAGCCACCCCAGTATGAAATTGCATCCCCCCTGCCAAAGCTTTCACAGAAATCTGCTTGCAGCTCGGTGTCTCCTGGCCAGCAGCCTGGCGTGCGGGTTGCTCAGCCCTGCCTCTCCCTGGTGTCAGAGAGCGGCTGGGAGCCCCCGGCACACGGCTCCGGCAGCTCCGGCGGCACAGACCATTAGTGCTCCTCTCCACATTCAGCTGCGGGGAGGGATGGGAAGGAGGAAAGCTGTCTTCTCCCATCCCTTCCATTAAGACTTGCACTTCAGCCACACAAAGGAGCTTCTGTGCCTCAGTCACACTCTGGGAGGGAGAACAACACCGGTCAGGGAGATGCATGAAGCGCTTTGAACCAAAATGACACAGCTCAGCTGCTCGTGCAAGCGCAGATGGAGCTCACATTACACTAAACCAGTGAGAAGCCAGGGACCTCACTTCTTAATGAAAGCCAGCTGCCTAGTTCCCCCAGTTTAAAGCTTGCTTCCAAGCAAGAGGGGACAACTCGCCAGGCCAGCGAGCCTTTCTGTAACGCAGGACAAAGGGACAGGTCTCGGCAGCGATCGGTGATGGGGTCTGGGTATGCCGGCCACGACGGACTCTGGAAAATGGCTGGTGCAAAGCCGACACCAGAGGGGTTTTGACTATCACCCTAAAAACCTGGGGGAGCACCCCAGGGACGCTGCTTACCCGAGGCTGGAGGCTGCGTCTGGGCAGGAGCCTGCAGCTCCAAGGTTGGCTTTGGTATCCAAAGTGCTGGACCCAGATGCACATCTCACCCGCTTCCCTTGCTTGCTGCCCACCTCCCATTTTCCCCACTCACCCTATTTTAGGCAAGACCTCTTGCCTCATTTGGCCTCTTTGGCAATGGGTGTTAAGCGCAGGGGACCGTGACCGAGTGCCCAGTGCCCTGTGCTGGTGGACGCCCTGGCAGGGGCTGTGCTGGAGGGGCAGGGAGGTGACGGCGCATGGTGGGCAGGCTGCCGGCAGCACAGACACGCAGCCAGCCCTGCAGCAGGAGACCAAGTGAAATCTCATTCTTTTCCCCCAAAAAAAGGAAAGGGGGAGCCTGGGAGGGCAGGTTCCTTGCTCGGCAGTGTCCAGGCACTCATGCCCAGGGTGCTGGACCCGGAGCCGCTGTCAGATCCTCGCAGGAACCCAGGGCGCCAGGGACGCCTGTGTGTCCCATGATGGAGACACCATTTTAGGTGTGCATAAAGCTGGGAGACCTGCGGCTGCCTTCTCTACACCAGATTTTTACCATCTGGAAGAGGGTGGCTGGCCAGGCTGTCTGGCTCAGTTCTGTAATTATACTTTGCAGACCCATGTTCCCTCCCAGGGCTTGAGCTGGCTGGACCTCAGGACACACACGTTTTTCATCCACGTTGCTTTTAGCCTTCTGTAGCCCAGGCACCTAAAATGTGCTTCAGGAGACTTCGCTGCCTGAGCACAGTCATCGCAAGGAAAACAAAAAGCAAATAACGCAAGAGAGCGCAAGCTGAAAGCTTCAGTGTGTGAACCGTCAGCCATTTTAAGGTGAGATGTTTCCACTGCTGATGCACTGTACTTTGATTTGGGACCTATAAAAAACATTACCAGAAGGTGTGGGGTTGTAGGAGACTGCAAACGTTGCTTTGATTACACACGCAAGCAACCGTTAATGTCAACATCAAGGAAATTTAATGCACGCAGAAAAATAATCCACCGCTAATTTGCTCAGCTGTAGCTCACAATAAATGGTGTTGGGCACAAACGGCATGTACAGAGAGACGGTACCAACGTCTGGGTGATCCTTCGCCACTCCAACGCGAGCGTCAGGGAGACAGATGCCACCCTGCTCGGCACCCTCCCCTCCTCAAGCCACCACCCAGCAAGTGAAGGATGGACTAGCAAATGAGAAGGGAAAACAATTAAGGTCAAATCAGCATAGGCCAAATCCTGCCTAGCGCTGAGTGTTTTCATAAGCCCCAGTTAAGCCCTTGCCTTGAGTCGCATCCGTACCTTGTGCAGATACTCTGCTCAGGGATGAGTTAGCCCCTTGGCAGAGGGCCAGCCTCCTTCAACACCCACCAAACTCAAACTCTGGGGAAATCGGGTCCTGTGTCCCTCTCCAGTTTATCTTTACAGTTGTCAGTCACGGGAAGTTTCCAGCACAGATCTGCATAATTTATTGGAGGGTGTGAAGACTAAAGAACTACTTTAAGCACTGCCAGATCTCCCACAAGGGCTACGGATACGACCACAAAGGAAAGACCTGATGCTGTTTCTGGCACAGAAAGAGGTGGTATGATGCTGGCCGTAATAGGTTTATGGACACGTCTACCAGGCTCATCAGCTTGGGAAGGATGCATATTGATGACTACATGACCGATTTTTACTGAATTATTTTTTCTAATGTGGCAAGAGATGCTGGCTGAAACACAGCGCCCATTCAAAGTTCCTAATCTAGTAAAGCAATCTGAGCACATGGCAACCCCGCAGCGTTTGAACCAGTGATGACAGGAAAATGATACTTTAGCAGCATTTTAAGCTCCGATGCAGTGAAACTTCTGTATAATTCCATTACCAAAAATGTTAAATTTAAGTTCTGCCTTTAATCTACAGCCCATGAAAAGAGAGAATTAGGACAGAAATCCGGTGACCCACTGAAAAGCAGCCAAGACCAGACAAAGTCCAAAGCTGCTAAGATCACGCTAATGATTCTCAGCATCGCCACGGGCTCCTTAAGTGCCAGAAACCCCTGAAGGCCGTGGGAGCTATTTGGAGTTTGCAGCACTGGGGTTCCCACCTCGTACTTCTTGTGGGTGTCTCCTGGGGAGTTCTCCGCCCGGTCCTGGGTATGCCAAGCAGCCGCCTCCATCTGCGTCTGCAGGACGCTGGGAGCAGGCAAGGTCTGCTCCGGTGAGGGAGCTTTCCAGGCTCCAGCTCCAGCCCTTTACAAGAGCTGTGTGTTGCAGCCCTGCAAACCCAAACGTACGCCCCACAGCACCTCAAACCAGCACTCCTGCAGCTTCACCCTGGGTGTGAAAGTCCTCAGAAGGGAGGACATGCTCTATCCTAAGGGTGCAGGGCAGCGACAACACTGGAGCTATGTTCTTCTTCGTTTACTGCCTGGCTCTTCTGCTCTTGAGCTTGTTTTTTCTAATAAAAATAAACACACCTTTTCACCTTTTACCATGAGCACAAATACTGCCCTTTCCATCCCTCTGGAGAAACAAACCTGGGCCAGGACGGAAAGGGCATGCTCCCTCCCTCCAAGAACCGCCACCTATTCCTAATACATCAAACCACCACCCAGCACGTCCCTTACCAAAGCGCATTTGCCTTGCTGAAAGATAATGATCTGCTGTATTATGGACTAAGACCCGTATCCGTGCCAAGCCGGGCACATAAAGACTTTGCTGGGTCTGAACCGAAGTAACCTCTGGTCATAAAAGTTCCCTACCACATATCAAAGGCTACAGGGACTGCCACTTTGCTGCCATGCCTCTTCCAAGTAATCAGATTTCGCTGCCCTAGTCCAGTCCCTTAATAAAGGTTTTGCTCTTAAAAGCATAAAACTATTGCAAGGAAAACCCAAACAAAATACTGGGCCTAATGAGATAAAATACTGCACAGGGAAAGCTCTCTCCAGTGATCCCAGTGATGAACTGCAAATTCATTCAACGTTAAGAAACAAGAGATAACGGCAGCAGATAGGGTCAGGCAGCTGCTGATGTGTCGGTTGCAGGCAGGGTTGTCCAGCTGTGCAGGTAGCAACAGGGGGGTCACTGGAGCAAGAAACAACCATTTTAAAGAAAATACTTAAGTATTCCTCTACGCTGTAGTAAAACAGGGACCCAATCTCCTGCTGAGCTCCACAGAGGCAGAGGGAATGGCTGGGTGGGTGGAGGGAGGCGAGAGCGGCCCAGCCCTTCCAAGCAGGCTGCACCGGCGGGACCGGGCACCGCGCTTTTACTGTTGCTCTTACTGAAATTCACAGGGATTACTGAAAATATTTTCCAGAACTGCTTTGAAAAGTCCAACCTAAACCTACGTTAAATGAACAATGCCCCTGCAAAGCTGCGTGGCCACTTGAAAGTGGGATGAGAGGAAATGGCCTCAAGTTGCGCCAGGGGAGGTTTCAATTGGACATGAGGAAAAATTTCTTTACTAAAAGAGTGGTGAAACATTGGAACAGGCTGCCCAGGGAAGTGGTTGAGTCACCATCCCTGGAAGTATTTAAAAGATGTGTAGATGCAGCACTTAGGGACATGGTTTAGTGGGCATGGTGGTGTTGGGTTGATGGTTGGACTCGATCTTAGAGGTCTTTTCCAACCTTAATGATTCTATGATTCTATGAAAGTCTAGCTGGTGCTGGCGGTCACTGAGAAAGGAACTCATGATTCTGCGTGCATCCTTCGTGAATATCGAGTTTGTTTTGCTGTGCAAAAAATGTCTCAAAAAGAAACCACAAGAATGATCACATCTTCATCTGACAAACTGCATCAGACAGAGGGGGAAGAGATGAATGAGGAACTGCTAAATGGTTCTTTCCAGCTTTTGATTTCACAGCTCACGCCAGGAGCGGTTTCTTCCCTTCAGAAACTCAGAATTGCTGTATCTGTCAGGGAGATGTTGCTGTGTGAGGTAGAACCAGGAATCCCCTTTTGCCATCACTTACATTCGGGGATTTCTACACTGAAGTCACCATTCACCTGCCAGTTCCTTACACGTTTGCCAGCACAAGGTCTGAACCCACAGCCCCAAAGCAACTACCGGAGTCACAAAACGGAGCTGGACCCTCCTTTGGCGGTAGCTCGTCGTGAAACCCCAGCAATGGCCATCGGCCGGATCGGCACCGAGTCGCTCGCATCAGGTGCCTGAGGCTGGCCCCAAAGCCTCATGGCGGTTCTCCATCGCCCGTACTCCCACCCAAACCAGCACATCTCAGGCAGCTCCCTCCTTTTCTCACCAAAGGATCGTAACGTCATACACGCAGCAAGGGTTACGTCTCCGAGGTTTGATCCAACTGCACGGGTTAGACACGTTTAAAAAGATGCAACAACAAAGCACAGGGAGGAAAAACACATGAAGAAAACTCACCCCAATACCTAAACTCAGTCACCCTCATCTTTATTCAGAAAGTCAAGGGCTTTCTGAATAAATAACCATCCGCGGCTGTTAGGTGCAGGCACAGGCAGCTCGTCCCCCCCATGACGGCAGGCAGGAAAGCCCGGGAATGTTTCTGTTTGCTTTGTGAATCAGGGGGCGTGACGGCACGGTGTTGGGCCACGCCGCCTGCCCGGCCGCCAGCATGGTGCGATAAGGAGCAGACGCCGCCACATGCCACAGCGTTGCCGCGCTCTCCCGGGGCAGCAATTACGAGTGTCAGGGCAAAACAAGAAGGCAGCAGAGACCTCACAGGCAAACCCTTTTGGCTGCCTCCTCCATCCAAGCTCTCCATCTTGACATGGGTCCCGTCTGGCAAGAGCAGCAAAGCAACCGCCCAGAAGGAGCCCGGGCACACGTTGCTTTACAAAACCTGCAAGAAATAGCGATGCCCATGCAGGCAGGTGGGCAGGAAACCTCCACTCACACCTCTCACCTGCCTAAAGTCCCTGCTCACCCTGGAAAGGAGCCGTAAATGCTGAACTGGTTTAAGATACAGGTAACCGCACTGCAACAGCCGCGAAGGCTAGCTGGGGCTCTGAACCCCCAAGCTGCAGCGGCGAGGGAGAAGGGTCCCCGACAGACCTGCCAGCAAATGTGAGACCTGGGAAAAGTGGTCCAAAGGGCTTTTAACATGAGTTTCCACAGCCTGATCCCCAGCCCGCTGAAAACAGAAAAAAACCCTCCCTGTGAGCTCAGTGGGCTTTGGAGCCAACTCCAAATACTGCAAACATTTACGCTTGGGACAGCACAGTGCGCATCCCACATGTGCCCACATCAGTGCCCCCCTGCACTTGTTTGGAGTTAAGTTGATGTGTTTCTGCACTTGTAAGCGCTCGGTTTTCACAGATTCCCTGTGAACGCAGAACCATGAAACGAGTGACTTACTTTGCCATTGAATAAACCAGCCAGTGAATATATGCATGATTATTTTCTAAGCTGGAATTTTAATTTTATCTCTATATTCCATATTCTGTTCCTGCTTCCCAGCAGCGTCCAATCCCCTTCTGTACGACAAGGATGGTGAGCTCTCTGCGTGCATGGCAGCAGATTTATTTTACGGGGGGCCTAACTGACCATCAGTGGGTCAACAATTTATCTAACTGTACCCAAAACCAACACCACTGCCAACAGTCTGCCATTGCCACTCGAGGAGGACTGAGGAGGATCCAGGTGGATCCAGACCAAGTTTTCTGGACTGAGGCAATGCTTCTTGGAAACGACTGTTGCCAGGTGCCCAAACCCTGCCCAAAACACCCCAAACACCCCAAGCTGGATGCTCCAGATCCATACCTGGCCTCCATTCTTCTCCAGTAATGGAGTCGGGGGAAAGCACGCTGGCTCCCATCCAGCAAAACACTCAAGCAAGTGGTTTAACCTTAAGCATGTGATTGCAGCTGGAATTGCTCATGTGCTTAAAGACAAGCACATGCTCCCATGTTGTGCTGTACAGGGCCTTGGCCGGGGCACCCCACCCTGCAGAGCCCCACAAATGCACCCACCGTGTCGGCCGACAGGAGGGCAGCCGGGGGCGAAGCGCCTTCTCATCACACCTTTCCTTCACTCACTGCCTGCATGTGGCACTGCTGAAGGTGACACAGAGCCAGCACGGGTGGCTGAGGGCCTCTGTCCACAGCAGAGGCATGACACTGGTGAGGACGAGCCCCCCAGGCCCAGCTCGGCTCACCTGCAAACCTCCGGCCAAGCACCGGAGCCAGGAGCCAGCCGCGGTGAGAGCCAGGCAGACCCTCCCCACCAGGGGCTTTTAGGAAGAGCCAGGCACTGCCGACCTCCCGGGGCCATGCACATTTGCAGATCTTAGCAGGTAAAAGCCAAGCTGGGGGAGGCGAATTAGTGGCTGCCGATACCTCTCGGGCAGCCAGGCACCACGGCCCCAGCGAGCATCAGTGCGCAGCTTCCCGTGCTGCTTATTCACGGACCATCGGCGAGCGATGCCTTCCCTGAGCAGCTGCACAGCATATTCCACCTCCTGCTCTCCGCTCCGCCGCAGGAACTCGTAGATGGGAAACGGCCAAAAAATATGACATCCTTTCGGAAGAACAGGGGGAGCTGGGCAGGGCTGGCTCTCGGATTTCTTCTGTCACACACACACACACACGCATGCATGGAGCGCGTGCACAGCATATTCCACCTCCTGCTCTCCGCTCCGCCGCAGGAACTCGTAGATGGGAAACGGCCAAAAAATATGACATCCTTTCGGAAGAACAGGGGGAGCTGGGCAGGGCTGGCTCTCGGATTTCTTCTGTCACACACACACACACACGCATGCATGGAGCGCAGAAGGAAGGAAAATGTCCTCTGCCTCCTGATTTACACCCCATCCCCTTGCCCTTTGCTCAAGCGCCAGGGACAAAACTGGTAAGGGGCAGTGGCACATCCACCCCGCTGCACGTTGCCCCGTTCCCAAGGAACCTCCCTGCAAACACCCACGGGAGCCGGCAAGCCCT
>NW_008825253.1:351100-352908 GCF_000699105.1 Pygoscelis adeliae
GCTGGGGCCAGCCTGCTGTGGTTGGGGACACCATGCTATGGTTGGGGACAGCACGCTATGGCCATGGTCACCACACTATGGTTGGAGACACCACACTATGGCCATGGTCACCGCCCAATGCTGGGGACAGCATGCTGTGGTTGGGGACACCACACTATGGCCATGGTCACCATACCATGTTTGGGGACACCACGCTATGGCCATGGTCACTGTACTATGTTCGGGGACACCGCACTATGGCTGGGGACAGCATGCTGTGGTTGGGGACACCATGCTATGGCCATGGTCTCCATGCTGCAGCCAGGGTCACCACGCTATAGGCACAGTCACTGTGCTATGGCTGGCGACAGCGTGCTGTGGTTGGGGGCACCACGCTATGGTTGGGGACACCACGCTATGGCCATGGTCTCCGTGCTGCAGCCAGGGTCACCACGCTATAGGCACAGTCACTGTGCTATGGCTGGCGACAGCGTGCTGTGGTTGGGGGCACCACGCTATGGCCAGGATACCTTGCCACAGCCAGGGTCACCATGCTATTCCAAGGATTACCGTGCTATGGTAGCACGGTCACCAAGCTGCTTCTGGGGATAGTGTGCTACAGCCAGGGGTAGGAGGGTGTTGCAAGGGTCACCGTGCTACACCAGCGTCACCGTGCAACAGCAAGGGCTACCTGTGCTATGGCCAGGGCAACCCATGCACCTCTAAGCACCCGGACCGTTGGCAGGAGGGAGATGCCATGGCCTGGAGCGCAGGGAGGTCACCATGCTGAGCAGGTCCTGCTCAGCCCACCACCGCTGCAGCTGCACACCTTGCTTCCCTAAGATAAACACCCTTTCTCCGCCCAGACCCACTGCTGTCCCTGCTGATAGCAGATGTAACAGCAGAAAGGGCTGCTGTCACCTCTTCTGGGGAGCGAGAGCCTGGGAGGCCCCCGCAGCAGGCAGCGCCGCCTCAGTGCAGGCAGGGCTTTCTGACCTACAGCACGAGCGAGGCGCTCCGCTGGCAGCTCGCTCGGGGCCTTTGGCCGAGAGCAGCCTCTTCGCGTGGCAGAGGGAAAGGTTTGGAGGCTGCTTCACAGCAAGGCACGTCGTTACGCACCCGTTAGCTGGTGCAAGGAAAGGGAAGTGAAGGCTGATGGGGCTGGAGCTCTTGCTTTCCTCGTGCAGCAAAGGAGGCACCCAGAGCTGCCGTGGGACGGGAGGAGGCCAAGCCCCGTCCCCGCTCCCTCCCCAGGGACAGTAGGAAGGAGGAAAAAAAGAGAGGAACCTTACAGAGGGAAACCCTCAATTACTGCAAAGGGAGTTCCCCCCCACGGCTCCAGGACCATCTCCTGAGTTAGTTTTCGTAGCACCATGATGATGATCCCGGTTCCATAGATACCGATGCCATGACAACTCTGACATCATCTCTGCTTCGGACGGGAACTGCAGGGAAAGTTGCAGGGAGGAGTACGCATGCACTGCTGGCACGGAGCAGGCCTCCAGTTGGGGCTGGGGGGCTTCTCACGGCTCCACCACCAGCTCTCCTCCCGACCTGCTGTCTGTACAGCTCCGTTTCCCCGGGCAGGGACCGGTGCCACTGCCGCGGGATCCCACGGGGTACGCGTGTAGCAGGTGTGTTAAGCCCCTTACATGCAAAACACTGTAACGAAGCGAAGGATTCCTGCGCTGGGCCCCATCTCCAGCTCGCTTTGGCCTTTTGCAGCTTTGTCGGTCTGTTTTTTCTGGCAGGTGGAATCAGGATTTAACCGTTACAGCTCATGATGATGCCATTCAGTTTTTCTCAATTACAGGTGAGTCATCATCTCT
>NW_008825253.1:352959-355988 GCF_000699105.1 Pygoscelis adeliae
TCACCAGCTCAGTAGAAATCACATTTTACTATGCAAAAAAGAAATGGCTATGAAAAGAATGCCAGGTTGGTCCCTCCTGCTTTCTTCTGGCAGGATGTCTCATGGGGCTTGGCCAGGGATCGCACCCCAGTGTCGAGAGCATCACCAGCTCATCCCTGAATTGCAGATTTAAGAACAAAGACCGTATTGACTTGAAGAGGTTACCATCGGTGAGATTTTTCAAACGGCTTCAGCAGTTTAGAAGCAGCTGTTCCAGTGTCCTCAAAAATCATTTTCATGCTCTGAGAACAAACCATCCTGTACCCATCAGCCCAGAGTTACGTACGATGGCAAGGGCAGCCCTGCTCCCCGAGCGTGGCCGGTGCCAAGGAGGCTCCCTTGTCCGGGTTGGGCTCAGCACGCCCCGCACCTCGCCCCGCGAGCGGGTGTCCCGTACAGCCATTGCCACGCCATACCTCCCAGGTGGGTCTGTGCAACGCAAGCAGCTCGCGTATGTAAAAAGCTGTGGACAGACCCTCAGAAAACCAACGGCATTAAGAAAGCTGTGCGGTAGGGCGTACGTGCAGGAGAGCAGCGTGCTCCCGGGGTACTGCACGGAGAATCATCTAGACCTCTGGGGTCTGCTCTTGGTTTTCTGGTGACATTGGAATCCTCCTGGGCCTCTGCTCTCCCTTTCTAAAATGTCTTGCCCAGCTCATCTGTCCCAACTGGGACAGGCACATTTTGGACAACGCAAAGCACAAAGGACCAAGATACTGCCCGAATCTTTTAGATGCTACCACAGAACAAACCGTAACCGTTTCCAGACATACATGGTTTATACACTTCAGGGTGTGACCGTGATGCATCAGGCAAGATCCCCACAGAAATCCCTGCTTCTAAGCTTGTCCTCTTTGAGGTTCATATCTCCAACTTCTGCCGTGCACAGTATGTTTATACGATCACTTTTCACATCATGTTGCGCTAGCTTTTGCCCCCTGCTACAGTGCGGATAAAGCACAGTGGCTATCTCCAGCCCGCATGCAAACTGTATTTCTGTTTCACTTCCCATTGCTGCAAATAAGCTAACAGATGCACAGAGCCAGCCAATAATGGAAAAGGATATTGCATCTTGAAACATTTTCCCCATCAAATGGGGGAAAAGAACAGCGTTTGGAAATGGCACTTTCCAGAGCATTTGTTCAGTTTTAACAAGTTCTGTCTGCATTTACCATTCCCCCCGGATTTCAGTGACAGGGAGCAAACAGAGCAGCATGCAGACAAGTGCCTGAGATCTGTCCCTGTTTTGATTTTACATGAGTAGAAGAAAACATAGGGGAAACTCGTGCTTCGCCTCGTGCTTCTTGTAGTCACATTGACTTCTTAATCTTTGTCTCAAACACAAAAAAGCAACCTGTTTTTTACCCAGGGGTAAGTATGCAGACGTGACAACCTTGAGGAGACAAGACGTGGGGCTTTCTCCTTCTTCAAAGCTTGGGTCAGCCCTATCCACTCAGCTAAGGGCTGATTTCAACTAGCTCTACACAGCGATGTAGAGTGGCGATGTTTTTCAAGGGCATATGGCTGGATATAACCCATTTACGAAAGCTTACCAAGTTACCCGTTGTCAGGTAACGACCAGGTTACAGACAGCTGAACGACCGTAAGCGACGCTAGCGTCGCTCTGTGAAGCAGAATGTATTTGCAAAAATTTCCAAGCAGATGGCTGAAGCTGACGCGCCCTGCTTCACAATCCTGGCACTGCGATCGCTGGGATCGGGACCTGGCCCACAGGAAGCCCAGTAACGGACAAGATGAGTTAATACGATTTCTTTAGCAGGACCGACCATATTTTCTCCGTGGCAGAGGGTAGCAGTGGGATGCTCCTGATTTGGTAAGGAAAACAATCAGTCACACTTTCTACTTAACTTCTTGTCGTAACCAGGACACTTCTCTAAAATAAAATAGTGATGTAAAACTGCCCTTGGTCTCAGAACGGCTTTGACAGTGTATTTATAGTGAAGCTGCTTCAGCCGAGCAATTCAAATAAGCAGAATGCTGGCTCTCTGCAGCGCGCGGGCCGAGGGAGCCAGCCAGGCTCCGGCCACGGTTTACAGCCCACCGACTTCAGCAGCTCCGCGAGGTCTGACACTGTCTTTTGCACGGGCGTGGGTGGTAAAACGGCTTGCCCTTCACATTCCCTGGGCAGCACGCCCGAAGCAGTACTTTGATATATGTTCATTTACTTGTTACTCTGAAACGCTTTGCTTGACATTCATCAGAGTTTGGCTAATGTTGCTTTCAGCCATTAGTCTCTAGAAAAACAGGAGAGTTGATGGAAATATTCGAGAGGTGCTTAGAAATTCATAGCGTCCAGTAACAGAGAGAATGGACTTCCTGATTAGCAGTACCTTAGCACGCTATCACTAGAAAGCTACTTAATGCCCTCCACCCTAAGAGATCCAAAAATATCTGGAAGATCATTTATTAGCCGGTTGCTCATCCACTTCTGATATGCAGCCACTTCTCAGGTGGGATTCAGCAGTTACTGTGCAAGTATAAGCGCAAGATAAGTATGCTATAAAAAAAGGCAGAAAACTTTACTAACTGAAATTGACAGGGGAAGATTTGGATAGCAGAATTCAATTAACGGAGATAGCATTTGTTTTGAACAGAAGAGTTAATAGCTCGGTACTCGCATAAAACCCAAACTGAACAAAAACCCCAAAGGGTTTCAAAATGCTTTCCAGTGGTGGTGCAGTTGCAGGCTTGACATCTCATCTAGTAAACTTATTCTTTGCTGCTTCCCAAAATATTTCATAGCACGAAAAGTTTAGGGTTTTTGGCAAACCAGTAACCTAATCTGACTCAGAGACTGGGCTGAACTCTGCTACTTGAAGGTGTGCGACACCTTGGGAGGAGCTAGATGAAAGCGAAATAAGATCCCTAGCTGTTTTCCAAACTGACCTCCTTCGGACCACAACAGCAAGCCACAGCATGTAGGGCCTGACCAACAAGTTGACTTCGGTGCTTGTCATCTGCTACCTGCT
>NW_008825253.1:356010-362192 GCF_000699105.1 Pygoscelis adeliae
ATGTGAGCAGAGCTGACAGCTACAAGGACACGGGGCAGCCTCCGAGCAGCTCGAGCCATGCTCTGACATGCATAGCTTCTACAGTTCTCATTTGAGCTACGTCAAGCTTTGCTGCTAAAGGAGCTCTCCCAGCTCAGTCCTTTTGTTATTATCATTTCTGCTCGTGTTACACAAGAACGCAAGATCCACAGCGCAAGTTCTGGGGGAGAAAAGAGCCACGATTTTTGCGTAATGAATGTGGTATTTGTAGTGATATACTGAAAATAAGAAACGTTTCTTCACTGAACGTAGCAAATACCAAACAGGTCCTCGGATTCAAAAGAAAGATGTAACCTGACACAAAAGGGGATTTGTGGGATGGATTGACATGAGTGTTCACTACAATAAAATCAATCTCGGGCCCAGGACTATGCAGTACAAACACATTAAAATAGCCTCCCTGGGAAAGACATTGTCATCTAAATAGGAAATACAGGCAAAGGCTGGTGAAACCGCTGGGTTTATCCCCATTTTGCAGAAGTGGAAGTGTGGCTGCAAGAGATGAAGTGACTTATCCAGAATCTAGCAAGAAGCTTATGACTAACTAAGGACTGAATTTTGATCTCTTGAGTCTCTAGCCACGTGCTCTAGCCATATAGGCCTTCTCTTACATACCTTGCAAATCTTTTACCCCACCTAAGCAGCATGACATGAGGCACAGTCACAAAATCCACTTTTTCACACTACTTGTAGCTTGGGCCAAGACGTCAAGGATGGAAGAAGCAGGGAAAGCCCAGCTTTGCCTGACCGTGCTCGGCATTTGAAAGGAAAGTCCCCATCCAGTCCTGGGACTCAAGTGTACACACCTAAAGCTTGGTGTTCTGGGAAAAACAGAAGCTTTGAGGGACAGCATGAAATAGCTGCCTGGCGTCTGCTATGGGAAAGACAATAATTTAACTCAGCCGTTTTCTTTCTCATAGATCTGCTAATTCAAAGCAAGGCTCCCATGAAACTCCGTGGGATTTCTTCCTACCTCTTCCCATGCAGAAAGGCTGGGTTGCATCCCTGTATCTCAAAAGGAACAGCTTTGCTGAAGTCATGACTGTCTTGTGATCTTCCTTCCAAATCCTCTTTTTCCTCCATAAAGCATCCAGAGAACGATGACACCAACGCCAAGTAAGTTTGATCCCTTCTCTGGCTAAAAACGATGCCTGTTTCATGACTGCTGTGTACCATTCCCCTTACGTAGGTCTGGTCTGTGCATGAGCCCACGCGCGTCCGCGCATCCACTAAAGAGCTTCTGTGTGGTACAACCGAGTCGTGCCAGCATGGCCCAGCTCACCTTTAAGCAAGGTACACACCTGGCTCCCATCATCTGCTGTTGGCTCAGGTCAGAGGAGGAACAAAGCAAGCCACGGGATCTAACCCAAAGCAGCCCCTGCCACCGAGAGGACCTCTGAAGGCTGGCCACAGCTGAAGTCGCTTTCCTACAAGCAAGCAGTGCCCTATATTTCACACACAGTGCTCCGTATAAGAAAGTGACTGTTACAAAATTATCAGGTAAAGTTCATTCACCCTTTCCAATCTGTTAATGACCTAACAGAAAAAGCCAGAACTTCTCCATATATGACCAGCTATGGGCTGAAGATCAGGTGGAAAACATGCTGGAAATAGCATCCAGACAGTGTTTTATTATACTTCCAAGTGCAGATTTTAGCTACAGGCAGAGAAATAACACATCCCTCATTTAGGTAATTATACACGAGGTATTGCACACTCACTTGAAAAGTAACTGAAGTCACCAAAATCCCCTCCCAAAACCACAGGAAAGGGACTAGCATGAGGTAAAACATTTCATATCTGGATGTCGTGGTTTAACCTCAGCCAGCAACTGAGCACAACACAGCCGCTCGCTCACTCTCCCCCCCGGTGGGATGGGAGAAAGAAACGGAAAAGTGAGAAAACTTGTGGGTTGAGATAAGAACAGTTTAATAATGGAATAAAATAATAATAATAATTAGAATCTACAAAGCAAGTGATGTGCAATGCAATTGCTCCCCACCTGCCGACCGATGCCCAGCCAGTCCCCGAGCAGCGGCCCCCCCGGCCAGCTTTCCCCCAGTTTATGTACTGAGCGTGACGTCCCATGGTATGGAATGTCCCTTTGGCCAGTTTGGGGCAGCCGTCCTGGCTGTGCCCCCTCCCAGCTTCTTGCGCCCCTCCAGCCTTCTCGGTCGGTAGAGCACGGGAAGCTGAAAAGTCCTTGACTAGTGTAAGCACTGCTCAGCAACAACTAAAACATCTGTGTGTTATCAACATTGTTCTCATCCTAAATCCAAAACACAGCTCTGTACCAGCTACTAGGAAGGAAATTAACTCTATTCCTGCCGAAACCAGGACACTGGAGAACTCTGCTCTTCCAGAGAAGTGTAAGACAGGAAAGTCAACGAAATACAGGCTTTGTTGCCCTCTACTGTTTGCTTGCTTAGAATGCAAAGCAAATTTTCCCCGTAGCTTCACCCCTGTGAAGCACATTGCGGTAACAGACAACAGAAGCCAAGAAGCATGATGGTATGTGATATATGGGAGGGAAAACCTGGGACCAGGACGATGCTTCTGCATTAGGAGTGCTCGAAAGGAAAACCAACAGCCTGCACTAGCACAACGCACAGAAGCAGAGGGCACCTTTCCGCAGGAAGCAATGCAGCAAGGTCAAGGGAGGCAGGGGCAGAACTCGGCAGGCCTGAGTGCCAGGACCACCGTCTGTGCTAGACCCTGCCGCATGCTGTGAGCCCAGACAAACGCCAGCATAACTTTCCGGGCTCTATTAGCTACCCTTCACTAGCCCAGTACGTGCAGACAGGATTGTCACACACCAAGGGGAACAGAACAGTTTCAAAGCTTGGCAAATGCTAGTGCTACTTGTTAGACTTTACCTCCGGAAACATTAAGAATAATTACAAAGATGAAGAACTGGCAGCAATAACAGATACCCCAGCATCAGCACAGATAAGGATACTGAGTCCTGTTTATCCTTAGTTGGTAGCAACCAACCTTTGTTCCAGTGTTTTGCGAGTTGTGGCAAGTTTTCTGACATGCAGTAGATGCATGCTGCATGCCAGCTACCACCACCTCTCAGCTCCCTCGACTGTGAATTAATTGTGCATCGGTGCAGACACACCTGAACTGGCTGTATCAGCCAGCTTGGAAGCATCATACGTTGTTCACGTACACTCCCCTGTGGGACTTGCCAATCCAGGTCAGTGCTCCAGCTGACCACAACGCTGACCCCCATCCCCTTGGATGGTCCTCTACGTTCTAACTGCTGATTTGCCTACGTGCTATTAGCTGTGGTTTTGCTTTACTTGCTTCATTATATTTCCTGTTAGCCTATAAAATCAAGAGTTGACTTCACACAACCTCGTTGGCAGTTTCTACTGCAGTGTTTATTCCTGACTACACAAAATCCTGAACAGCTCCTCTCCATCATTCAGCCAAAAATCCTGAACAGCCACTCCGGGAAGGGGGGTGGTGGTGGGAATCAATGCTGATAGGAAGGGGTGAAAAAAACAAAGCAAAATCTAAACCCTACCCTCTCCAAGCCTGTGAAATTCCCAACAGGAAGAAATATCACACACTGCCTGTAACAGGCTGGAACAGAAGACACATGCAAGCAAAGTGATTCTTGGGAATCTTACTTAAACAGGAGACTGTATATACACAACACACTGCAAAGAACAGCTAATCCCTGGAAAAATGTTAAAGGCATGGTGGTGCTTCTGCCAACATCTGGACTTGTTACTTGCTTAAGCAACTCTGCCTCCTATTCATGAAGCAGACAATTCCCTCTTGGCTCTCTGCTCTTTGCTTTCAGGGGGAGGAAAAAAAAAAAGAAGAAAAAAAAAATTAGAGCTATGAATGCAAACCAGTCCACGAAAACAGTAAGTCCTTTGTGAAGCTGAAAGGTTAGCCAGGTGCCTGTTACACAGGAACAGCTCTTGAGGAAGGTCCCACAAGCTCCTTAGGCAGCTCCTGCTCCTGACTGTGCTTTGTCTTGCAAGGGCTCCTCGTATTGATAGGAAGCAGCTTCCCCTTTCTGGCAAATGTGATGGGATGCGCACGGTTGTGTGGTGAATACGCAGCTAACAAACGTTGCCCTTCAGTAGATAACACCCTCCTCTGCCATCCTGCTCAAATTCAGCAAGGTTTGAACTACTCCCAACCGTAACGCTACCCTTAATGCTGTTAGAAACATACAACACAAAAACCACTTGAACCCCATAAAAAATCCCATCGGTCCCCACATAAAACCAAACTCTGATCTGATGGGCAAGGACCTGCTGTACAAAATCAGTGCATTTTTGTGGCCCACAGAGAATTGCATCAATTCAGCAGCACAACAGAAAAGGAGCAGTTGCAGCCCCACCTTGTCTGATCAATACACACACGCACACAGGATCACACAACCTCAACTGAGCAATCAAGCTCAGACAGTAATATCCTGGCATGCAGAAGGTTAGACACACCAGCACAATACGATGCCTTTTCCTAAGGTCTCATGCAGTAGGGAAGCCAGGAATGAACTCAGTTGCTTTATTATTTTCACATCAACAGGATATATAATTTGAATACAGATATTTTTAAAACTAGATTTAATCAAGTGCATTTAGAAGAGAATTCACAATTTTCTGTACACAAATACAAGTATCTTCAATAGAAATTCCTTACAGAAGATTAAAACTTGAGATGTGGTACAAATGAGCAGCAAAAAAAAATCCCCCCCTCCCCGCACAGTCAAGTCCACAGAGATGACGATATGCCTGAGAAACATCTAAGTCAAAGCTCTTCCGCAAAGCTATAAACACAAGAGAACAGAGTGCAAGCATGTATTTTACCAAATGGCCACTTAGCAAAGTTACAAACTGCCCTGATAACATCCTAGCAGCCACAGCTGGTGGCCTCGTTATTAGGAAGCATTCGCTAGACGCTCGCTTCAGCTTTAAGGCTCTTCCCCTGCCCCTGCACCACTGCCAGGACAGCAGAACGGTACATGCTGGCAGAAGGGGCTTTTCGTTCTGCACACCTCTACCACCTCCTTGAACAACACAAGGTGACAAAAAATGTGCTGCCACTGCTGTTCCCCCTGATTTTGAGCAGGATACACGTTTATTTTCCTCTCCACACTCTTAAGATGTGGACAGATGCTGCAGTACGGTGGAAGGTTACCATGCACCTGCTATCACCAACCGCTTGCCAGCACAAGACAGCAGCAGTCCTAGGACCCAGCCCCAGAGATGAAGTGCGCTCGCACAAGTAAGTGCAGCTCACCGACCTGGCCCATTTTCAGTATTAAGATGAAAAAAAAAGGAGGAGACAGGTGTTTTACCAACCTGCTCATTTACGCTGAAGCAAATTAGGAAGAGATCTCATCATCTGCTCCATGGACGATGAAATTGTCACAGAGAACAGTCAAGAGCAGATTGGAAAGGAAGAAGAGTAAATTCCTCCTTTAGCGCAACCGAGTCCAGAAGAAAATGCCTGTCCACACCCCAGCTGCTGCAGCTATCCTGACAGAACTGGGTAATTTAAGTCATGCCTGATAAAGCAAGGGGGCTACAGCCTTTTTGTTGGTCCTCTCCCTGCTAGTGGATACAAATGTGCCTCATCTGGGGGACTGAGTTTATTATTAAAAAACCACCCCAAAAACAGGGCTGGAATTTATTTGTTCCAAGAACCTCAACATGCTAACAGGGAAATTTTCTGAGCACTTTTAATAACCCGAATGATACCTTCAAGTCGTAAGTCAGATTGCACACTTCATGAAATACCTTATCATCACTTTTGTTGGGTTCGTGTTTAGAAACGTTATTACATAAAAAAAACTTCAAGAATAACTAGTCCATAAAATTTCTCGTACTGTTTTAACAGGTCCATCAGGTCCAACTTGAAAGAACCTGAATACACCATAAAACATTAAAATGTATTTCCAAAGTTCTTATTGCTTTTCTAAACACAAAGGAGCCCCATGCACACAGGTTTGAAGATCAAAGTTCTTAGATACAAGCTGTCATCATTCTAATACTTTTATAAAAGCACCATTAACATTTCTAGGTAATGCTTACTCTTATCAGCAAAAGTAAATTTACAGATGTATTGCAGTGCATGAAATAAGGAAGCTCACTAAAACACACAAGAAAACCTCA
>NW_008825253.1:362208-365106 GCF_000699105.1 Pygoscelis adeliae
AGTACAGAAGGAAAAAGCCTACTGTTGTCATGATTTGTGCAAACTCCTGCAAACTTTTCACAGCCAGAAATGCAATAAGGGCATGATATCACTATCTATTTGAAGAACTTGAAATTATTTTGACTTCTTTTTTGCAAGCTGTCTCTCTATAGAGAGATGTGTTTATATGCATTGTGGTGTAAATCATTTATGCTGCCATTTCACTTGAATCTGAAATTCACACTTATGTATCAATACACTGATGCAACATAGCTGACCTCAGAAAAATACACATAGCATGGACTCTGACCAGTTTCTACAGAGGGAATCTACCCTAAGGACTCCTTTGAGTCCCCTGTGCAATAAATACTATGTAAAGCTGACATCGCAGTCTTAAGCAGGACGCAAATACTGCAGGGGGCTTGTAAAGTCCTTTTGTTCTAGAGAGATTTTTAGCTAGGGGATAACACCAGAATATCAGCCAGGTCAGCAAGTACCAATCCAGAATTCCAAAACACAAGTGACACCTCAGAAATACTGTATGCTAAACAAAGCTGAATATGCTTCGTTACAGATATCAGTCTCAAGCTATTTTCAGGACTGACAAAAGTTGACAGCAGAGATGAAGAGGTTATCTGCTTTAAGAATAAGTAGTTCAGTAGAACTTATCATCATACCACTTCTGGATCCAAAGAAAATTAGCAGTCAATTTAAAACATTTGAATTTCACCCAGTTGATACTTCATTCCACTCATCAGATGAGGGTTTTTTTTTGTCCTGCTTTAGTTTCCCTTTCTACAATGTCCTCTTATATCATAAGTTGAAACACAAAAATAAAATGAGAAATCTGGGCTCCATGATTTAAATTAAATGTACTTGCCTTCAGGCCTTTTATCAAAGGAACTGGATCCAAGTTTAACAAAAAGCATTGGAGATCTCAGAGAGAGAGATCCAGGGGTACAGACTTGGCACAAAACACAGCATGAGTTTTCGCTATCAGAACAACAGAAGTGAAAATTACAATTCATCAGATGCATTTTCTAAAACATCAGGATAATGCCTGCAGATACACATAAAATGCCACAGGGCAGCTCTCTACAACTGTGTTCAGGGAAAAGGAATTCTAGTCACAGAAATAAGCAAATGCCCCTAAAATAAGGAAATATCATAATGAAAAAGTCTCCACGAGTTTGTCAGTGACTTAATTTCACAGGTTTCTGGCAATTCCCGTGTCAAATGTAAGGCCTCACTCCCTCAGGTAATACATTTATGTAATCATTTATCAAAATACTGTTAAGATTTTCAAATTTACTTTTAGAATTGCTTTACCTTTATTTCCACAAGCCGTATCAGTCACACACACAAGCATGCAAACACACAGTTACTGACTCGCACATCTCCCTGTAGTGACGCGACACCAGATTCAATTGGTCTGTTAGATTTCCAAAGCAGTCTCTACGGATTAATCACAACTACCATCTTTCCAACCATCTCGCCAGCGCTCATCCACACGAGAGCAGTCAAATTCAGATTTCCCCAGTTTCCTGTTCACTTCATTATGAAGAAGACACAACCACTGGGAGAAGTTATTTCTGTTGCTAGTATCAGGCTGATTCGTACGTAATCTGCAGAGAGGGAAGAGGAAACAAACATTACTTCTTTACAGCCACCAGCTCCAATACCCAAAGCAGGTACATAGCACACAGCCAGCCAGACTCGCCTTTTCTGCTATTGCAAGATGAGTCCTAAAGAGACCCCAGAAGAGAGCACACAGACATCAGTAATTATCAGGGGCCAAACCTCCACTATAAAATACTGATGGCTGCACCCGTCTTGGTTTCATTCAGTGCCTAGTCTTGACAACCGGAAAAGGCGCAGGCGTCAAACAGCTTATCTATGATAAAAAGCAAGAAGTACTCGAGTTCATCAAAACACCGAATTAAAAAAAAAAAGAGGTAGAATAATACATGAAAAAAACTGAGCAGTTGTTTTGCCACGTGATGCCTGCTAAGTCAATAATTAGGTTTCATCATCCAGAAAAGAGGAGTTGAAACTTTCAAGAAACAAGTTGACAGTAACAGGAGTAAAAAACTTTATCAAACATCACAGCCCATTTCGGTCTCTGCCTCCACTGCTGAGGTTGCCAATAAAGGGGATTTTCTGGAGTAGAAGAACACTTGCCTCCTGAAAGCCAAATTATTTCAATTCCTAGTCTAATTCCACAACTGAGTGCAAGTCCAGTTTGAGCCAGAAAATCCCAAAATCACCTCAGGGAGGCCTTGGAGGCAACATACAAACTAACAGCATGACGAAAGGTATTTGTTTTCTGAGTAAGTGTATCTCTGATGCAATAATGGAAGAAAGGAGTTCCAGTAGTCACAAAACCCAACTGCAGGAAGAGCTGCTGATATGCAATAGCTGCTGCAGCCCAGCATTTCAGGCTAGCCCCTTCAGCAGCCGCAGCCACCAAAAAGACAAAGAATGAAGCCCCTCACCTTTCCCTCAGATCCTCAGCGCAGTGCTCGCAGGGGTAAAACTTGGAGAAGAGGTTGATGAACTCCCTCATCTCCTTCTGCTGGGCACCGGTGGGGTGGTCGGGGTAGTACGCTGCCATGGTGTGCAGGAACGCCCAGGTGTTGCGGCCCAGCTGCTCGCTGTCGAGGGGACAGTCCGGCGGTGGCTCTTTCTCCTCCACAACCGTCAGGTCCTGGAGCAGGAGGAAGGGTTGTAAGGGGACGACGGTGCTTGGTGGGGAAACGGCCCCTTTGCACTCGGCTGGGAGGACGAGATGGGGGGGACAGGCCCGTCACACCCTCAGCGGGGGGCAAATGGCTGAGCCCCCCTTCACACCCGGTGGGGAGAAGATGGAGGCCCCGTTCATATCCCCCCCAGAGGGGAAACCCTGGCCCTGGCCCCTTC
>NW_008825253.1:365664-379533 GCF_000699105.1 Pygoscelis adeliae
CGGGGCTTTCCCCGGCTCTGGGTGAGGAGGCTCGGCGCGGGCATTCGCCGTTAAACACCACACGCAGAAGTGCGCGTTTCTGATGTCTTTTGCCAATACAGCAGCAGGCTCTGGGTTTGAATCTTGTGTTTGAGGAGAACAGGGCGGGTTTTCCTTCACAGGGCGCAGTGACGTGAGCCTCCACCAGCGCTTGCCCACCTCACATTTGTGTGTGTATATTTATATATATACTGTGTGCGGCAGAGCTTGTGGCACGGAGCAGCTCTCCTACGTGCCGACGGTGGCAAAGTGCACCTCGGTGTTATCTCCAGCACAGCGATACGGTCAGCAGTGTGATTTAAAGAACAAACAAACGGGTGGCTCTTCCAACTCACGCACCTGTAGCAGAGCACACCCGTGTAAAATTTTACGTCTTTTAACACCTGTCACATGCTTGTAAAACTATATTGAGGAAGGATTTACTTACCTCTTTCCAAGAGCGTTTGCATGTGTTACACAAGGGCAGGTACGTCGAAAAAGTGAGCCCTCGCCTGTGGCTGGGCTGCTGGGGCGTGAAGGAGAGCCCAGGCCTTGCCCCAGCTCTTCGGTCTCGAGTGGACATTCAGCGGCTTTCCTTTTCCTCCTGTTGAGCCACAGGCTTGCGAGCATGTGAGGGCGGTCACCCAGCTCCTGGGTGATGGTCCAGCACAGCATCAGCTTCGGAGCTGGGCCTCTCACCCCTCGGAAAGGTTAATTTTCCAAGCTGCCGCTTGGCACCGTGCTAAAAGTGCAGATAAAGCTTTTGGCCAATTCATCCTGTAGTCCGGCGGGTGTGACTGCCTGAAGCGCACCCCGCAGCCAGCCTCCGGGACACAGCGGCCTTGGGAAGTTCTCGACGGGGGTTGAGAGGATGAAGAGTCGGAGGGCAGCACAGCCTTGCGCTTTTCCTTCTTTTTGGCTTGACGCTAGAGGTTTTGAGGCCACAGGATAAGTCTCCTACTGTGGACAGTGCACTCTAGAATGTGAATTTTGTATCCGCTTCCACTTTTTACCTCTTCATGTCCTGCAGTTCAAGTTAAATATGATTATTTTGTTTAATGCAAACAAGTGTATGGCCGGGATGGAGGTGGACCAAAATATCATCTGAAGAAATCTTGTATTGGTTGGCTGGGATAGGTTTTTGCCTCCCCTCCCTCCTCCTCTTCCCCTTCGGGCAGCACCAGCCCTTTTCATGTCCCTTCAGGCAGCCGTGGCCTGGAACCTTTCTCCTTAGCAGCTCCTGCCCCTACAAATAGCTGTACTTCTCCACATCCTATTCTTTCCAGGCTGTTTCGTAGCCTATTTGAAATGCATCTTGAGTCCTTTGCCTGGTGTTAAGTGCTGTTGTGCCGCCAATTCTGCAAAGACACAATTTGTATGAAAGTTGCTGGAAAAATACTGCTCATTTTCAGCTGTTATCCTCTGATATATTTAACACAGCATGGTGTAAAATGTTTAGTAGGTAATGCATCGTTTTAGAGAAAGGCTTCAAAGACTTGCTTTCAAAAAGATTTCAAAATTTAGTGTGCTTTACGTGGAAATGGCTGATCTGTTTCCTGGTCTGCGTAGCACTGAGCTGATGATCTGGATCTCCATCTTTGGGCCTCCTATTTACCAGTGCTCCTTTTTTTTTTTAATTTGCAATTTCATGAGAACATTTCTTTGCTGGTACTTGGGAGAGAGGGAGAAGAGGCGTGAGTAACTGGTAGGAACTACTAAAATGGCTTTGTCTAAAGTTATAGACAACTATATATCTAAATTTCACACACGAAGGAAAGATCAAGTAGGGGAAAAGACATTCTTTATGTTTGTTTTCCTTACCCACCAATAAATATTTAAATGATCTTGATGACCTCATTCTTTTTTTTTAATTCAGGAAAAAAGGTATATTGGTATCTGGAAGAGAGACCTGGGGAATTTCCTACAGTGCTTTATTGCTCAGCCTTCAAGCAATTAAATAGTTGCAGGGATGTTTCTAAGCCAAAGCAACCTCCTTGTTCAGCTGTTAACAGTCTGTTTGCTTCCTCGTTAGTGACTTCATTTATTGAGTTAGTTAAAATACAAGCATGTTTTATTTTTATTTGAAAGGAAAAAGTTCATAACCTGGAAAGAAGCTGTTGCTTACGGAGGGATTTGTGCTCAGTGTTGCTCCCCCTGCCCCTTTTCTGGTCGGCTGTAAGAGCAGAGCTGGCTCTTTAGGAAAAGGTGCCCTCAATTTTCTCTATTTGCCCTCACGGCCAGCACCGTCTTGTTTCAAAGCAGGCAAGGAAAAAAACGGGAGAGATGCTCAGATTCAAATCAGAGCAAGGAAATCCACTTTTCCGTCCCTAATTGAATCCGAGCGCAGAGCCTAATTAATCCCGTCCGAAGGAAGGAACATGACGCAGAGCAGAGGAAGGACGCGGCAGCCCTCCTTCCTGCTCCCGCTTGGACGACCCTTCTGCTATGGCCCAGCAGGAGCCTGGTGGATGCCCCGTGGAGGGTCCCGATGGGTGCCGGTGTTCAGCCACATGTCCCTTACTGGGACTGTGTGACACCGGAGCATCCCTGCACGTCCTTGCACCACCAGCCCGCCCGAGGGGGCTCGGACCAGGCGGAGAAGCTGCAGCGCGGTCGGGCGACACGTGAGCTCGGCGGGGACGGAGCTCTGGGGCCGAAGGAACCCGTGGTGAGCCCCGGCAGGCCAGCGTGGTGCACGCTCCCACCTAGTCCCCTGGTTCCAGCGCTGTGATTTAGGAGCTGGCAGCGTGGTAGAGCCTGCTACCGAAAGAGCTCCTAACAAAGACCCCTCCTAAGAGTGGCTGCTTCCTGGGGGCAGGGAGCAAAG
Organism: Pygoscelis adeliae; assembly: GCF_000699105.1. Lineage (NCBI taxonomy): Eukaryota > Metazoa > Chordata > Aves > Sphenisciformes > Spheniscidae > Pygoscelis > Pygoscelis adeliae. The sequence goes on from NW_008825253.1 coordinate 368,510, forward strand.
CACGGCTCCATCCCGCGCTGCCCGGCCGAGGCTTCCTTGGTGCGTGGTCCAGGCGCCTGCTGACAGTGGCACCTTGCAGCGCTCCCGGGCGCGGGCGCTGCCAACAAAGCACCGATTTTTCAATTACTTATGTCTGCAAGGCCAGGCTCACTGAAGAAGAAATTAATTCTGTGATTCTAATAGGTGCCTCTTCCTAATAGCTGCTTAATCTGTGACTGGAACAGGGTAACGTGCAGGACGGCAATGACGGTAACTACCAGGAAGCATTAGTAAAACCTGCGCTTGAGAAAACGAAAAGGGTGTGTTTGCCTTTCTCAGAGGAAGACTGCTGTTTGATGTTCTGCTCTTGTCTTTGGCACTTGCTAAACAAGAGCTTGGGAACTGGCAGCTGACAGAGGTTGCACAGGGAAGGAAGAAGAAACGGGCTGGCAACGGAAGATAACCCGTATTTGAGGCCAGATACGCATCCCTCTGCTCACTCCCTAGCACGAGGGCGGCAGCTGGGGCCAGACACCCCCCCCGGCTCTCTGAGCCCCGCTGCACCCCGGCCAGAAAGTCGAGTCGGGATGGGCAAAATGCACGGCACAGGCACACCCACAGTGGGCTTCGGGCGAGGACAAAGGCCTGAGCATAAATGCAGCTCCTGAGCAAAGGAGGGGTGACCCCAAGGAGGGGAGACCCCAAGGAGGCTTCACGCAGCTCCTTTCCCAGCAGTCTGACCCCAGGTGCCAGCAGGATGCATGTGTACGTACGGGTATGGTTATGTCTACGGAAAGGCTGCTAATTTTCAAAGATAACTGGCTTAACTAACAGAGAGAGGACAAAACTCTTGCTGCGGTCCGCACAGCCCACTTTCTAGGATGCAACAGGATTGTATGGAAATGTAACAGCCTGCAGGGCGGTGAGCCCGGACTGCCTGCTGCCATGCGTTTCTCTCCATTACTGCAATAAAAAGCTAGATTTTGACCAGAGAACAAGGAATAACATTCTCAGAGCCTTCTGCTTCATTTGAGAACCTAAACACTACGGACTTTTCATTAATTTATTTAAAGTTCTTTGGAAAATTTTACCCTATACCTCTCAGGATTCTTACCATGGTTTTTGTGATGGTTTTGTAGGTAGTTCCAGCTGAATTAACTGTTGCCTTCTCCAGGGGAATACACCAACGGGAAGCTGACTTGTATTTACATGTAAGGATGTGAGCCTAAGTCCAATCAGTTACAAAGCCAGCATCAGGAATTAGTCATGCAGTTGTTTGTGAAATTACAGTCAGCTAGGAAATAGCAGCAGAAAAAAATAATGTATATTTCCGGGTAAGTGAATCATATTGAACAGTTTTGCTTGTCTGTAACAAATGCATCACCTGCAAAATTTCCCAAGGCATGAATTTATCTCCCAATTATTAGGAAGGAGCCTGCTGCCATACTGACACACTTCACTGCCAGTGAATGGGTGAGACATTGATCTCAGTTCAGATCCGTCCAGAACTATTAAAATCTGTTCAAAACAGTCTGAGGTGTAAGGCTTCGCACAGAGCATGCCAAGGCTCTGCCTCGCTCAAATCTGGGGGTCTATGCCCAGAGACTGCAGTACATTATTTTAAAGTTTGTGCCGTTTTTACGTGTGGATCCTCTTGCTGATTAAAATGAGAATTCAGAAGTAGCGGTGTGTATATTTGCCATGGCAGGGATAGGGAGAAAGAAAACCAATTTATTTTCTGCAAGTTGGTACAGCCAGTCCTCTGACGCTTGTGTCGTGCTCCAGTCTGTCTCCTACATCCCAGACTCTCTCCGAGCACCCCTGGAATCAGTTAATGCGTTCTGAGCACAAACACAGCGAAACTGGGGTTTTCCTTTTGTGCTCTTGAAAAATAAAGCACGAAATCTCCAGCAAGCAGCTCCCGTTCCTCTTGGCTTTGCGAAAGGAGGCTGGCCCGACTGCCCTCTGCGAACGCCAGGAGAGTTCAGGGTGGGGTCCAGCGTGGACAGGGGCTTCTGCTGCTGCGGCAGAACCGACTGCACGATGGGAGCACCCTTTGCTTTAGTGAGAAGATGCTATTTGAAGTTCATTAAAAGATGTTGTAGCATGCTGTTTCCCATATGGGTTTTGAGGGTCCTTCCTTATCAGAGACTCCCATTTTTGTCTCCTAAAAATTAATGACCCTGTTGCTATGAGAGCTGTGCTTTTACAATCACTTGTCCCGTACAGGACAGGTACACCTGGTGGTTTCTTTTCCTCATCTTTATGCAGCTCTCCCTGATTTGGGGGTGTTTCCTTTTTCTAGAAGTATGTCAAAGCAAGCGGACAGTAGTAAGTCTCAATCAGTGGTGGAGGAAGAGATTTTTCTCAGATAACAATTGCTATGAGAATGTCCCGAACTGTTAAAAATTAATCATTAATGAAACAACAGTTCTCCTTCCACATTACTCTTCTCCCCGCCAGGCTTTTGAGTCAAGATTAAATATTGTTTTCCCTGTTTTCTGAAGGGGGCAAGGAACACAAAGGTCTTGTCTTCGCTCTGGAATAAAGGTGAACTTTTAACTTGAGCTGCCAGCGCTGGTCGAAACCCCAGGAGAGATAAGGCACTTTGCATATTCTGCTTATTGATGGCAGTGGGGAATGAGGAAAGGGTAAGAATAGGATGGGCATTTCTCTGACTAATATGGGAGGAATACAACGGTCTGGTCTCTGATTAGACTTTACTATATTTGGCATGAAGTAAGAATAGATTTTGCCCAAGTGAAAACAGTATTTCTACACGTTCACCGGTGCTTGCCTCGCTTGCCTTTGGCCGTGCAGCTTGTGTTGCTGGGATTTTCCCCTGACGGATTTCGGAGCATGCGGGGCAGGCTGTGCGCTGCGGAGGCACAGCTTCCTCAGGGCTTGAAATGCCTTGGAAACTCCACCCTGCCTTCCGTCTCCCTTCACCTCCCGTAGCCAGGTCACAGCATGTTGGCCTCGTATCACGCAATGAACTTATCAAACACCTTTTTTTTTCTCTAGAAAACGATGCAGGAAACTTTCTCTTGCAGCTACCTAAGTCACGTTCTCATCCTTCCTGGAAGTTTTCTTCTTGAATCATGCTTTTGTCCTTTGCATAATCTTAGAAAAGCATGCCGCTTTTACAAAGGAGCTATGAAATTGTTGCGATAAGTGCTCAGTAGACAGGGGCCTGTCCGTCGTGCCCCAGGCGGTGAGCAAACCTCCCGTGAAAGGCTGCTTTCTCCCTGGGCTGGATCCCAAGGGCATTTAAGGCAAATTTGCTCTGTTGCTTTCACCGCTCTCAGCCGGCCGGTGTGAGGTTTGAGGGAGTTTGATGTGATGCTGTGATTTTATACCAGCTGTCTGGCTGCGGCCACGCTGTCAGTGGCCTGGGGGGGGGTGGCGACAGGACCCCCGTGTCCTGAGCCCTGGTCTCCTGCGGGGGGGGGCAATAATCAGGGATGCCCCGGACACAAGTCCACCGCAGGAGATTGCAGATTAAAAAGAGCTGGGACTCGTGCTGAGGTGGGAGGGTGGCAGAGCAAAGCAGAAACAGGCAACGGAGCAGAGAGGGGAATGAAAGTGCCCAAGGAAGCCAGCCCCTGCTGTGCCTCTCCACGTGCTGGCTCACGAAGCCACGGCGATCGCGTGCAGTTTCCTTGTGGAAAAGGCAGATCAAGGGCTTGTTAGAAAACGAGTACTGTCTTTTCCCAGCACCGCTGTAGGAGGCCTTGCTGGCTGGGACTGTGTCTAAGACAGCTCAGGCAGCAGCACTGCAAAATTACTTTTTCTTCCTTCCAACAAACGCTGCCTTACCAGCCTGAGCCGGTGGAGAACAGAGAAACACACTCAGCCTTCACAGATCCTTGGTCTCTGTTGCAGGAGGAAACTGTTATAAGCTGCAGCAATTCGCTGTGATCCAAATGAAAACGCGGCTTGCAGGTATTGCAAAATGCATTCTTGGCGCTGTGCAGATACTGCAAGTTCATCACCTGGAAAGGAAGGTCCTGCCCACAGCCCCGGTGCAGATACCTACTGTCCGACTCCATTGTTGTACATACAGAGCCAGTTACCACGGCTCTTCATGCTCGAGCCCTGTTTATCGCAAAGTAAATCTGCCTACGAGTAGTTAGTGAACCCCTGCATTGAAGATGGACGTGCATCTTCTGAAGCTCCTGCAATGCAGCCGCTTCTGGGGTGGAGAAGTGCCGCTCTGCTGCGTGTGCTCAAAGTATTTCTGAGTCGGGTTCATCTGGCCACTGAAAAACGCTTTAGTGCCTGCAGCAGCTGCTGAAATTAGGAGGAAATGAAATACCTTCTTCTGGATTAGATATTGCAAAATCTCTCATCCCAGCCTGTGTGAAAGTTCAGCTGCTTCCTTTGTTTATGAGGTGAAGGATATTTTTGTCAACTCCAGTGTTTGATTTTTTTTTTTTTATTTTTAAATAAGTGTCTGTTTCTCTATTTATTGGAAGTCTAAAACCTCTTTGTACTCTTAAAATCAGCTTTTAGCAGCTGGGCTTTTCATTAAAGGTGCTGATAGGTCATGTGTTATCGCAGGTGACCTTCAAGAACAGTAAAGGGCAGGTTTTGATCCTGAAGGTGATGGTGGGAAAAGATGAAGCCCTCCTACCGGCGTCGTTCCAGGCGAGGGCCCCCCGCGGCGCCTTTCCATATCTCTTTCTTGCAGCCGCACTATCTCAGCGGTGGTTTGGGGACTTTTTCTCTCTTTGCCTTTCCCTGGTCAGTGAGTCTAACCAGCAGCAGTTCCTCCTGTGCTGGGCATAGAAAGAGAAATGCATGATAGAGGGTCCCACACATCTGCAGCCATGAGACGTACAGGTCACTAACCAGCCCGGACCTGACTTCTGTACGTGGTGAAGGATGTTCATGACGTGGCTCCTTCTCTTTTTGGCGTGTGTGCATTTGTGACAAGGCCATTGCTTGTTAGACTTTGAAAATGGCTGCGGTGGAGCTGGTGAAGAGCTGCCTTTGGCTACCCCCAACTGCTCAAAGTCGACTTCTGGCTCTCGTCGGACGCAGTGAAGGATTGGTCCAGGCACTTGTCCTACCTAGGCTGCTCTACTCTGGTTAAACACACCGGATTAAATTATTCCTGATCCGTACTGAAATGAAAGGAAAACCAGACCCTCAGGGTTTTTTTTGTCATGGACACTTTATACTCAGTGGAGGGAAGCTGGTCTCGTAATGGAAATAGCGGAGGGGGCAGCCTGGGCGGCCAAGGGGACTCCCTGAAGGTACTTCATGATGTACCCTGTCCTTCGGACCGTGGGCTCTTTTGGGGCAGGGACTCTGATGTGACTCCCCATGACTATACCTTAGTCGCTTTCTGTGACGCAAACGATATTTCATATACCCAGAGCAGGTGTTTTATGGTGGTAGCCGTGTTCCTCGAGTAGCAGGAGGCAGAGCTCCACCTTTGCGAGGCGTGCGTGGCTTTCCTGAAGCAGGCTGCAAAACGCCTGCAGTTATTATGGAGGAAAACTTGTGTTTCCTCAGTCTTATCAAAGCTGGACAGTCTGCTCTATATATGACTTGTTTATTTATGATCTCTTTTGTACCTTGTGAAATGACTAAAGAAAAAAGTAACTGCCGTCCTCAAAAACTATGTAGATAATTACTGATGATGAAATAGCTGCTCTCGGCAATACTTGCATAGTTTTACGTTTTCCGGGCAGACCTCTCTGATCCTTCAGTTAATAATTACACATGAGAAGGTACCAACTTATGGCAGGGTGATATGGAAGTAGTAGAAGATGCAAAGTAAACTTGACAATGTCAGGAAAACAATGTTTTGTTTTGGTTTTGTGTAAGTGTGCTCAAATGTATCCAGCAAAGAAGTGGAATTAATGGCCTCTTCTCATCAGTTATCCACCCTTCCCAACAGAAATGGCCCTGACCATTTCTGGCTTTGCGAAGGAGGTGCAGTAACGCCGTTGAGGAGCGCTTGTGCTGATCCAGAGGCAATCTGGCACGGCCCTTTCTTCGGCTTCGCGGATGGCATCACTTTAGACTAATATGACGTGACTCATCAGATCAATCTCTTGAGCAGACAGTCTCTTGACATCAAACGCGACAACAACAAGGCAACGACACTGCTATAACAACTGCAGAGCCTTGAACTGAGCTCTCTGGGATGACATCAGAAGGGGTATTACCTCCGAGAAGTGCCTGCCCATTCTCCCCCACCTCTGTTCTGCCTTGCAGTGACCTTTTTGCTTCTGCAGTACGCTTTCTCAGGAACTAATTATCGAGTCTGGAGTAGTTTTGCTCATACTTTGCTTTATCTGAGATCCCTGTCGCCAGCCAATCTCCCCCAGAAAACTGGCTCTCCAAACCGCATGGCTGGCTCTTCAGCCTCAGGTGAATTGCAAAACCCCACGTAGTTTCACCTTCCTGTTGTAACATTTCATTATAAGTTTTCCACCCCCCACCCTACCTCTGCTTGAATTCTCTGAGAATGGCGAAATACATCAAAGCCTTTGGAACTAGGAATTGCCAAAACCAAGGCTGTTTCCTACTCTTCTTGTTTCTGCCGACACCCGCAGTGCCTGCCGACCTGGAGCAACGTGCTGTCTGAACCTCCCCTGGCCGTCTCCTCTGCATACAGAGGTTGCAGCTCCTCTAAGATCTTAGTTGTCTTTGGCTTCTCCCATTCAGGGTAAATACGTTTAAACCTTTACGGAAATACGTTGTGGTTTGTGTCTGCTCTGAGACGGGAAACCAATCAAGTGTGCTTTGTTGAGAGTCTTGGTTCCAGCTTTTCCGAGAGCCACGTTAACAGAGCGGTGTAAAGGTGAGCTTGGCCCCGGCTTGGCTGCCAAGGAGAAGCCTGTGAGGGTGGGTATGATGTCAGGGAGTCGCCACGGGTTTTGCCACCGCAGAGACTGGTAGCTTCTAGGTAAGCACGGTCGTAAAGAATAAACTCGCTGGATGAAGTGATTTCCTCTCTCTCCGTAAAACCCCTACCTTTTGAACCAGGTAGATTTAACAGCACGTGCTTTTGACGGACCCTCTGCGAACAGAAGGTGGAGGGTCCGATTCCGGGGCTGTTGAGGGCAGCGAGCTGCTTTGCATCGCCTTTCCGCAGGGCAGCTCCGTCGGGCTCCATGAGCCAGGAGGCGCCCCGGACATGCCGTCAAAGGGGTTTTCCCACCAAACCTGTGCACGGGACCAAAGCGCGCTCTGTATAACTTTCCCTTCCCGACAGAGGACAGATATCCAGCAGCAACAGGATATCCAGATGGAACTGCAACGAAAACACTTCCTTTGTCCCCAGGAACTGCCATCCTGCTGCGCAGGAGCCGCCTCACGTGCTCATGAAATGCAAACCAAGGCCCTGCTCACCGTATTTTCTGGCCATCCAGAAGGAATCTTGTTTGGCTTCCTAGTCACGTTCTGAGGGGGTTGTTTGGTAGATGGAAAATCACCTGCAGCTGTTGCTGAGGGTTTTGAGACACCAGGTGTAACTGGAAAATGAAAGGGGAGGCAGGGCTGAGCCTCCCAATTTGGGCTCCAATAATGGTAATGATTCAATAATTACCATCAAAGAAGAGGAGGAGGGAGGACGGCGAAGGTGGTTTGATCACACAGATGCCCATCAGCCAAGTCGTAACCTGAGGCATGCTAAAGGCAGCAGTTCAGTGAAAGGACAGGCTTTCCAGGGCTGTAATTACCGGTCCTGCAGTGCCTCCGGGCAGCGGGGAGCTGGTTCCACGGGAAGAGCTGCTGGTCGCCCTGGGTGGGTACGGACGCCTGGCTTGGTGGGGGACAGAGCACGAGGCACTTGGAGCTGAGTCTCCATCGCATATTTACACCTGAGAAGCTTTGGGACTTTTTAAGTTACGCCCTGGGGGATGTGTTTGTTCATCCTTCGCTCCGGCAACGTTGGCATCAGCGTCTCCCATTAATTTCTGAGAGAATGCAAACGTTGAGATAGCTACCAGAAATCCCTTTGAAGCGAAGTATCAGCAGATGGGACAAAGCAGTAAAGAAAAGAGATTTGTAACGGCTGGCACACGTCGAGTCGTCCCTAATTCATACTTTACAACAAGCCATGTTCTTAATCGCTTTTTGGGACCGGTGTGAGCGCAGCCCAGGCTGCAGGCAGCTCCGACAGGCACGTCCGTGCAATATAGCCGCAAACACGACGCGTCCATCCCCGGAAAGGTACTTCAGTTCACAGCACGTGTTGCCGCCCGAGTGGCGTCCCTGACACCCGGGGGTGATAGATGGAGCCGGCCGCAGGGTCAGGCTCGCTTACCAGCATTATTCTAGTAAGGATGTGATAAGATAAGATGCTTCTCCTCCCCAGCTCTCTGAACTATGCCCCTGGCACCTGCACCCGGCAGTATTTGCATGTTAAAAGCAAGGGGGCAGGTAAGAGGCATGTGGTAGTTTGCCACATTACGGAATTTCTGCCAGCGTTACTGGGCGGAGGAGGAAGCGCGGGAACGCCTGCGCCCTGCCTTCTGCTCCAGCGTATTTAACCACGGGAGTCGTGCCCGGAGCCGCATCTCTGCTCAGCCTCCAGCTGCCCTGGGGCGGGAGGAGCAGGCTTGGGGGAGGTGCGCCAAGATGAGCTGCGGCAGGTACCCAGTGAGCGTGAAGGCTGTAGGCTTGATGCAATGCAGAAAGCAGAAGGTACTTTAATTTTTTTTTTTGTTGGACTTTTTTTTTTCCTCCTTAAATATTTACAAATTGGGAAACTAGAGGGCTTTCTGAGTTACTCTTACAGGGGTGTACTTGCTCATTTCCCCACAGTGTTGGGATTAGAGCCTTGTGATCTAGGACAGAGGTCTTGCACTTGTTTTTTAATGGTCTTAATATCATAAGAAAACAGTTATCTTGGATTCTGCTGCCTTTCTCTTCACAGCGTCATAAATTTCTTCTGGTTTTAACAATTATTACCCATTTGGGGCCCTAAAATTAAGGAAATATTTTTGTAGGTCTAATGTTTAATTTAATTTTTAAATGTGACAGTCTTGCAGCCTAAAGCTGAACTAAGCCACAGGTCCTGGCAAATGCTGATTGCTTGAAAGCATCCAATATTGAACATTGTAATTAAAAAAAGTGCACTTCTTCTCCCTTCTATTTTTCCAGAACTACATGATGTTTGTGTCTTGGTCAGATCAGAACAACATTCTCATCTACCGGACATTCGAAGAGTTCAAGAGATTCCATGTAAGCGACTATTTCCCTGAAAATAGGATTCCCATCCTGGGGAGGGGGGAAGGAGCCCAGCCGTGTGTCGGGGCTGCGAAGCATCACTATTCTCTCCTCCTCCTCGCTTTTAGAAAGAGCTGAAGAGAAAATTCCCCGTCGAGAGCGGCTCACTCGGGAGATCTGACCGGACAATCCCCAGGTTTAAAGGTAAGGAGAACAAATCCCTGATGGACCAACAAACACGACAGAGCTGTCGGGGACAGTCGTAAGTGACGACACAGACTTCAGTCTCTGAGTCTGGCCTTCCTCTGGAACAGATTAACAGCTCCTGCTCGTGGCACGGTACTGCTGGGTTACATCCACGTGCTTGCGTCTACTACTGACTTAAAATAACCCAGAAAGGTTTGGTTTTTTTTTAATAGATAATTGCACTTGGTAAATTAATGTTACACTTTAAATATTGGCCCAGAGCTCCTTGTAACATTTACCTGTGAACAAAGATAAATTTTAGATATTCAAAAATTGTAGCAGGAGCTATTAAAATGGTAGGGAGGCGGAGCCAGCTTCTGTCTCGGCTTCTTGCCGTTTGGGCTCGTGCGGGGAAGGGTGGTAGGTGAGGGCACCCCCGTGTTCAGGCAAAAGATGCTGCTCTCAAGGCGTCCAGATCTGTTGTTGTCTTACACCAACTTTGCTCTTGTTATTTTAAAGATGCAAATGCGAAGCAGAGGAAGAGTGGGAAGCTGAACAGGTGCCTGGAGATACTGAAACTGCTGGAAACTTACTCCCAGGAGCTGCTGAAAACGGATGCTAAAATCTCCCAGGGTGAAGATGTGATTCAGTTTTTCAAGGCGCAGACCCAAGACCTAGATCCCTCCTTTCCTGAAAACAGGTATGAAATCATATTTGTGGTTTTTGTTTGTGTGTGTCTTCATGAAACAGAAATGTTATAGAATAAGGGTAGAAGGGGAACAACAGTTACGTACTGGGGCAGCTGAGCAGGGAAGTTCTACTGAATGCTTTATCTAAAGCATGTTTATGTCGTTTCTGACGCCTAAGCTTTTCTTGGCCTACTGCGTAGATAATTTTACCAGAATCAATACTAAACTCAACCTTCCACGTGAGTTTTCAGTAAACTGATTTTAAACTTTACTTTTCAGTGTTGTGATCATGCCATCAGAAATTGGAGGGGAAAAGAAAAACCAGCCGCGGCAGCACCTCGCCTCTATTACACACCCCCAGGCATCCCAGAGCTACCGATGCATAGAAACCTTTGAAACCAAAGACACAAAGAACAGGGCTTTCAAAGTCGCTAAGAAGGAAATCGTTGAAGTGTTAATGAAGGACATGACGGGTAGGTGCGACAGGGATTCTTCCGTTTCAGGGATGGATGGTGTAGATTGATTCATCGCTTGGCAAATGCCGAGTCGGTCGCAGCACGGGTGCGGGTGGGTGTTTGTACGTGTGGCGTGCTTGCCCGGATTTACACGGGAGGAAAGAACAAAGTGTCAGCAGGGCCTCGGCCAGGCTCTGAGCGGCTCTGCAGAATGTCCCTGCCGTCTCTTGCGGCAGAGCAGCCCCTACCCAGGGATTATGGTCATCTGTCTACTTGCAGGCTGTTAAAAACCTTTTTTTTTTTTCCCCTTTTCTGTCTGCTGCAGGATGGTGGCTAGTGGAAAACGCAGACAAGCAGATAGCCTGGTTCCCAGCCTCGTACCTGGAAGACATTGACGTCCACAAGGACATCCAGAATGCCTTGAGCTCAAAGGAGGAGGGTAAGTCTGCTTCTGGCTCCCAGGGACACCACGTTCCTCCTGCAGAAAATGAGTTCCGTAAAACCCCCGCCACTTCAACCATTG
>NW_008825253.1:379584-385870 GCF_000699105.1 Pygoscelis adeliae
TGTGGGTCCCTGAGCAAATCAGTCACTTACAGGGACACTTGTCATGCGAGCTCTCGCTTGCTCCCCGGGGCTGCTGAGCTGGTCGGTCACAGGGACGGAAGCATTTTCTCCGCAAGGCAAAAACGACCTCCCCCTTCTCTCTGCAGGCAGCCTGTACTTTGTCATGCGGGCCTACGAGTCTCAGAAGGCAGACGAGCTCTCGCTGAACAACGGTGTCGTCGTGGAGGTGGTCAGGAAATCCGACGATGGCTGGTGGCTGATCCGGTAAGGAGGCTTTTCCGACGCTCTCGTTTCCCGAGGGAGCCAGTTACCTGCTGCAGGTGCTTCTCGCCTGCTCTTCCCCAAGTGGGGTGCAGAGGAGCTCCCCCTGAGTTGACTGCCCTTGGCTTAGGGACAGTTTCCCCTTCCTCATGCCCCGTGTACAGCATTGGGCTGAGTCCTCACCTGCTTCCCTCGGCTGCTCTGCTCCCTCCCCTCGGTCTGAGCTGGGAGAAGGGCTCTCTTCAGTGTGGCTTTCCATCCTTCCCCTTCAGATACAACGGCCGTACTGGCTACATGCCCTCCATTTGCCTCCAGCCCTACAAGAATCCTCACCACAAGCTCCAGACCATCATAAGCTGCGGGCTCAATGTCTCCACCCCGAACCTCTGCTCCTCCCTGACGGCTCCCCAGCCCCAGGGCGAGGCCGCGGGACAGCACAGGGTGCAGGCCTGCTCTTCCCTTGAAGAGGGGACTGAAGAGGACGTGAGCTCTCTGAGAAGCAGATCAAGGTCTCGGCCCAGGGCCAGCTCCACCCCGGACCTGGAGTCAGACAGCTCGTCCCTCAGCTTGGGGAGCGGCAGCGAGCGGGACGGCCGGCTGAGCTGGAAGCCTGACTTGTCAAGATCTCTGCCCGAAGTCGAGCAGGCCAGGAGCTCTCCCCTGGGGCATGCCTTGGCCACACACAGCAGCAAGTCTCCACACCTCACCCACAAGGACAGGAACGATTCTGGCTTTGTGGAGTCATCTGCAGCTGATCTAAGTCACTCCCTCACGGACCCAGACTTGGCCGCTTGTGTCCCCAAGGTGCCCGTGCGCCCCTCAGCCCACGAGATCCTCCAGAAGTGCAGCACCGTCACGAAGCGAGCCGTGCAGCAGTCTGCCTCCCGGCCGGCCCTCTGGGCTCTGCTCCCTCTCCCGAGCATGCACTAGTGCCCCCGGGGTGGGGGGGGGCACAGACCCGGCCCTGGGCCAGCACCACCACCGAGAGCCCGGCACCCTCCTTCAAAAAAAACGCGGGAGCCGAGGGCAGTGGCGCGGGGAGCGTCGGGGCTCGGCACTGTCGCTTTCCAAGGACATGGTTAGATCCCGACGGAACATGCATGCGAACATCGCTTCCCTGGGTAACACCAATTCGTGCCGCAGCTTGCGCAGGGAGGCCGGGGAGCCAGGAGTTACTTTACCGGAGTTAGCGGGAGAGGATTTAGTGGTTGAACTCATCAGGGCAGCTGCGGATCTGGCAGCTCCTCTGTCAGTTAGAGGTCACTTCAGATTCAGATAATTCTCCCTCAGGCAGGTATCGATCCTGCAACGTAGCATGTGAAAATTTCTCGATCGTTCTTGCCCTATTCCCTGCCCCGGGGCTGGCTGGCAGCGCGCGGCAGCCACCCGGGAGAGCAGGAGGGGAACCCAGGCAGAGCAAGTGACTTAGAGTCGCCCAAGAAATCCAGAGCTACAACTGCTGGTGGTGCGTAGGGATGGGACGGTGCAGCCGTGGGCGAATGTCACTTACCCGAACCCCCTATTTTATATATTTCTTTAAACTCTTTGCTTTTTGGTGGGGTTTTTTTTTTATTTTTTAAAAAGTTAGATCAACTCGGGTAGCGGAGAACCGGCCATCAAACGTATGAATTGGCTGGATCCGCTGAATGGCCGCGAGAACAAAAAAAACCCTTTGGCCAGGAACCTCATCCCCGACTGCTCCCGGCAGCGATGTCCATGCGGGCGCAGAACCAACAAGGGCCGCGGTGCAGCTTGTTTCCCAGCCGGGCCAGGGGGCCAGAGCTCACTTTCATAAACAAAACATTCCCCTTTCAAGGGGGTGTGACAGTTACTGAAACCGACCGCGATTCTTGTCCTTAAGTCGTCATGTGCTAGAATTGAGTGAGAAAAATAGTTAGAGGAAAACTTAACACTTTTATACAGATTGCTAACTTTTAGTTGTTCTCCCAGGTATTGGTTAATTTTTTTGGAAACAAGCAATTTAACCAACCTGTGAGGTGTTTGTGTTGTTCTAAGTCTTACACATTTTTGTCTCTGAAATAAAATACATGTAAATATCTACGAAGACCGCTTGGGGTTTTTTTTATACTTTAAAACGTTGCTAGCTGGGGAATTAGAACGGCGCTTATCCCCCTCCCGGGCGCCGGCGAGAGACCGGCCTTGGCCCAGGCTGCGTTTTGCCCAAGCAAAGAAAACATTCGATGACACGGCGCTGATCAAGACGCGCTGCCTGGCTGGGCTTCGGGGTGTGACACGACATCGCCAGCAGCGTCTCCCACCTCCCTAAAGCCTTTGAATCCCCAGTAGAGCAGCTGCTGGTTCGGAGCCAGGTTCTGCCTTTTCTCCACACTAAGGTGCTGTCCGAGTGTCCGGGCCTGAAAAGGCAAAGGGAAACCACAGCGTGGCCAAAGGAACGGCCCCTTCCCCTCACTAAGCCCCAAGGAGACCGAACGCTGGACTCGTTTTAGAAACTCAAACTTTAAAAATTTATTATAAAATAGAGGAACGGTCCGGCTGCCGCCCCCTGGGGGGAAGCAGTTCAGGCTCTGCCCTCCGGACAGGGGAACTGGCGGGAGGAGGGTCACGAAGTCACGTCTTCCTGCTGGGCCGCATCAGCCAGCCTCATGTTTTGCCACATGAAATCAATGAACATGGAGGCCTGCAGCAAGCGGCTCAGCCTCTGAAAATGGCGCTCTGCAAAGAGAGAAAGCCAGTGGTTAGCATCACAGGGGGGAAAGCTCACCAGAATGGGGTGCAGAACCCTCTCTTCTCTTTAGACCAAGGCAAACGGGGAATATTCACAACGCAGGAGGAGACCTCAGGCTCGCAGCCCGCCCCTGCCGCGTGACTCACCGGTGTAAGGCAGCAGGGACTCCACGGCAGCTTTAATGCCCGAGTACTGCAGGAGGCTGTCCGGTGCTTCGTGCTTCAGGAGGGTTTCAATGACAGCTTGGGCCTCGTGGCAGTTTCGAGAGTTCGTGTTCCACGTCACCAGGAACGTTAACACCGCCTCTAGGGAGGAAGGGAATTTGTACCCGCCGGCCGCGCCACGGGCGCTGGCGCGCAGGAGACGCCACGTTAGAAAAAAACCGGAGGGGCGGAACGACTGTGCCCAGAACCGTTTGCTTGAGCCGTCACAGGGACGTCCTAAGCGAGGGGGGGGGAACGGCCAGGCAAAGCCCCTCTCCCCAGCCCAGAGTGGCGCCACGAGGAGCACCAGAACAAAGAAGCTGGCCCCGGGCAGCAGTCCCGCCCGCGGGTGGTGGGAGCTCAGTGGTAAGCACCGAGTCTAGGGAGATTCTTCTCCTCTGAATTTCAGTTGAGTAAACAAGCCCCTAACCTGAAAGGTTTTAGCACTTAAACCATGTTGCAACAAACCTTTCTGATCCTTCCGGAGCCGGACAATGTTCTCTTCCAGGTGCTTTCTCCCGTCAGTTTCCTTGAGGATGGCTGCGGAAAAGAGGAATGAGGAGTCCGTGCAAGAGTCCGGCCCGTGCGCCCGCGGGCTGCGAGCAGGGAGACCACTGTTATCTGGGGTGATTTCACCGAGGAAAAGGGGAGTCGTAAGAGAAAGGGAAAACCGAGGCTTTCAGACAATTAGACTTTGCAGTCTTCGTCTGCCTGGAAGAGACGTTCTGGAACGCAGAGAGGGCAGAAAAATGCCTTCAGAGCACACGGTGGACTCACCTTTGACCACCATCAACACAGTGTGCGGACGATCCAGAGAGATTGCCAACCCCAAAGCTTTGAGGTATCTTTTCTCATGAAGCAGGTTGGAAAGCTCTTGCTCTCTGGAAAACAAATCAGGGTCACGAGAGTGAGACAAACATTTGGTTAGTGGAAAAAGACGCTGTACAGAAAGTAGCAGATTTGGCAATAAGAGCGCGCAGAGATTTAACGCCAAGAAGTTAATGCTGCTTGCCAACGAATGCCTCAGTGCCCTCATTGTGCAGATAATTACGCTGGCACGTTCAAGGGCTCCCTGAACTATTCAGTGCTGGCTGAGGCAGGAGAAAGTGAAAGCGGGTCTCGGCGGTTTGACTTTGCTTATCTTAGCAGTGCATAAACATGAAACCAGTCAATTGTCAAGCTGACAGTATTGCAGCAAGGCTCGGCAGGAACCGAAGATAAACTACAAGGTAGAAGAGACTACTGTGCCTTGACGGCCTCCAAACGGCTAAACGATGTAATACTCGGGTTAGATGGAGCTGGGTGGCCGTAGGTGTGGGCGGTTTCACTGGACAGCGTTCGCCTTTCACAGCTCATTACTGCACAGGATCAACTTACTTCATAATCTGCTCCTCCTGTTTAGCTTGTGCCTCTTTCTCTTCAGTTTCAGTGACATCCTATAAAAATCCAGAATATAACTTTGTCAAATCTCGCTTTAATAGAGACAAATTTTTATTTAGCCAACAAGTGATTAGGAGACCAGTTTCTGCAGCGGGATCTCTAGGTCAAGTAACTTAAGCGTTAAATCCAGCAACTCGCAACTTCCCTCCAAACCACCTTTAGAACGCCACCGGGCAGGCTGCTGAGGCCCATCTGCTGTTCCTTTGACATCATCAACTGGGGAAACACAGTATGGCCAAAAAAAAAATAACCCCAAACCCCAAGATACGCCTCACTGACCCAATTTCAAAGTGCGGAAGATGAGGAGAGCATGTGCCGTGCTGGAACAGTGAGGAACACGCCACTGGGGTCCCGAGCTCTCCACTGCGTTCTCATTACTGACCCAGAGAGGGAACACGGGAAGACGCCGTACCGTACCTTCCACAGCGTGATGCAGGAGTCACTGGATGCTGTCACAACCATATCGTCTTGCTTGTTAGAGTGAAGACCCCAGATTTTATCCTCGTGACCATCTAACGTTTTCACACACTCATTTGTTTTAATTGTCCAGAGTTTCAAGAGACCGTCAGAACCGCTTTTGGAAGAGAAAGGAACGTAACAAAAAGAATCACTGGATAGATCCATTCTCGCTCTGCCCCACCTTAAATCTCAGATAAACTTGTCCCATTCCAACGCCTTTCAAACAGGAGCAGAATTAACCAAAAATGTCCCGGGTGAGATGCACCCTTAGCTCTGCCTGACTACAGTGCTTGTCACTGACCCAGCAACGTCACGGCAGCTAACTGGAATCCACAGTGTTGGATGGAGGAGAGAGGTCCTCTTCTGGAGAAGAGGAAGGTAAGTTAGCCCCTGCAGGAAGCTTGGCATAAACACGGCATCTTCCTATCAGTCTTTCCAAAACTAAATCCGTTGCACAAGACTCTTCCGTCTTGCTGCTGATATCAGCTAAGAGATTTCTTTTCCGATTAGTTCTGGCATCTTCCCCTGGGCTCCCGGCGTAGGCACTTACCTGCTGAGCAGTTGTGTTCCTCGGCTTACAAAAATGATCTTCAGTACAGAGGCGTCGTGACCTTCAAAAGTCTGGAAAACAGCAAGGAAGCTCAAAAGCGTCAGAGTCGTTGCCAGGCCTTTCAAGAGAGCCCTCTTTCAAGAGGATAACATTTACTCCTAAAGCCCACATAGGTAAGTTCCAAAAAGCAGCCTCTATCCTCAGGACTTTTACTGTAGAGGTTGAAAGGGCAGTAGGAAATTACTTGTCCCCCCCCCAGTGTTGCTTCAAACCACCTGCTGCTTGCTTAAAACTTGTAGCCCAAGGTCACGTTGCAAACGGTCTGAATGGCGAGGCCAGCTGCACAGGCACCTCCCCAGAAGGCTGATCCCCCTGCCACCGCATGAAGCGCCCACCCAGTGAGGTAACGCTGCTGGGCAGAACACGGCACGGAGTGGCAACTGCCTTCTCATTGTCTTAGCGAGACACTACTGGACTGGAAAGGTAGTTCTCCTACGGAGCGAGCCTGAAATTTAAACTTGTGTGTTTTTCCTTCACGGCCACAGCTGCGTCAGGCAAAGCCAGCTTCCTTTCAAGAGCGTGAACGTGCTTTTCCCCCCGCGATCAACCACGCTGCGCATCGGTTAGCTAGAAAAGAAAGGTGGCTTGAGTGCTGGGCAGACGCTC
>NW_008825253.1:385886-392824 GCF_000699105.1 Pygoscelis adeliae
CAGATCCCAGATCCTGGAGGACAAGGCTAGACCTGGAGAGCTCTTCCTTCAGCGTGGCCACGCTGCTACATTGCAGCTGCACTCTAACTAGCACATGCTTTTCTAAAGCGGCCTTAATCAATCCCCGTACCGCGCAAGGGTTGCCAGAGCAAGGGGCAGTCTGAGTTCTCGTTACCTTCAGACAGCTGAAGTCCCGAAGACCCCAAAGCTTCAGGGTCCCATCTGCTGAAGAGGTGGCCAAGACCTGATCCACTGGGGAGAACTGCACACACCAGATTCCACGCTTATGTCCGGCGAAGACACCCAGCAAAGAGCAATCAGAACAGGACCACAGCTTGGCCAGCCGATCCTGCGAGCCTGTGGCGATGAGCTTGTCATTCGGAGAAACTGTCACGCTGTTTATGTCCTAGAGAAGTCACGCAAGTACAGAGAGCACAAAGAAGTTTAAGTCTTCGCTCTTGCTGTCGGACAGGTAATAAATGTAGGGTACAGTGCAGGAGAGGAAGATTTAAGTATTAAAAGCATGTTCTAACGTAAGGTGGAGCTTTACCTTGTCATGGCCCCTCTCAGTCACTTTTGCGTGAAGGGTTTCTGGACTGGAGATCAAGGCTGCTTTTGCTTTGGAAGCGAGGGATTCCGGGATATTCCAGATCTTGATTGTGCAGTCCTGGCTGCTGGTTACTATGAAGCTTTCTTTCAGTCTGAAAGGAATAAAAAAGTCAAGCGTAAGGAAGCAAAACAGTGGCTTCCCCTGCACAGAAAAGAAGGCCTTCTCCTCCCCTACTGGGATCTACACACAGTCAGTTGCTCTGCCGGGGCGTGAAACAGAATGCTTTTATGTTTTTTCAAACTTTTATGTTTTTTCATTTTACTTAGGTCCCTGGGATAGCCTCCAGCAGTTCAGACATCAGGCAAGAGCACCGCTAGCTCTCTTCATTTACAAAGGTACATCGCAGCTCTTCACCAGGCAAGCTGGGCTTCCAGCCTGTTAGGCACCACGAAGAAAGGAGAAGAGCTGATACACAGGCATGCTATTCAAGCAAGCGCCTTCACAGACACCACGCCTTCACGCCCCAACCCTCCTCTCCAGATCGCTCAAGCGTTATCTGGCAACTTATCCAGCTGCTGCTCTTCAAGGCAAACGAGAGCTAAGGCTGACAAAGAAATGCAAACTCCACAGCTTATGGACGGGCAGATGCGCACGCAAAAAGAACTCGTCCTTCCTTCAAACTCAGAGCACCACGACAAGCTGGGACCGAGAATGAGAAACAGAGGCAGGCATCCGCCAAAACATTCACCCCGAGGAGCAGCAAAGCAGCCATGACTCGTGCTTGCAAGGGTAAACCCCTGTCCGATTTTTATTACCTTGAGCAAGAGACAGCGCCTACCCCATGCGCGTGACCCAACCCTTGGGCAACACAGATGACCCTTCCGTCTTTGTTCATCCGCCAGACTCGAAGGCTTTTGTCCTGTAATGGGAGAGGACAGAAACCGCTGTGCTTTTTTGACAAGCGAGCAGCTCCCCATGCATTCACCACATCCGTGAGCCTGACTATTCGCTTCTTTTCAAGCTTGAACCTGCATTTGTCAGGGCAGGTGAGGGCAGACGCAGCCGAGCAGGGTGCGCTGCAGTCTGGGATTCCAGCGCGGAGGTTTATTTCTGGGTGCATCAGGGCAGTCGGCACCTTTTCTTCCAACGCGTTTTTGGCACGCGGCTCCCCATCGGCCTCACACCGATGACATCTCTGAACTCTAATGCAAGAGCAAGACGCTTGGAGAATGAGACATCTCCTTTCGGGCTAATACACGGTCAATCGCGTTTCCCCAGGGACAACGTCAAAAAGGGATAGTGGAAGAACCTTGTATTTGGGGGATGCAGCAGACAAGAATTCCGCCTGAACAAAATCCCCTTCTGGATCGCCAAAAAGGAATACGACAACTCTGCCCATAAAGATCACTAGAAACGAAGAGTTTCATTAAGTGACGAAAACTAACGCACCTTAGCACAGCTGACGAACATCAGGCCTTTTCTGAAGACGTCCAAAGCAAGAACTGTTTCTAAACAAAAGAAGAAAAAACAGCTGGATGCAAAGTAATACTGAAATCGGACAACAGAAATGCGTGAATTAATGAGTCCCCCCCTTACTGACCCGGGGACGGGTTTGGGACACTCGGGAACGAATCCACACCCGGAGCGACTGGCTGCTCACGGCATTGGTGCGAGTCTGCCGCCTGCAGCCACAAAACTGCATCCAGAGCTCGCACTCACACACCTACATCTTTAGCTCCAATTTAAATTGATCTCACTGCTAGTGAAAGGGACGGAACTGACAGGCCTGGAAAAAGAAAACTAGCGTTTGCAAAATCAGGACAGCATAATATATGCTTTCTCCACACAACTCCAAAACCTGTTGCGGTGCTGTTCCAGAGGGAACTCAAGGACTCCACTCTCCACGCAAGCGCCGTGAGAGAAGCTGGATGAAGGAATACTTGCACATCTCCCCCCCCCCCGCCAGAGCTGACCACACGCACCTGTGTGGCCGTAGAGGATCTGGCAGTGTGACGTTGCCAGTTCAAACACTTTCAGCTGAGGGCTGTTGGTAGCCACAACAATGTGAGAATCGCCAGGCCCAAGGAACTTCACATCCAGAACCTCATCGTTGTAACCTGCAAGCTGCGGATGGCGGGACAGAAATGGTTGAACAGGGAGAGGTCAGCCGGTTAGAGAAGTACCGAATGGCACCATGCTCAGTGAGGCTGCATTACAGTTCCCTTTCAGGTAATACTGCGTGTAAAAAGCGTGTTAGCCGTCAGCTGGAGCACGGGAGGGATTGCTGGCTAGGCCTGTTCTGCTTTCCTTTTCCTTTGTTTGTGTCTGTGCAATATTCCTCCAAACAACCCCACCAGTGAAACCGGCTTTCTGGCTTGTAACCAAGGAACAGTCCAAGTACAGGCAGGAGAGGAGGGCACCCCTGGACAAAGCTTTCACCAGAAGCAGAGCTGATCCCCAAGTGTGGATAAAGGAAGAGGAAAAGGGAGGCTGAGGGTTGTTACCTGCTTCCTGAGCTGAAGCGTTTGAGCGTCATATAAAACAATGTTGTGTTCCACGGACACCGTGACAATTTCGTTTCTCTCGGGCACAAGCATGCACTGGGTGAGACTGCGCTCGCTGGCCTCCTCCTTCGACTCAAAGGGCACAGGCTGGGTATACACACAAGCAGCTGTGGCAACTTCCCAAACTTTCAGGATGCCTAACAAAAATGATGATATAAATTATCTGTCAGAGCCACTGTTTTAGACAGTGATTGTCCAAAGACTATAAACCAAACCCCGGCCTCGTCTACTGGAAAGAGCTGCACAGCTTTAAGGCAGGACTGCGAAGAGATCCAATCACAGCGGCACGAAGGGCCACAAAGTTTTTCTTCTTCAGTCCAAATCAAACTTTTTTGCAGTTTGAAAACACACATAGCTAAAACTCCAGGGCATGCCTGATGAATCCTGCTCATCCACTGCTGCCAGAGGAAGACAGGAGAAGGCTCTGCTCTCCAGCCCTCAGGGTTCGGCCCAAGGCTTCTGCCACACAAAGAATCATAGAATCATAGAATCATTAAGGTTGGAAGAGACCTCCAAGATCATCGAGTCCAACCATCAACCCAACACCACCATGCCCACTAAACCATGTCCCTAAGTGCCTCATCTACCCGTTTTTTAAATACTTCCAGGGATGGTGACTCAACCACTTCCCTGGGCAGCCTGTTCCAATGTTTAACTACTCTTTCAGTAAAGAAATTTTTCCTTACATCCAATCTAAACCTCCCCTGGCGCAACTTGAGGCCATGAAGAACACACATCCCAGGAGTAACGGCGTGCAGCGTCTTAAGTACAGCCCTTCCTCGGCTTCTAAATCTGGCAGCGACGTGCCACGACACTCACCTTTGCTGCCAGCTGTGACAAAGTGCAACCCTTGTTTCTTCACACCCAGTTGAGAGAAATCTCCCTTTTCAGGTAACAAGATGGCAGCTTCCACGCTCTGCAAGAGAGTTGGCCCAACACCAGCTGAGCGCCAGGGACCGGAGTCCCATTTCAGCAACCAGAGCTGCGCGACAGCCCGCTAGCGCCAACAGGCGCACAGCAGCCTCCACCGCCCCAGACCGCACGGCTACCGAGGACAGGCAGGCAGATACAACGTGAGGACAAATTTCTCCCGTGACTGCCCTTCCTTCCTTCTACAGCACTGGGGCAGTGGAGGCGTATGTTTCCTCAACCCGCCCAGACACAACCACACCAGGCAAGGAGAGGAAGAAAATAAACAGCTTTAGAGACAGAGTTTTAAGGCCCCTGGAAAAGTCCAAGGGAGAGAAACCCGATTTCACAATGTACAGGAACGTAAAGAGGGAGAGGTACCATAGGAACTGTGACCTAGAGACTACGAAGGATCTCAAGGGAATAAATGAAATGCAATTTCACCTCGTAGACAGGGACGGTTCGTTTACTTTCTCTGGTTTTCAGGTCCCACACCATGCAGATTTGGAATTGTGGGAAGAGGCCCACGTGGAAGAAGGCACCAGCCTCCCACGCGACAGCACGGCATACTGCCAGGAACACCAGTACCAAGACCCTCAGTCACTCGCTTGTACAGTCGAGCACAGACCGAACATTTAGAATCACAGAATCATTAAGGTTGGAAGAGACCTCCAAGATCATCGAGTCCAACCGTCAACCCAACACCACCATGCCCACTAAACCATGTCCCTCAGCGCCTCATCTACCCGTAGCAGTATTTGTAGCGGTCCTTCCCCTCACAGGACAACCTTCCCAGACCCTACAGAAACAGACAGCCTCTGGCAGGAGGCAGGGTGAAGGGGAGGGAAAGGCTAAGCCTCTGCGAGGTTTTACCTAACGAGCGTGTTTCCATCTGCAAACGCCAGCGAGGTGACGGCACTGAAGTGGCCGTCCAGCAGAGCAACACACTTGCTGGATTTCAGGTCCCAGATGCGGATTTTGTAGTCAATCGAGGAGGAGAAGAGTTGCAGACGGGAGGTATCGGGGTGGAACTCAACAAGGCTAGACAGAAGGAGATGCGCTTGAACAGGACAGGAATAAACTATCTGGCATGAGCCCAATATTTAAATAAACATATATTCTACACGAAGAGTTTGGCAGATCAATTGATGTGAATTTATACCAGGACTTTCTCTGTAGGACTTCATTCCCCTGCCACCCACCAGGAAAATTTACAACTGATCTTTGCCAGTCTCACGCATTCTCAAAGCGCAGATATTCCATTTAGATCCCAACGAATCTCTTGATCAAACTCTTTCCTCTCTGGGCTGAAGTCAGTCGCAGCTCTGCTCCTTCACTAGACCTCTCAAAACTCAGGAAACAGAAGAGCCCAGAACCCGCTCGGAACGGGCCTTTACATTCCATTAACTCAAGGTGTTTCACGTCAGCCCTAGCGTCCAAGCACCACACTAACGACAAATACGACTCGTCCTTACTGTACGACTCCTGAAGATCCTTTTAGGTTGTGCGTGCAGTACTGTTTGATCATATCCCAGATCTTAATGGTGCTGTCACAGCCACCTGGGAAAAGAAGGGCATCTAAGAATGAACTACAGAAGAGAGAGAGACCCAGGAGGTCCAACGTATCAGCAACTGTAAAGTTTCACGGGTCGCAAAGGCAGCGGAAAGAAAAATGAATCCAATAACAACCACCCACACCAAGAGAAGCTCACGGAGCACCTTACGCTTTCAGAGAGCTGGGCAAAACCTGACTGCTCGCAGTCAAACCTGAGGTACAACTGAGTTGCAGGTCACGCCTGACCTCCTCCAGCTCCAAGAGTCCCAGTTCTACGCCAGGACAACTACGCCACGCCGTCTCATAGATGCCCGATTTTTATCAGCATTTTACTAAGTATATTTTAGCTAGAACACCGAAAGGATCCCTTTTTGCCTGCCAGGACGTCACTTCTATTTACGTAAAACCTCTTCTGACTGTGTGTGAATTCAGGAGATCGCTGCCTCAGGCTGTGTCCAGCCGAGCTAAATTGTTCAAAAGCAGAAGGGCCACTCAAAATCATTCCCATCGCGTGACACCGAAATAGGACTGTACCTGTGGCTAACAACGTTGAAGTAGCGTCAAAGGCCATGCTAGCAACCGGCGCTGTGTGCACGGCTTTCCACGTGCGAACGCACTTGTTCTCTCGCCAGTTCCATTGCTTCAGCAACAGGGCCCGGCTCCCTGTCACGAGGATCTATGCAAAAGCGAGGCGAAGGAAAAGGCGATTAACCGCTAATTAGATTTTCGTTTCTTTCAGTGCCCACACGCAAAGCACAGAAACGCCGGTGGCTGTGACGCTCCCGAAGCTCAGGCCCTCAGCATTCCCATGTCCGACTCGAGCCCAGAAGGGGAGACAGACGGAAGCGCCTGAGGAGGCTCCGCAGAGATCTCTGGAAGGCGCTTCCAGGCGGAGCAGCCTTCAGTGTTCACTGGCTTTATCAGGAGGCCTGACAGAGCAGCACAGAAAACCACAAGGCAAACACACACCTCATCATCGGGGCTGAGAACAAAGGAGCTGATGTCCTCTTCGTCGTCCTACAGAAAGGGAAGGAAAACACCCACAGTTAAAGCCCCCGCGGAGGGGCGCGCTCTCAGAGTTCCCTGCTCTACATGCTTCCCCTGACACCGAGGGACAACGTGATCTACGTCGATGACGTTCAGCTTGGTCCCGCAGGGGCAAAACATGAACTTTCCGTCCCGGTTTATCTGGAACAGAAGGAACGGAAAGCAGGGACGTTTACAGAGCCGGGAGACGGGGTACTCCCAAACCCGCCCCTCGCTGCCCCGGTACCTGGACTCGCCCTCCTTTGTAGAAAGGCTCCATCTTCCTCGACACGGCGTAGCTGGAAGGAAAAGAGAGACGCGCGCCCGCCGGCGG